>NC_133120.1:90764856-91368387 GCF_033568475.1 Henckelia pumila | reverse complement strand
CATCAATATTAAGTTGTGATGGACGGTCGCCATGTGGATCCCCCAATAATATGAGCCGATCCCATGGGAGTTCCACCCAACTTACAACATGTTTCGATCTAATGTACAGCTTTCCGACGAACGGGCCCCCCCAATAATATTAGCCAGACCGTATCCGCGGGTAGCATCTCATACATTGATCGTTGATGGAAGGTAGGAACATTTAAACAATATTTAAATTTCCTTTTAATCTTGATATCAATTTTAAATCATATTTAAAATGAGGGATTTTAATTTTGAAAATTTGTCTCATCATTTAAAATTTGTATGCTTGCGGGATTCATACAATTTAGTCTAAAACATGCATACAACGATAATATCATATATTATATAGGATGATCGATTCCATTTCTAATCGACCCGTGGTTGCCAATCACGAGTCTAAGTCCAATCCTAGGTAATATGCAGGTATGCAATGCAATCCTATTACATTGAGCTTCCAATTTACATTTTTTCAGTCTTTATTGTCTGCTGGGCCCACCTCCGTCTTCAAATCTTCATCTCCCACTAAGTCTAATGTATTTACAATAAATAACTATGACAAGTAGGGGATACATTTTAAGGGGTGGGAACGGGCCATAAACCAGACCCACTTTTATTACATATGACAATTCATATTGGGCCATAAACCAGGCCCATTAATAAATCCAACAACAATAAAAACAAATGTAAATTCCCTAACATACACCTACAAAATTGGTCATGGCAATCGATCATCCTTATCCAATAATATTTAATTCAAAATTAATTTATTGGATAACATGCAATGGCAATTAAATTTAAAAGGATAAAATCATATTCCATATATAAAATCTTATTTTACATACAAAATCATATTTTATCTTTTTATCAAATAAAATCATATTTTACATATAAAATCCAATTTTATACATAAAATCATATTTTACTCAATATTTCCATAAGATCATATCTTATCATCAATTGTACCAAAAATAATTAATTTCATAAAATCTGATTTAACGGATAAAATCTTTAAATTTTCTAAAAATTCAAATTTATCCAAAAATCAATTTTAAAATTTTCGGACTCGAAAAATTCGATCCGACGCCTCGTGGACCAATCAAAAACAATTTTCGATCGGACCAAAAATAGAATTTTAACATATTAAAATTTTAATTTAAAATAAAAATTAATTTTTCCCGGGCCGCCCGGGACGATCCCGGGCAGCCGGTCGCTGCCATCGCTGCCTCGAGCAGCGATCCAATCGATGCCCGTGTTTTGCCCGGGAAAAAAAATTTTATTTTAAAAATTTATTTTGTTTCAAAAACCGAGGCTTAAAAAATTTTTGTACAATCGATTAATTTAATCGCTTGATCTGAGCAACCTGGCTCTGATACCACTGTTGGAGAACGTTGATCAGATCAATCAGAATTGATACCCGGTACAGCGAAAGTTTGAAAATTTTATATGGAACAATTCCATATCATGGGTATCAAAATTTTACGATTAAATTGTGCGTGTAAAAATTAAATAACAATTATAAATTTTTACCTTGAATCTCGAAACGAGATTATGGACACCAACAGATTACTCTGCTCTTGTTGTATATCCCAGGAACTGATGGACGAACAATTCTTCAATCAGGTCCACGAACAGAGGTTTAATCCCTCTGATAGATTGCACTAGAAAATCTATCAGAAGTTTTCTACGAAGAGAATTAACGAATTTGATCCGTTAAACCAGACTGCAAATTCAAAATTCACAGGCTGGAATTTTCCGAGCAGAGAGGGAGGGGGCGGCGGCCATAGGAGGGAAAAATTAGGGTTTTCGAAAATATTTTGTGACCTCTGTTATGTAATTTATGTACTGCAATAACTTATTTATAATGTGGGCTGCTAACAGCTTAGGGCCCATTAGTCATAAGTTCAAGCCCGACAAGCAAAGCCCGCATGTTCAGAAATTAATATAAAATTTATCGTGGCTCAGATTGATAAACCAATTTCACCAATGTGCACAGAAACCATTTCTGCATCTTTTAAAGTCAAGATAAATTTTCTGAATCCGAATTCAGTGGTTTCCAAAAATGTCCATCACTATGTCATTTTAGGAAATCTTACTCCTCTACTCTGATATAAGAAGTCCCACTTCTTCATTCACTAAATTTAACTCTTTAAATTTAATTATCTCAACGTGGATTAAAAATCCATTACTTGTGTGACCCTCAATGGTTCAGGGATACAGCAAGCCGTGGGCTCACAACTCCTTGTGACTCGGAACAACAATTTCCGATTTGCCCATCGAATCATGGTAAGAGCGCCTAGCAACATCGCCCCATGACTCCCTAGGTATCACTGATAGTGCCTGCAAGAACCAATAGATTTTGGTTAGCGTACAGTACGGTCCCTTCATCCATATATCCCGATCGAATCAACAACCATTGGTAAATCGAGAGTCGTTCGAGATTCGATAACTATGCAATACATCTTGAAGATCAAATAGTGACATCGCATGTGCTACTAAGAAACCATTTCTTAAAACACATCATGTACTCTGGACAGAGATTCGTCACACTAATATCTCCTCAGATTCCATAGGATATCCACACTAGCAAGTATGTGGTGAATCCTTGACAACAAAGCATCGACTCCTATATGTGTCGTAACTGTACCCAATCCCGACACCTGATGACCCCAATAGAGTCGGTAAACGAGTCAAAGTACAGTACTAGCATATAGAGTCTCAATGATGTTTCAAGTAGTAAGGACTAATGGTGTACAACCAAAACCGCGGACTTTATCCACTCGATAAGTGATAACCACTTGGAAAGTCCGGATAGGGTAGTTCGATCATTCATCGTATGAATATCCATTTGCATGCTTTGAACATCTCTATGTTCCATACCAATGAAACGTGGTACTCGGCATCGCAAATGCTAGTCTCAATCTCGAGCGATCCTTATCCTTATTAACGGACGGCTCAATCGACTAGGAACTGTTTAGAATATACAGTGACTATAAGATGTGTTTCATGATAGCCATCCCCATGTGCCACCACATCTTACATACACTATAGTATATTCAAGGTCTTCATCTAAACATCTTATAGTATGTCACAACATAATAATATGATAAAAGATAAAGTAAACGCCATTATAAAAGTGTAAATTATATTAAACAAAAAATTGTTTATACATAGAGTTATCAAAGCCCTTAGCCACAAGTTGGCTCATCGGGCACCCACTCTTTCATAATAAATATTCATTTTTTACTAAAAATTTGTATGAGACAATTTAATGGATTAGAATTTATGAGATGGATCTTATAATTAGATCATTCACGAAAATATATATTACTTTTTATACCAAATAATTACTTTTTTAAAAACTGTAAATAGACATAATCAATACATCTCACATATAAAGATCCATCAAACCGTCTCATATGAATAAATTGAGAGAAATAAATTGTAATTAATGGATAATTCAACTATTAAATTGACTTCACAAAATTGACTCGTGAGATTATTAACTTTTGTGATGAGAATAAGAATCATATTTTAATTCGCTCATGCTTTTTTTCCCCTTCAAATTGAAGGAAAATGCACGTTGTGCGTCCTTTGAGTTAATTTGAAGAATTCTGACCAAAATTTACTTCAATATTCAATTAATGCACAACTTTCTTGGGGAAATATTAATTTCAATTTGTCATTTAATTTAGATTATGCCTAACTTAAAGGTACAAAATTAAAGTTATCGATCACCACGTTGTATTTAATGGAAAACGCTCGCTTTTAATCCATCCAGTCGTAGGTCAACAGTTTCGTTACACTGTTAATTAACATAATGATAATATACTTTCTTCTTTCTAGCTATTTATTTATATATAGTTACGAGCTAGTTTCATTGTCATAAAAAAAATAAAAATAAAATCATTAAAATCAACCGACATAATATTCCCACCATTTTTCTTAACGTGGTGCTAAAAAATTATATATATTTCTTCCTAATCACCGATGCAAGTTGTGTTGTTATTATCTGAATTAGATTATTAAAATCATTCCTCTTAAAACAGGATTGACCTGAAAGGGACCTCATTTCACATGAGTTAGAGACCCATTGAATCATGCAAAGGTTAAATCGAGAAATATGCACGAGCGATAGAGGCCTGAAGGAGGAAGCAACATGACCCAACCCCCAGAACATACCCCCACAATATTTCAGTAGAAAATATGCTCCACACGAGGATCGAACTCACAATGCTCGAGAATCTCTTCTTACGTCAGCTCAGGTCTTACCAACTCGCCTGAAACTCAAAATTTAAATATCGAAATTCATATTTTACGGGAATAAAATATAATCATTGATATTAATATGTAGTTAATTAATAATATGACCCAGAAAATTTTAAATCGGGACCGATTATATTTTTTTCCAACGTACGTAAAACAAACCATGCATGACTAAAAATTAGAATTACAATTACAACAAAGATTAAAGAAGAAAAAATAGCTCGGTCTTCTCGACAACAATCTTAATTAACTTATGAATCTGATTAGCTGATCTTTTATATATATTAATGTATTGATGCACGCGTTGTGTGTTTGTATAATATTTTTTTAATTAATTTGATTTATATTCAAATAAGAATAATATAATAGTTTCAAAAATTATGAATGAATTAAACTGTAATTTAAAATTTTGAAATTAAAAAAAAACAAAAAAAGTGTAATATATATCACATCCGAATAATTTTGATAAAATAAAAAATAGTATCTAAAAGTCAGATTTTTTATATAGATTAAAAAATATATATATATTTATATATATATATCCTATTTAGTATTTACACAGTTTGAAAATGATATAATAACCTCAATCTTTTCCGGATTACAATATTACCCCCTATGTTACGGACATCGGCCTCAATCTTTTGCGGAATTACATTGTTACCCCCATTTTACGTGTATAATAATAATAAACAATCAGAATATTTTATATGATAATGTACAAGCAAAACTTCAACTTCAATAATCGGCGTAGAAACGTGAGAAGACAGGCAGCCCCATGTGAAATTAACACCTAAAAGTCAATCTAAAAACGTTTCAAAACCCACCCCCTCTCCAAATGTGAACGAGATACAGTAGTATCCAAATTATTTATACTGAGTGTCTATATTTCAACTTATATACATAATAAATATTATACTGTTGACATGATAAATCATGAGTGGTTAGATTTTTTATTAGATAGGTTGAACTAAATCCTAAAAAAGAGCTGAAAAGTTTCACTTTACCTGTATAGATATTACATGTAGTGTATGTGTAGAAATTTATAAATATACGTGAAGTCTATTGAAAATCCTTTATTTATTTTATAGATACTACATGTAGTGTATGTGTAGAAATTTATAAATATACGTGAAGTTCATTGAAAATCCTTTATTAATTTTTTAGGACAGTGGTTTTACATATATGATCTAATTTACAAAATCCTCGTTATAAGTTGAATAAAATCCATAACTTAATTAATTTGTATATACTTTAAAAATAAATCGATAATAGACCAAGCCGAAGAAAAAGATTACACCTTTTTTTTTTTTTTTTACCAATCTATATACTCCAATTGAATTGATTTGATTATTTTAGTATAAATCAGGTTCTTCAGTTCATAGAAAAAGATTCGTTCTTTTTATCTGATTTGATACCCAAACTTAAAACTTTGATATAATATTTTGGTGGTAAATAATTTAATTTAAGGGATTTTTTATTTATTTGCTTTTATGGTATTAAGTGGACGTTGAATGTGTTCCACCCTGTTAATGTATGTATAATCTGATGCTGTCTTTAGTCACTCCTTCCTCGTTACCATTTTCACCCCTATAAATTCTCTCCCACCACTTCGCCATCACCACTCCAAGATCTGATTCGGAAAAAGGCTCACAGATCATCCACCATGTCCAAGCCAGCAACGCCGGTGGTGCCGCCGCTCAAGGATGAGTTGGATATAGTCATACCCACCATCAGAAACCTCGATTTCTTGGAAATGTGGAGGCCCTTCTTTCAGCACTACCACTTAATCATTGTCCAAGATGGAGATCCCACCAAGGTCATCAAGGTTCCCGAGGGATTTGACTATGAGCTCTACAATCGGAATGATATCAACAGGATTCTTGGCCCTAAGGCGTCTTGCATCTCCTTCAAGGATTCTGCTTGCAGGTGCTTCGGATTCATGGTGTCCAAGAAGAAGTATATCTTCACCATTGATGATGATTGCTTTGTAAGTTCTTTGTTTTTCTGATTCTTGGATTTTTAATTTGTGAATTCCCTTTTTTTTTTTTCTATTCCTTTTCGGGTTTTAGGGATCTGGGAAGTCAACGGTCATTCAGTATGTGCTTTGAAAAATGAAAGATATTCCTTTTAGATTTGTTTTAGAGGGAACTCTCCATGTATTATACGTTTGAACATGCTTATATTATGTCTGGCGTAGAATATGCTGAACAAAGTATACCAGAATTGTACGTACATGTATGATCTTTTAATTCGTATGTGTATTGTTTTCCAATTTTTGTATATTGTTTATCATGTAATTCGTTCGATTCTCCAATATATTATATAAAGCTTGGTATCTGTTTTCACCAATATTTCTGACATGGACAAACGTGGATCTTGAACGTTCTCTAATTCATTCTGCGTAGTAATGTATTCAACCCTTCAGTAGTTATATTCGCTAATTGTTATTAAAATGATGATAAATTTCTGCAATGTTTCATGAAATGTAAAAAGGTGGCCAAAGATCCAACTGGTGAAGACATCAATGCATTGGCTCAACACATTCACAATCTGCTCACTCCATCCACTCCTTTGTTTTTCAACACACTGTATGATCCATTCCGAGAAGGAGCGGATTTCGTGCGTGGATACCCTTTTAGCATGCGGGAAGGTGTGCCAACTGCGGTTTCTCATGGACTCTGGCTCAACATTCCTGATTATGATGCCCCGACTCAGCTTGTTAAACCTCGGGAACGCAACACGAGGTTGTTTCGCATTTTTGTATCATATATTGTCTCTAGATACTGCAAGATAGTAGTACATGTGGGCTGATGTTGGTTTGTAAACGTAGGTATGTTGATGCTGTTTTGACTATTCCTAAGGGCACTTTGTTCCCCATGTGCGGTATGAATCTTGGATTCAATAGAGATCTTATTGGCCCTGCAATGTATTTCGGGCTCATGGGTGATGGCCAGCCTATTGGGAGATACGACGACATGTGGGCTGGCTGGTGTACTAAGGTAGCCTCTTCACATGATCTCCTTTCACTCTTTGCCCACAGTTTACATGTTCTCACTTTGACGAAGTGTCGGCTTCATGATCAGAGATTTAGGTTGCTTACTTTAATGATTCTCATTGCCATTTGTGTGTGGGCGAATATATAGGTGGACTGAGCAAGTGAGCATGGTGACCCTCCCTCCTTCCAAAGGATAAAATTATATTTCTCCAAAATTTTCAAGTTTTGCCCTTATTCTTATACACCCGTTTAATGTTAAATCTTATCGAAAATGGAGTGCCTAGATGTTGGAGTTTTTGGCCTACACATTGAGCTCCCCTTGCATATGTATATACATGTATATATGTGATGCCATGTTTCTGACAATGAAGACATTTTCTCATCCTGCTTATCTTCGCAAATGTAGTTCAAACAAAGAAAAAATCGTGCTTTTTGGCATGCAAAAACAGGGTCAAATTGAAGATTTATTTCTTAGAACTCAAAAGAGTTGACAATAAAATGCAGGTTATTTGCGACCACTTGGGTCTAGGAGTGAAGACTGGTCTCCCATATATCTGGCACAGCAAAGCTAGCAACCCATTTGTCAATCTGAAGAAGGAATACAAGGGAATATACTGGCAAGAAGATATCATTCCATTCTTCCAATCCGTTACCCTTCCCAAGGACAGCACCACCGTGCAAAAGTGTTACATCGAGCTTTCCAAGCTTGTCAAGGAGAAGCTCGGCACAATTGACCCCTACTTCCAGAAGCTTGCCGATGCCATGGTGACATGGATCGAGGCGTGGGATGAAATCAACTCGACTAGTCAGTTGGGGGCTCTGTCACTCGATGGCAAGAAGGATGCTTCGGCTTCTAAGAAGAAGTAGACTTCACTGTCTTGGATTGGTTCTATATTTTCTCAAACTTTTTCATAGTTCACCGAATCTAGAGATTCCGTGCTCGTCTTTCAATTATAGTATTGCAACAATGAGTTATCTAATCCGATTTTTAAGTCATTTTGATATTTAAATCTGGTGGGTACAACAATTATGATACAAGGATTTATTATTACATAACTGAATGTTATAGTATAAGTTGAATGAATTTGATTTTAGTTTGTTCACTTTCTCTCAATTGATTATGGCTTTTTTTTTTTATATCTAAAAGATTCTGGACAAGCTGGGCAAGGATGTTTTTATTATGAGCATTGCACTAATAGCATGTGCTACTCTGTAACAGATGTTCCTTTTTGGCCCGATCCAATATACACTGGTAATAATGTAACAGCGGCTGCACTTATCTGGCCAGCACTATAATACTAGGAAATATGCTCTTTGGGCTCGTTCTATGATATATCAAAACTAGCACTCTTGCTATATTTTTATTCCAGATATTTGCGTGAACATATCATCAATGTTTTTTTGGTTTTAAATTTAGATGTTCACGCTAATACTTTATATAAAACTCTGTTTTCAATTATGTTTCTATTCATTTTCTTCTTTTAAAAAAAACAAATCCTTCAAATTGTACTTGAATTGATTGATTTCAAATACATTGACTTGATATGCCAACACGGACGAAATCCAAGTAGATTTGAAGTCCACTATGCATTATGTCATGCAATTTCTATATCAATTGTGGTGAAGTTTATAATATTCACTTTTAGAAAATAACATCATGTAATAATGATATGATATTGGCACGGCTCAATCAAAACATAGAAGCCAAGTGATTCTTGGGATATTTGATTTGATTGAACCATTCCAACATCATAGAACTTCATATGAGTAACTTGATCAACAAATAAGTTCTCTAAAAACGACGAAGAAACTGATAAATTACATGCATTCATTCCATTGCAAAGAAAAAACATTACCCCACAAGGAATAAATTTAAACTATGTAACCACAAGAACTAACATTACCCATAAATTACCTGTATTTTCTACGAATGAAAGTGGAGATTAGGATCAAGAAATTTTCGCGCTATACCAGTGATTGCTCTGTTTTCATTTATATTCATGCCATAATTGGATTCACAAGCTTTACAAAGCATGAAGGAGAAAATAATCACAGAAGAGAGAGTGCTAAATAGGGAAAATAAAGAAAAAAAAATTGCAATTGAAATGTTCAAGTCTCCGCTCTCATTCAAAAGGTTTCATTTATATAGATTGAAAAATATATTCCCACATAATGCAACGACATTAGGATGTCCCTTTCTAAAAAAATTTAATATAAAAGGGTTTCAAAGTGTTTTGCCGGCTAAAAAAAATGTTTTCTTCAAATATAAAATTCGCATGTTGTGCACTTCTGAAAAATCAAGAACAACCAATGATTTTAGTCCATTTGACATTAAGGTCTCAAATTTGAGACGAAGCGTCGAGTTCGATGATTAGTTGTTTAATAATCTTGACCTCCAATTTTTAAAAATTATATCAAGAACCTATATATGTTTTGACATATCATAAATATGATGAATAATTAAGAGTTGAGATCGATGAATATTACTGTCTTTAATTTTGTCATCTTACTAATTCAATCATTTTTTTAAAAAGCTTAATTTATTGAATATGGTCCAATATTAAATTAACATCTACTTCATTTGATGTATTCTTCTCGAAATTCAAAGATTTGGACTAGAAGTTTCAGGAAATTAAAAATAGAGTAGCTAGTGAAGTACTTTTCTAGTAAAACACTCAACCTGCTGAATTATTAACCAACCCAGTTTGTATCACTGATAACTATAAATTAAGTTGACTATTAAGATTATTAAAATAACGAATAAAATGTTGTTTTCATTTACAAATGATAAAAGTAATGAATAATTTTCATATATAGTTGGTTCTTGGAAAGTTCATTGACCGAGATACACCAAACAAGGCCATTCAGATGGAAACAAACGCTGAATTGATTTTTATTTTTCCAAATATAATTGAATTGTCTGATCTTCTATGTTCAAATATATATGAGAAAACAATTTATTCCAGTTCGTATAATATATTAAAGGAAAATTGCCATTTTCATTGGTTTTTTTTGGCCATTTTAATCATCTATATAGAAGTTGAATTTCAATACTTTTTTTTATTTTTGTTTTGTTTTAAAATTTTAATCTTTTTTTTTAATGTAACACTTACTAATGCAGTGTCATGTGACGTTGACATGTATAAATATATCATTATTAAAAATGACTAAAATTAACAAAAATAGAAAAATACAAACTTTTTTTTTTCACAATAATAGAAAAATACAAACTTGATTATATATAAACTTTATAATATAGATAATCAAAATTGTAAATAAACAAATACCAAAAATACGATTTTTCCACACACATTAAATATCTTTACGCGTATAGAGTTCTTTTTATTCAAGCAGCTTTGACAGCAATTTTTGTAGCTAGTCATTTAACGCGTATATAATAACTGTGTTATGAGCACTTTGTGAAATTAATTAATGCCAGCAATTTCTATAATTCCTTCCATTAATAAATGTAACTACGATGCAAACATATTACAAATCGATCAATACTCATATATATAACGCAAATATTTTAAAGTTCGAAAATTCAACATTAAATACCCACCCACGAAGCTGAAAAATCAAAACTAAAACGAACGCCAAATATTTGTAGAGATTAAATTAAGGGGAAAAAACCCAAACACCAAGCTTAGCTGAAACCGCAGAACGAGCCTTCATCCACTATGAATTCTTCGATTCGATCCTTCAAATCGAGCAAAGAAAAAATGTTCATACAATATAATTATTTGTGTAATTGTGGATAGTAAAATTAAATTAATGCTAGATATTCACCTTTGCCATGCTCAAGTTGCATTTGCTTCGAAAACACTTGAGCTTGTGTTGCTTTCTTGAAGCTCATTCTGCTTAACCTTCAAAAACAATGAAATGAAAAAAAAAAAAGAAAAAGAAAAAAAGAAACCTAAATGCCTTAAAAAATTTGGTCACCATTAAACACAACTAAACACTTAATCACATAATTAACTGTAAATGCCCACTTTCTTTTGGAGATGATTGTTCTCTTCTTGAAGATCTCTATACTGCATTAAAAATAATAATAATAATAAAATACCAAAATTTTAATTATGGTTCCTTCAATTTTGTAATTGCTATTGAATTAAAAAAATTAGGATCAAATATGAAATCTTCTTACCCTTCTCTTGAGGTAGTTTATGTGTTCCGAAACGATACGCCTCTGTGAAATTTAAGATATTCGTACATCGAATGTTTTAGCAAAAAAAACTTGTAAATTTATTCCTAATACTGTTACGTTGTTAGATACCACTTACCTTCTTAGATCGAACACGTTCGACACCGATCCTCAACTGGCGTTCCAGTTGTTTCAAGTCTTTCATACCTAGCCCTGCTAGATTTTCTCCAGCAAAATGCCTTTTAAGTAGTACGTACAAAATACAAATAAGAACGTGCACATTACTAATTTGATAATATATGCTGCTTAATTAATTAATTATTAAAAAAATGGAGATTTGGTGAAATAATTATTAATATGGAATAGATTACACACTTATCTCTTGCTTCCAAAGCAGCTACTGTTCTCCTCAGATCATCAATTTCATTCCTCCACACCTTTGTCCCCAAAAAAAAAAAAAAAAAAAAAAAAAAGAGTTATACTAGTGCATCAATTAATTCAAAGTTGTATAAATTACGACAGTACATATATATATATACCTCCATGGTTGAGAAGCCTTGATCATTTGTTTGAGTAATTCCCACTTCACTTTTGTACCTAGCTATAGTCCTATGAATGCTGCATTCACAAACCCTTAAACTTATATATATTCATCACAATATATAGTTCATAATAATTATAAAAAAAGAAGAAGAAGAAGATATATATTTATAGAAATTAAGGAATGTTATATATATAAAAAGTAAAGATCACATACTCATGACTAGAGAACTGATAAGCTTTGGCAGAAGGAGAGAAAATGAGAAGTGCAACCTCAGCATCACAAAGAACTGATAGCTCAAAAGCTTTCTTTAGCAAACCATTCCTTCTCTTTGAGAATGTTACTTGCCTGTTTGTGGGATTCTCTATTCTTTTCAGTTCCACTTTCCCTCTCCCCATAAATTCCTACCCAGTTATTAATTATCACTAGCTCTGATATATATCATAACTCTTGATTATATATATATGCACCATCTTTTTCATGGATCGATATCTTTAAAAAATTAAAGAGAAAGCATGTCCTCAATATTATTCTTGTTTTCACCTATATATATTGTGCAACGAGTATGTACGTGTTCTATGTATGTATATATAGGCCGGATTGCTTTGGAATTTCTTGTAAGAATAGTTAAAGACACAAAAGTTATATATATTTATGTAATTTTGATATTTTAAGTATTAGTGAGATATTCGTATGAACATGTTATCACGTTGACATAGGTGCATACGTAAAGGTCATGTTTAGAATAACATATATATAACACATTGTGATCTTCAAGTCTTCGTTCATGGATCGGATGAGGGATGATTCCCACTTCGGAACGTGACTATCATTAATTTATCATGATTGTGTTTAGTTAATTATCATAATTCATAAATCAATATTGGTTGGAAGTTTCATAGTATACAGTATACTCAAAAGTGTGATTCCGTTCAAAAAAATTGATGAGTGGAATATCAAATACATATTTTGCGAGTCCAAAATTTAGTAACTTCTAATATTTTTTTATATTCCTACTAAAACTTGGGTTATAATATTCAAGAGTAAATTAAGATTTTTTTATTTTATAATTTTTTATATGACAAAAATTATGATAAAATATTAAAATTAGTGATTAATTGGCACAGTGTTTAATTAAGTTTTTTTTAATGTAAACCAAAATGTTATGTTTCCAAAAAAAAATATGTTATAAAAAAAATTAAAAAAATATTATTTTCTATTAGATATATAATTACATAGGTAATGTAGAGTGTAAATAACAACTTTTTGTTTGGAGTATCCTTTATTAGAATTATTGGCAATTATAACATGTACTTATTTATATCTCTCATATCCATATAAATATATATATGTATATATATATCACCTCAAGAACGAACACATCAATTGGAATGTTGGATTGATGATTCCTGGATTTTTATATATATAAATGAGCATAATAAAGTGTGTTAGAACCACAGAAATAGAAATATAAATAGAGAGGTAATTATCAGCATACTTCTCCTTTTAGATCGACATTTAAAAACCTTCAATAAGAAAACGAAACGTAGTTGATAGAGAAAATGAGACCCCTTCACCAGATATTCGACACCTGTTTTCAGATTCTATTTTCTTGCTTGTTGATTGATGGGACATACATTGTGGGTTCCAATCCAAGAATACTATGAATACCAATTAATCATCCCACTTTTTGAATTTCCCCATCTCTGTCTGGGTTCAATACCTAGTACAAACGTACGTTACTGTCTTTATATATCCGAGTGTTACGTAACACATTAGAAAATGACGGTGTGATATCGAAAAAATATATATCAACTTGATACCCGTTGATATTGATATCAAAAAATACTAACGCGTGAATGCAAATCCGAGAGAGATGTGCCTACTACGAACAACGTGAAATTAATGAGGGTCTACTGACTACTATTACAATAACTTTTCAGTTGTTTCTTTATTGGTTGGCCGACAATGTTGGGATGTGCTTCATCTCTTTCAACCTTGCTTCGGCAGACAACATACATCATATACTATGATCGATATAGTTTTACTCTCTGGAATAATCATGCTCATTCATTTTAACCAAACTATTTATTTTTATCAGATTAATAATCCTTTTAGCCACATATATATGATATATCTTCTGAATTTTCAATATATATTAACATGATTCTTGGTTTCAAAATGTAAAAGAAATCGAAAGACTATTGTTTAACTCCATAACGAAGGGGCGAAAAGTGTATATGTTATTATCTAAAAAATATATACTCTTTTCTTCAAATTTGAGAGTTTTATTTGAAGCTCATAATATCTCATGATATCAAAATATTCTATGTTACACAATTGGACTATTTTTTCCTTTGTGATGTAATCCAATATTATTCCTTGGAATAGCAACACATGTGTCAACTTCCTAAAAACGTTAACACCTGCATGATCTAATGGTATTGAAATATGAAAAAAACACCACTGGTTTAGTATAGACTAACCCCGTAACATGTAATATTAATTTGTTCAAGACAAAATCCCGGAGGTTATATATATGCATTCATATGTACATACATATATATGTGTATATATGTGTGTAGGCCCAATCTGTGCTAATAAACATTTAACTTGCAAAGGAGGCCCATAACGATCGTATTTCATTGCTGGGTTGAGTAGTTAAGCAAACTCGGCTAGCCCACATGCAGAAACAAACTACGACAGTGTTTGTAATTTTTAAAATTAAGTGATTATGAATATTATTTTAGTAAATTTGTTAACAAAAAATTTATAATCACTTAATTTTAGAGGTTACAAACACTTCCTATATATAGTACGATTCTCAATATATATATATATATATATATATATATATATATATATATATATATATAAAGAGAGAGATACACATTAATATTTTTATAACATGTTATATTCATTCCGGACTCTAAATTTTCATAACCAACCAATCTCTTTTTTATCTTCCTAAAGTGCCATTTTAATTTATTAATATACTCCTATAGCAACTATGTTTATATTTATGAAATCTATTATTTTGTTTAAATAAATAAATATATATATATATATATATAAATTTTCCTATTATTGCTTTAAAAGATACAACAATTTTCCTATTATTGATTTAAAAGATACAAGTTAAGAGATTAATTAAATTTATATATATATATATATATATATATATATATATATATATATATATATTATACTAGCAATAATGGCACACACGATGTGTAAGCATTAAAAATCGCTGCTCATAAAAAAAAATGAAGAATGCATTTTTTTTTTAGAAGATAAAAAGCAAGTTTATCAATTTAAGAAAATAAAATATGTAACTGCATAAAACTTATAAGCAAAGTGATGACCGGTTAAAAAAGTTAAAAGTGGAGTGCTAAGGGTATTTTTGGAACAAAAAAAAGCTTCACAAAAAACAGTTATTAAAAGGCTCTCTCCCTTTAATAATATATATATATATATATATATAATACTAAAAATAATGGCACACACGATGTGTGTGCATAAAAAACCGCTGCTCGTGAAAAAAATGGAAAATAAATTTTTTTTTTTTAGAAGATAAAAATCAAGTATATCAATTTAAGAAAATAAAATATGTAACTGCATAAAACATATAAGCAAAGTGATGACCGGTTAAAAAAATTGAAAGTAGAGTGCTAAAGATATTTTTGAAACAAAAAAAAGCTTCACAAAAAACAGCTATTAAAAGGTTCTCTCCCTTTATTAATAGTATATATAAATGTGTGAATGAAAGATACATGAATCCGTCACTAAATTAATATTGGATTTGATGGATTGTATCACATTATTATATCTAGATATTCAAAACATCTTGGTGAATTTATAGAGCACTAAAAACTAGATATCCTTAAAACAAAATAATAAATTCTTTTCGTGCAAGGTTAACCAAACATTAATGTGATTATATTATTTTTATTTCAAAATTTTTATCCTGTGATCAAGTTTATTCATTATTTGACGGAAATCTACTTGAATATTTTATAATTAATTGAATAAAACATGATTTGATTTAGCATCGTTTATAATTGATTTACTAACGTCTTTCAGGCTTTCAACGATAGTAATGTCTCAATAGTCCGATATACAGATCACAAACGGAAAGGAATCTTGCACAATCCAAATACTTAAATATGGTGGTATATTTTGCTTTCAAAATGGGAAATGAGTCACGGAACTTTCAGAAAGAATGAAAGCAAAAACTTTCAGCCATCACCCTTCTGAAACTTCAATGTGTGATATATATATTCTCATAATGTGTAGTGGAGGTTGGAGGCTATTAATAAAAAAAAAATCACTCTTTTTTCTAATTCAAAAATAAACATTTGAATTATTTGAATTGGTTCAGTCTTTATGGGCCACCCAACAACCCATTTCTTTTATTTTCTGCATGCATTATTCCAAAACATTGGATTTTTTTTTGTTTGTTTGTTATTATTCTTTGAAATGCAAGCAAATTCTGATTTTGTGTCTTCAAGAAAAAGAGAAGTACTTTGATTCCTCATTATATCAACATTTTCTCGACTGTTGTATAGAGTTTGCTCAATGTGATTTATTTGAATGATGTAATTTGCAAACTATTGCGTTAGCTCGAGAATTTACTCAGTACGCATCGAAAAGGGGCTGATAAATTGATAATTTTGGCTCCACCATTGTGCTGGTTCTCGCATAATTAAAAAAAAAAGAGAGAAAGAGAAAGAGAAAGAGAAAGAGATACAAAGCTGAAGCAATTATCAAATGCAATGTATTATCCCTAGAAATCAAACAATTTCGAATATCGTCACTTATGCACGAATATTGACTATTGCAATTAAAACAACATCACATATTTGCGAAGTCCACCAGTACTGTGAAAAGAGGGGGGCGGGGGTGTGAAAAAAGAGAAAAGAAAAGAAAGAACGCAAACTAATTTGAAAGAAATATTTGTCGCGACAATTGACCAAATTAATATTGTAATTCATGATTATCACAATCCACGTCCACTAGTGTTTTTTTTTTTGGAATGTGATGCATGAATTTTTTTTTGTGTAACTTATACGTCAGTTTAATTTCAGGATAATATAATGATTAAATATTCATAAATTTAGATAAATAGAAAATAACATTTAGTTATTTTAATTTTTTAAAAATATATTAGATATTGTAATTATATAAAATTATAAATAAGTTAATTATTCTAAATTATTTAATTTTATAAATATAATAATATACGTATAGATAATTAACTCTATCACTCATTCTTATTAATAATATATTACAAGTTTACCGTTAAAAAATGTATAGATAAAGATATCATCGTAATTTTATTTAAATTTATGGTTGTACTTTAATATACATCCATATGCATATAGATAATAAAAAAGAGAAAAAGAGGCCATTTATATAATATGCTCGACTTAAACATTTACCCTTTAGCACTGCATCTACACAAAATATAAATTAATTTTAGCGGCTAAATTTATATAATATTGATCTTTAATTTAATTTAATTTATCACCACACAGTACCCTCCGACGAATCCTAACATGGAAACCTCCAGCCATGTGAGCCGTCAGCAGAGGAACAAAGACCGGCCTTTCCTGGCGAACCGGTAGAAACTCGAACCGGGTCAAGACCGAAGCAACCACATATTTCATTTGAATGAAAGCCATTTCTTTCCCTAGGCACACCCTTGGACCGGCCTGAAACACGGGAAACTTATAAGGGTTCACTGCTTTCAAAACCCCATCCTCGTGGATCCACCGGTCCGGCTTGAACTCGAACCGGTCCTCACCCCACAACTCCTCCATCCGCCCCATTCCATAAGGGAAATAAGTAACCCGGTCCCCACGGAAAACCGGGGTCCCATCGGGCAAAACGTCGTCGTTTGCTGCATGTTTCGAGTCCCACGCCACCGGTGGGTAAAGCCTCATGGATTCACACAAGCATGCTTTGATGAAGTTCATTTCTTTCAAGTCTTCAAATACCAATTTCTTCTCGAAGATTCTGGACGAAATAATCTCCTCCACCGCCTTCTTTTCGATCTCCCGGTGACCCGTCAACAGCCAGAACAGCCACGTCAAGGCGGCGGAAGTGGTGTCTCTTCCAGCCATCAGAAAACTTATAGCCATATCTCTTACCATTTCACCATCCAGACCAGCTTCCAGAAACCTCGACAAAAGATCTCCGCCTCCTCCGCCGCCTTTTTTAATCTCCTCTTTCTTAGCTCCAATTATATCATCCACGCAGCCATGCACGATATCCACAGCCTCTTTCAAATCCCTCTCCGTTCCCACATTCAAGGCTCTCTTCGATTTCCACATGGCAGAAACCGGCGCAACCCCACGCATGGCGGAATTCTCCGAAGCAGAATCGAACGCCGCCGCCAGCGGCGGCGCTTCTCGAGAAAGGTCCAAACAAAAAGGGTCCGTCCCAAGTGCAACCTTACAAATGGTGTCGAATCCAAACCTCTTCAAAACCTCTTGCATGTCCAAGATCGCGTCATTTTCCGCAGCATTTTCGAGAATAGGAATCAACCTAGTTTCCACCTCGCCTTCAAGAACTTTGACCACGAATTCTCTCAGAGATTTGGCACTGAACTCATGGCTAGCCAGCTTTCTCTGAAGGCTCCATTTTTCACCATCCACATTAAAGATCCCGAGCCCAAGAAAATCACCAAGCAACTCAGTGAAAGGCTTCCCCTTTGGAAAGTTGACGAAGTTGGTTTTGAGTATATACTCGACGTTTTCCGGGTTGGCTATAACGACTATTCTCGGTGCACCGAGGCGGTGCACCACAATCGTCTGTGTTTTGGATCGGGACAAGAGCTGCGTGTACCAATCCAACAGACGGCGGCGGTTCTGGTAGAATGAGACGAGGCATTTAATGCGAGGGAGTAATGGGATCTTCACGAAAATATTACTGATCACAGAGAAGGTGAATTTTTCGAATTTCAGGTAAAGTTTTCTGGACCGTATCATGCAAGAAACCAGAAGAAACCCTAGAGTGACACAAGAAAGAAGAGAGAGAATCATGCTTTTCAAAACAATGGAGTTCAGAAGATGGATTTGATTTGATTTGATTTGATTTGGGTTGGAGTTTGGAGAAATTGCAGTCTTATTTATAGGCAGTGGAATGAATTCAGTCACGTGCGGAAAGACAAAATGTGTAATAATAAAGACCTAAATCTGAATATATCAGTTTAGCTTGTAAAGGTGGACGGATAATACGGGCGAAAGCGGGCGGGCTTCGGCGCGGGCCCACATGAATTTATTATTTATTATTAATTAAATATATAATAATAAGTATATCAAGCGGATCGGGGTCGACTTCCAGTATGAAAGAAAAGGAAAAAAATATTAATAGAATATAAACATATTTCAATTTTCTATTTAAACACGTGCAAGTGAAGGATAATCTGTCACGAAATCGTTGATATACTTTTTAAATTATGATGATTTGATTATGTACATACATAATCCAAATAAAAGTTAAATGGTAAGGAATTTTTAATTACATCACCACTCTAATAAAAAATGGCCAATTTTTTTTTAATGTATACAATACAAATTATTAGATTAAGATCATAGATATATAGATTGATCGATAATAAAAAACGGTACAAGTAATTATGTGATGAGAAATATAATATGATTTAGTCATGTTTGATAATTATTACGAAAATCATTATCTTTCGTAATTATATTTAATTGTTCGAGTCAAATTCATAGAGAATATATGAGTAAATCCTGAGATGTCACGTTGGTTGGATAGAGTTTTTGAGGATTTCATATATAGGTTTGGGCAATCTTTTTATTGAATTAGCTTTTGGTTTAAGTTAAGTTCAAGTTCATTCTTTTTAACATGATATCAGAGCTCATGTCTATTGTTTATGTGTTGAACTACTTATATTTGTGTCATCCATTATAAAAATTCATGATAATGTAATATATAGACAATGAAAATCTCAGCTAGAATTTAGGTTTTCTAAATTGGTTCAATATAATTCATGAGAATTATATATATATGTATATATATATATATATATAGGCTTGAGTAATCTTTCCCGAGTTAGCTTTTGGACGAGTTAGGTCCAAATTCATTCTCTTTATTAACATAAATCCACTTTCAGATTATGATCATCTGTACGTGTGTGAAAACACAACACTCGACATTGCGTTTTTTTTTTTACGCGAGATCATATCACGATCCCACACAATGTTAGATAAATTTGAAATATTGCAAGATGAATCGAGATAATCAATCTCCGAAAAAAAAAAAACAAAACAAAAAAATTCTTGTCATTTATAGTGTCTTTTCGTACTAGGTGTGGAACTCTGGAGACGCATGGTTTGATATGTTTCAGTCATCTTAAACAGTGTTTTAATTTTGCTTAATTAACGGTGTTTAACTTGTCGGCACAGTACTTAATTGATTGTCCCAAAAAAATCAAACCAGAAATTTAGCTACATGTCGACACTTGAGAGTTGGCCCAACCCACCGACTCAACTTGAACGTGGCATCCTTTCTTTCTTTAGTTTTTAATTAGTATTTTGGTACACGTGTGTTTGTGCGTTTCATTTTTTAACGAAAATTGAAAATTAAAAATGATAAACTTTTAAAATTTAAAATTTTCGTGTTTTTGTAAATAAATGATTAATAAAACGCAATAGATATATCGATTTCATAAAGTAAGTAAATAATAAGCTATCAAAGGGCTAAAAAGAAGAAAATCATATAAAATAACTAATTTATTCAATAATTTTGGTATTTATTGAGAATTAAGTGACGATTATATCGTAAATTTATGTGAAGCTCGAACAATTAATTGAAAATCGTTAACTAAAGAGACTCTATTGTATTGTAGTAAGATATTCGATTATATTTCATTTCAATTTTTATCATATAAATAAGAGTAGTAAGAATATAACCATTCCAACAAGATTCAGTATGTGCTACCATCAGGGTAGTACCCAAAAACAGATCTGGACGGAGCAGATCAGTTTGCGGATCAAATAATTTGATTTGTTGAGTCTGGGTCGTCCAGATCAACTTGGTGGTGCTACCCTGAAGATAGCATCGACCCATCCAACAAACAAATATCAAAATTAATATTCTAAAGCTTTTCAAAAACTTAATAATACAGTGTAATATTCATTAATATATGTAAAATTAAAATACAAAATGAAGAGCCACTTAAATTCCTCCCGCCTTTATATTTACATGAGTATAAAATTAATTAAATGTGATTTAATATATATAATATGTAAAACGTTTTATCCAATTCAGAATTTAAAAAAGTACCACGCCTTCAAACGAATGGTAAACTTCTTGAAGTAGTAGTATTACATGTTAGGAGTTTCTATGTGGAAATTTTCTTTTCTTAAAGTACGGATGGTGTTGATTGTGTTGCGGATCTATTCAAAATCATATATAAAAGTAATATTTTATTTCTAGTTCGTTACAAATCTATTGAAGACAACATAAGAGTTAACAAAAAAAAAATCATATAAATCTTCAGTTGCCAAAATTAATATATAGTATATACAATGCAAAAAGAGTTACGTTTGTTTACTTCCCTAGAAACAGCCAAACCGCCTTCTGCCTCTTCGATTCTCTTATTATCTTTGGAAATCATACACTTCCCTTCATGAGGATAGAGTTCAACCTATAATATTTTATATCCATGTGTTGAGAAATATAAAATTGGATGGGTAGAATCTTGTTAACCAGAAAAGAGATATGCTCATTTTTAACCAAATATAATAATGGGTGGGGGATGAGATTGTGATCCTTTTCCCCAAACTCTGAATATAATAAATAATAATAAAAATCACAATAATAAAAATAAATTCTATTGTAGAGGAGATTTTGCTAGGAAAAGTTCGGGTATGAAGAGTTATTTGCACCAAACACCCCTGTGAAATATTGAAAATGCACACTTCTCCCCTGTGAAATTTTAATAGGCATCTTTAACCTTAACATTTTAAAAAATTAGCACACTCGCCCCTTCAGATGAGTGATTGTTGCGCACGCGCCCCTCATGCGACTGAGCAAAGTTTTTGATATTTTTTTTTTTTTGCACCAAATACCCCTGTGAAATATAAAAAATGCATATTTGATCCCTGTAAAAATAATTTTTAAATCTATTCAACCCATAATACACAATTTTTATTAAAATCTAATTATAAAATATTTAGCAAACACTTTTTGTTTTATTAATTTTATTTTTAATTTTAAATTTATTATTATTATATAATTATTTTCTAAAAAATATTATTATTTTATCTTGTTATCATTATTTTATTAAACTTTCTTCTTGTTTCCAACTTTTTCATTAAACATGCATTCATAAACAAGTATTTAAATAATTTCAAGTACCAAAATATTGAACTAAACCGATAATTTTAAACATATTGCTTTTTCGATTTAGGACTATATATTATTGAACCAAAATTTAAATTTTTCGAGAATATGCATTGCACAATTTGTAATAAATAATAAAAAAATAACATGCTTATATAATTATAAATCAAAAAGATAACATTCATGAACTTATCATTTGGTTCAATATTTTGGTATTTTTAGATATTTAAATCATTATTTATGAATCATGTTTAATGAAAAAATTGAAAACACGAGGTGATTTGATAAAATAATGATAACGAGATAAAGTAATAATTTTTTTAGAAATAAATTAATTAAAAATTAAAAATTTAAATTAAAAATTAAAAATAAATAAAATTAAAAATGTTTTAAAAATATTTTATAATTAGATCTTAATAAATATTGTGTATTATTATTTAATGCAAATTCCGCAATGCATTTTAAAAAATTTAGATTTTGGTTCAAAAATCTATAATTGTAAATTGAAAAGTAATATGCATGAAATTATCATTTTGATTTAATATTTTGGTACTTTTAGGTATTTAAATCTCGTTTATGAATGCATTTTTAATTGAGAAGTTAGAAACAAGAAGAAAGTTTAATAAAATATTGATAAAAAGATAAAATAATAATATTTTTTAGAAAATAATTATATAATCATAATAAATTTAAATTTAAAATTAAAATTAAAATCAATAAAACGAAAAGTGTTTGCTAAATATTTTATAATTAGATTTTAATAAAAATTGTGTATTATGGGTTGAATAGATTTAAAAATTATTTTCACAGGAGTCAAATATGCATTTTTTTATATTTCACAGGGGTATTTGGTGCAAAAAAAATATCAAAATCTTTGTCCAGTCGCATGAGGGGCGCGTGCGCAACAATCACTCATCTGAAGGGGCGAGTGTGCTAATTTTTTAAAAGGTTAGAGTTGAAGATGCTTATTAAAATTTCACAGGAGTGAAGTGTGCATTTTCAATATTTCACAGGAGTGTTTGGTGCAAATAACTCGTAAGATGACGATGATCAATAATCAATAATCAATAATCAACAATCAGAGAAAAAAAAGGATAAAAAATATATAATGAAAATAAGTTTTGAATTCAAGATCTCTTTATCCCCGTTTTGCCCCATTAACAACCGGCAAAAATTCATATGAAACGGTCTCAAGGGTAATTTTTTTGAGACGGGTCTCTTATATGAGTTATCCATTAAAAAATATTATATTTTATGCCAAAGGTATTACTTATCATTATAAATATAAGTAGGATTGACTCGTCTCACAAAAGTGTTACTCTTAACATCCGGCTCTAGAGTCAATAGTTTTCCCTATATAGGTAGGAAGGGGCAAGTCTATTAAGGATTCCCCACCAATGTATCCATCTTCTCACTCTCCCCTCCCGTAGGAATAGCCACTGCTTTTAGTTAGTCGTCACCAATTGAAATATTTAAATCAGGTTAGATTAATGTCAATTTCATGCTTCTTTTAAAGCACGTGTAGCTACTAGTTGCACATTATTTAATTTACAATATTTCCTCTTGCTCGCCACTTCTTTTTCGGCGCCGTTCTATAAATAGCCGTATAATATATGCATATATTACACACACACACACACGGCCTTTTTTTCAGTTTGTGTTTTCAACATTTAATTCGGCACAAGTCAACATTGTGAGATCTCAAGCAAGTGAAGTAGGATTTTGCAGGTCAGCACTCAATGCTGGGGAGTCGACATCCGTCCATTCTGAATCATTGACCATTGTGTGCCGTTTAAAATAATATTCGATTGTGAAAATGATAAGAGAGGGAATAAAAAACGTCGAATTTAATTAAAAAATCACAGAAAATTGCAGTTTTCTATAGTGACATTGACATTGCATCGATGCGTTGTTGACTTTTGTAAAATCACATCACAACACTCTCAATGAACGAAAGACTAAAATTGCAAAATACATGACCAAAAATCGTATCAATATGAAAAAAAAAAAAAATGAAATTACCACAGTAATATTCATACATACATACATTTCTTGACTTTTCTACAAGATTCGATCCCAAAGATGCAATTGATGCAAAAAGGTCCCAACTACGAGGGACTAGATTCTGGTCCTTCAATTATGATCATTAATATTCAATTCAAGCATGCACCCTCCAAAGTCTACCGTCTCGAACACTGAATTGAAGGTAATCACAAGAATCCATTAGAAACTGTTGACAAGCATTGAAAACTACTGCTCGAATTCTATATATGAACTAAAAAGAGTTCAAAGTTGGATTAAAGAATATATTCACGTGCCGATTTGAATAATTAATGGCAATAGAGGAAGTAGTTGTTAATATCCCATAGTTTGAGGGTATTTTATCAGTGACAATAAATGTGAATTTTGGTCGGCTTATGAATGTTTAAGCTTATAAATATGGATTATATTTCCATTCTTTTTCACTGAACGTTAGAGCAATCTCACTCGAATTCTTCCCTAATTTTTTCCTGAAATTCGCTTCTTGACTCTCTATTCCAACTTTGTTAATCAATTAACGATAAATATAAGTCTGCTGACATGTAATAGTGAGCTATGATAAAAGAAACAAGGACAACATTTTGCAGAACATGCGCCTCTTTGGTGAATTGGCACATGATCTTCGAAAAAAGGTGTGTTGCCATACACGATCATATCATAATATCATACAACATTAATATCTAATGAACACCATTGGAGAAGTCCAAACCACAAAAAATTTCACCATGTGGGCTTGTAATCCTTCGAGCAAAGTCAAGCATGCATTGCATGCCACCAAATCTACAAAGAGAAGCAGGTAAGGAAGGAGATCCTCAGAAGGATGAGCAGAAAACTGTCGCAAAAGATGGGCATTGCACAAAATGGTAGATCATGAGGCAAATCCAGGGATCATGGCATAACCAACTTCATCTTTACTTGTATTTTTGTGGGTAAAAATAGTCACAGAAAAAGCAAATTATACATATAAATTCGATTAATCTTTTTTTTTTAGTAAAGTTCAATGAAAAGAGGGTAATTTGCCCTTGTTATAAGGGACCTATTCAAGACCTATTCAAGATAGGTCAATCTGATACATCAATGGTTGGGATGTTATGGTTGGACTCTTGATTTAACTCAACGCTATCAATTCTGCTTGATGTGGACTGAATCTTCCTGCCATAATTTGACTATCAGCAAAAGGAAGGTATTTGAAGGCAATGAAATCAGGATGGAGGAATTGGTTGGTAGGGTTGGATGCACTGCAAGCTATCAAATCTATACATAACCAGGCTCCTTTCTCTGAGGAAGAACACATAGCTGAAGCTATTCAACTACTCTGCAGTCTGCACCAACTCGCTGGGAGCTTTGAAGTTGCACTGTCCTCAGAATGCCAACCAAGTAGCACATGTGCTTGCTCGCAAAGCCTTCTTTCTGGAAGTGATGATTTGTTTTTGGATGCTAATTGCCATTAGTTAATTTGAATTCTAAAAACTGTAAACATATGGTCTGAAGTGCCTTGTGAGCGTTCCAAAATTGAACTCCGCATTACATTCTTTTTCTAACCCACAGACATCACGGCGTATAAAACACAATTGGGTCCATTTCAAGTTTCCAATGTTTTTAGTATTACGTGTTCATCCTTTCGTTACGGAATTATCAGATTGAAACGTGGAGGCTTATTAGTCTAGGATATTGGGATTGTGTGGTTTGAGGAATCGCTACTCCAAATAATGAAACACGTTTTATGACAACAGCCTCTAAAACAGTTTACAACTTGTAAACAATATCAGTTTGGGCCCTAAATATAGTGTTATTATCAACGATCATGTGTGTAGATCATGATTCAGATAATATTCCACACAAGACTGGCAAAAATGAGTTAGATTTGCAAGAGGAGAGTTAATGCAATAAGATAAGGACAAATCTGCCTTGAATTTCAAAGAGCTATCAGATATGTCGCTTTCAGGAAATTCTGATATGAATATGAAACAAAGGATATTTTAGTTTCACAGCAAAATGCGAAACCAAGCAAACACAATATCCATAATTGTAATGCTCCAAGACAGGCGCAGACAATCAGAAACAAATAGAAGGATTTTGCTTACCTTTCTAACCGAGTGAAGATGAAGCAACATTTGACTTATGAACTATGCGCCTTTCCAGTGTTTCACCCTGACACAATGGACTATAATGAGAAAATGGGAACTGGTTAAAAGTCATTTCAGCTACTTACATTGATAAAAGTTACAAAGACACTAAACTTACCGGATCAGACAACTGTTCTTTTACACTATACATGGATTTCAGCATCATTTCCATCGAATCTTTAGCCAACTCAAACTTCACATTCTTATCACCCAAGTTTGACTGAGCATCACTCTGAAGCTGTGAAAAACTAAATGTTTTAGATCAGAACTACACGGTATCCATCACATTGTACCAAAAGTCCAGTATACCCTCAAGTTAATAACAGCTACAGGCTCTGAATGCTGCACATTCTGATTTGCCATGTTCCATGTCATTGCCTTTAAACGAGGGACACTTTCCTATGCAGCAATAAATCATCCAACAAAGAAAAAAATAAATTAGTATATTGATATTAAAAGAGCAAAAACATGTTAACCTAATAAGAATCGAGTTTTCTTTCTCGATATGTACTTAGCAAGTATCTCACCGGATCCTTTGACATATCTTCACGCCACTCTTTCTGGAACTTTTGTAGCAAAATTGTTAGCAATCTTTGCAATTCAGGCAGAACTTCAACAGGAAACAACTTTTGAATATCATCTTTATTAACATTCTCATGAACACACCTTCGAATCAATACCCGAAGGCACACCAATAGCTGCAAAAACGTGCAAGGCCAGTTAGTAGCACTACAGAATTATGCCATGAGAAGTTTTTATGTGAAGGATGGGAGGGTAGAAGTATACCAAGATGGGTGTTACACTGTGAAAGTTTAAAAATTGCTAAGCATGCATCATCACGCCACACACCAGCATAGCAAGTCTATATGCTATCTGAGTATCTGCATAAGTTTACTCTCCTACGCTTTTCTTTACAAAAATACTGTGTTTGCATCAAAAGATACCAGTTTTTCCCTAACAATTCAATGCGAAACCAAAATGAAGGGTCAAATCTCATCTGGAAAAAGGGGGAAAAACCCTCAAAAGCTCAAGCTAAATGGAGAACAAGCCTCCGTAAAAAAATTACACCAACAAACAACATTTTATATGCATTACGGAATCGCAAAAACAATATCATGGTTCGCCAGGAAAAGAAAAGAAAACATACGGGGTCGAGATCAGAGTCTTCCGAGAGTTGAAGGATGTCGCGAAAGATCTGACGGTCGGCGGCGTCAAGGCCGGTACGGCGAGTGCGCCAGAGTGCCTGAAGTATGTATTCGACGGAGTCTTTGGAATTGGCCCTTACAAGAAGTGGCAAATGCTCCCACATGCTGTGATTTCCATCTCCCATCGCCTTCAATCAGAGCTCCACTGCTTTTCACCGGAGTTTCGATTGAAATTTTGGGTTTTTTTTTTCTTTTGAAGAACCGTTGTTGCTCGCCTCGGCTGCTAGAGGCTTATTATTTTATTTTAGGAAATTATTTTTCTTCTACAATATATTTTTTATTAAAAAAATAGATATTAAATTCAGAAAAATTAAAAAATCAGATTTAGAATTTTCTTATTTTAAAAAATTTTCATATAAATTTAATTAAATAAACGTCTCGAGTCTGTAACTTGTAAGATAATTAATATAGGTGAAAAAAATAGAAGCCAATCAATAAATTTTTTTGTTATGGATTAAATTTTAAATCAACAATTAACTGCCAATTATACCCCTTGAGTATTCATTTACACAGACCAATGGCCGCGTAATTTTCATGAAATTGACGGGTAAATTAGACTCGAAACAAACAATAACTGATTCTGTTTTTCTTCCCTCTCTTCCCCCCTCAGTCGTTTATCTTCACCCTTTCAGCTCAAACTCACACGTACATTTCTAGATTGAACTCTCGTTCAACAAACTGCGCAAGAAATCACACGAGATCTCAAGAACACTTGAAGAACCCAGTTCGTTCTTGGAAAATCTTACTCCGAGCAGTAGAAAACGGTGAGATTCAGACCGTTTTTCATGGCAAAATCAACCAGGAACTTCAAGAATTCATTCATCACTGTCAACCCATCATTTTTCACTCATTTACTCTCGGTTTCTCCATTTTACTCCCCCAAGAAAAATCCAAGAATCCCCCATTACTGTTCGTCATCGAATCTCGTTTTACTCTTCTTCTCATCTCTCTTCATTCTCTGCACTTTCTTGGGGGTTTGCTTCCTGACTTTCAGTCCGATTTTCTCGAATGAATGCTCCGAAATCTGGCCTTTATCACCATTTCCTTCACTTTCAGCAACCTCTCTTTCATCAGTCCTGAAACACAACTGGGGCAGTGGAGAAAACGATGTAATGGTGCCATTGCCTCCGCATGGGGTACCGGCCTCGAATCTCAATCTTTCAACAGAGGAGGAGGAGTTCTGGAAGCAGCCGGAAGGAATGGGGTTTCAGCCCTGTTTACATTTCAGTCTCGAGTATCGAAAGGCGTCAAGTAGAATCGCTAAACAGAAGAGGAAGTTCTTGGTTGTGGTTGTTTCAGGAGGATTGAACCAGCAGAGAAATCAAATCGTTGATGCCGTTGTGTTTGCACGGATTCTTGATGCTGCATTGGTTGTGCCTGTCTTGCAGGTAAATCGCATCTGGGGAGACGAAAGGTACAAGGAATTATAGATGCATAGTATTTTTTTGCAAGAGATTTTGTATACTTCTTGATTCCAGTTGTGTATCATGTGTTTTGGAATGCAAATTTATCTGTGCGTTGATTGAATGAACGACCCATGCATAGCTATCTCTCCAGCTACACTTTCATTTTGCAGTGAATTTTCTGATATATTTGATGTTGAACACTTCAAGAGAACTCTACAAACCGATGTTCGTGTCGTTTCATCCCTTCCTTCTACTCATCTAATTCCAAAGCAATCGATTGAAAATCAAATCCCCTGTCATGTATCTCCATTGTGGATCCGCGCAAGGTTCCTTCGACAAGTAAGAAAACAAGAACTTCAGTCTATGTGCAGAATCTTGTTCTTAAACAGAATTTTACACCTGTCCATGCAGCTGAATGAAGAAGGACTTCTCATATTGAAAGGGCTAGATTCGAAGCTGTCGAAGAATCTCCCACTCGATCTTCAAAAGCTACGGTGCAAGGTAACCAAGAAGTCGAGATACTATTCTTTTATGTTGCAAAGATCAAGATATATATCATCAGTTCTAGAATTGAGCCCATTTCATCTCTTTTCTTGTTCTTTTAGGTGGCGTTTCATGCTCTAAGATTCGCCAACCCAATCCAAGATCTTGGTAATCAAATGGCCAGAAGAATGTGGATAGAGGGTCCTTACATAGCTATCCATTTAAGGCTGGAAAAAGACGTGTGGGTCAGAACCGGATGTCTCACAGGTTTAGGAACACAATATGACAAAATCATAGCCGTGGATCGAGAGTCTAATCCTGATTTCTTAACTGATAAACTGAATATGACACAATCCGCACGACTACTTGCTGGATTGTGTCCTCTCAGCGCACAAGAAGTAGCAAGGTGAATGGCATATATGGTGTTTGATTATTTGCACCATAGGTAGAGAGATGTCATATTTTTTTGTGGGAAAATGCAGATTTTTGAAGGCTTTAGGAGTATCAAACAACGCTCGAATATACATAGCCGGAGGAGAACCGTTTGGAGGAAACCGTGCAATACAACCACTCGTGGAAGAGTTCCCAAATATCATAACAAAGCAGATGTTAACTAGAGAAGGAGAGCTCGCTCCTTACATGAATAGGCCTTCCATTTTGGCAGCCATTGATTACATTGTTTCTTTAAGCAGCGACGTATTTTTGCCATCCCATGGCGGCAACATGGGACGAGCTATGCAGGTGCCAACTCCAAGAGATCATCATTTTTTAGCAGAGTTGATCAATGAACATGCACATTTCCAAGATTGATTGTTCTTTTTTATCTTGTCTTCTGTTGTGTTGTTTGGAGAAGTGATTATTTGTTATGTATTTGAAGGGACACCGGGCGTACGTAGGACACCGGAAATACATAAAGCCAAACAAGCGCATGATGCTTCCTTTGTTTGAAGATACATCGATTTCTGAGGAGGAATTCAGGAAGAATATACAGAAGTTGCATAAATATTCAAAGGGCCAACCTGAGCTAAGGACCAAGAAAATGGACAGAGATGTTTTAGCATATCCTGTTCCTGAGTGTATGTGTAAGCGATGAATGTAACAAGAAAAAAGATTCATCAACTAATATACATGATCATTGTGTACAATTACAACTTCTATTAAAACAAGTTCAACTTATTTTAATTAAACGAAAAATCATTGTGAAACAAAAACATAATAATAATAACAACAACAATTAATAACAATAATAATAATAGTAGCACACAATGGTAATTAAGTTCAAATCTAATTATAATTTTCAGGATATAGACTTGTAAGTGAAAATTTATTGTTTAAGTTATTATAGGGTAGTTAGATTTGTGATGAGAATTTAATCTATTTTATCCGAGCTAGGTTAGTTACATGAAAAATACTAAATTAATTGACAATTTTTTTAAAGGAAGCAACCTAACTCATTTCAAATAAACAATTATATATATAAATATATATATATATATTTTTTTGCTTAAAAAAATATATAATTTTTTTAGTATGATATGATAAAAATGATCGTCAATATGCAACCTACTCGATTTATAAATGTTTTATACATACATTAAATAGCACTAAATGATATTAAGGCGATTTAATATATGTAATTAGTGAAAACTAATTTAACATCTCAAATGAAATCAACCTCAATGTAATTTGTATTTACTATATTAATTTAAAATTATTTAATTAACAAGCATTAGAAAAGCAAATGAATGCATTTTTTTTCTTAGAATAATAGCAAGATATATTGAGCTTTACAAATTGTTTACTAAATTGATAATATATTATGAATAATCACAATAATTTAAGCTTAAAATAAGCTAACACAAAATTTGAGAAAATAGCAATTGTAAATTATATATCATATATGACTGCCGCGACCACACGGCTTCAAATAGACGTCGTAGCACACGAATATTTCCCAATATTTATTTCTCTTTATTTATTATTTATGTTAAATTAATGAATTAATTATGGTATCGGACTCAGGTTCTTTCGATTGCCTTTCCCCAAATCATAATCTATCGATTTGTTGACGAATTTCCGATCAAATTTATCTTCTTTGCGGTAAACCTACGTCTCTGGATCTATTTTCCTACAAAGGATACTTGTAATTATCGATATACATATGTTTGCGTGTGTTTACGTGTATGTGATTTTTTGTTTTGAAACCAGGTGGATGTATGCTTTGATTGTAAGAGGATGTATGCTTATCACGAACTCTTAATTTATTTTTTTTCTAAAACATATTGTTGCATTCGTAAAAATTCGAGCTTTTGTTATTAAAAAAAATAGACTGTAGAAGTTGGCGTGGACTGTGGAAAATTGGGATCGTAGTAGCTTATATGTAACTTTTAAGAATTGTAATGGAATTCTGGATTTTACCCTGTGTTAGAATTATTTTTCTTGTGTTTATGAATTACTGGAATTTTACTTGATCTGGTTTTCTGTTTGGAATCTTAGGCACGTTTGGTTTCAAAAGCCAAAAAAAGTGCTTATTTGGTTAAAAAAGTGTTTGGGTGACCATTTAATTGCTTAAAAAAACACTTTTTTTAGGTCAAAATTAGAGCTTTTTCTAAAGTTAAAAATTATAGCTTAAAAAAGCACTTTTAAAAAAAAAAATCTATCAAATCCAAACAGGCTCTTATTGTCGAAGGAGCTGAGGGAATATTATGTTGACTTAGCAATTGGTATTAAGGATTCAAAGTCATGGAGGTAGAACCGTAGAATAAGGAGTAATTTTATCCAAATTTGAATAGATTTTTCATCTCCAATTCCATGAACTTGATGAATTCTATGGATCCAAAACGCACCGCGGACATTTCTGTTCATGTCTTGATGCTGTCAAATTTATTGGATGTAGTAGAGATTTTTAACATTCCATTTTCGCTTTGGCTGTTACTTTATAATCTCGAGATAACTTATTGAATTATATTTCCCAGATTTTCATGTCTTGGCACTTGTTTCTTCTAACAACAGTTTCAGGTGTTTTGGAACATCGCCCAGTTCTTAAAGTGTGTTCTACCATGATTATGTGAACAACTTAGCTTGTTTTTGGTTTGCCATATCCTGATTCATTCTGACTTTTTGATTGTGTCCTGCAGAATTGTTGAGTTCTTCCCTTATTTATGGCAGCCTTCAAAGCATTTCTGAACAGTCCTGTTGGTCCCAAAACTACTCATTTTTGGGGTCCCGTAGCTAATTGGGGATTTGTTATTGCTGTATGATTCTATGACTATGTTGATATGCGAAGTTAGTAATTTGATGGTGAAATTTTGTCTAAAAATTTTCTTATTGGTTTTCAAGGGGCTCGTTGATATGAAAAAACCTCCAGAAATGATATCTGGAAACATGACTGGAGGTGAAATAATGGGCTTCTGATACTTACCCTGATTACATTTTTGAATGCTAACTATTATTTACCTGATGCAGCCATGTGTATATATTCTGCATTGTTCATGAGGTTTGCGTGGATGGTACAGCCTCGTAACTATCTGTTGCTTGCTTGTCATGCTTCAAATGAGTCGGTGCAGCTTTATCAACTGTCCCGCTGGGCCAAGGGTCAAGGGTATGTGGTTTAACACTTTCAGTTTGATTCCTATGGCTCTTGGGCTTGATCTCTCATCCTGCCAAAATGGATCGATGTTATTGCTGCCATCATCCTTTTGCAATGTTATTTTCACTTCTTCCGAGAAATTAATCTTTTTTATTTTTTGTCAAATATTATACCATTTATACAAATTTAAATCATACATAACATTTAGAAAATTGTGGTCATTCATTATTGGCCGCATGATGAGTCTCAAGGGTTAAAATTCTCTCTCTGTGCTTGTTCTATCTACCTAAAGTTAATTAAGAAGGTTATAATTGTAAGAGAGGCAGTATAAAGGGAAACCAGGAATATGATCCTTCATATTGGTAACTCCTTTCCTCGCAATCGCGATTCTTACTGAACAAAATTCTCATGACTGTATATTTTCTCTTCTTTGTCATTTACTTATCTGGATGTTGAGACGAGGACAAGTTGTAAAACAGTTCTTCTCTCTGTGTTGGTTCTCTTTTTTGGGAAAGTTTGGTGGGGTATCATGTGCAGGGACACAGGGTTGTGGGAAGGCTGGTAGATAGTGAGCTTAAAAAAAGAGTGGAAAACCGGAGAATTCAGCATCTAAAATTAAGGCCATTGGTCTATTAATTCATTGATACTGGCCCTTTCCTCTTGAAATTTGGTATTGGTTGTATGTCTTGTTTAAGGGACATGTTTTAGGTGTTTGAACCACATTCGAACCTTGCGATATCCTAAGTTGTGTGTTTCTCATGAATTATCATTTCGGAGTGTATAATTTTACATGAGAATGAATTGTTTTCCTGTTTTGTAGCAACTTGCAATAACAAGTACTTTTCCAGGTATCTGGAGAATAAGAAAGCTGAGCCTTCCTCTCAGTGAAGCATTCCGCTCTTCTATCTTCCAGCATTCAAACAAATGCCCGTGCCCCCTCTCCTCTCCCCCACCTAGCACCAAGAAAACAAAGAAACCTGAACTCTTTAATGGTTTCATCTTATTATGTTTCATTTCTTTCTATTTGTTATATTGTGAAAGCATTGTGTCGGCTCATTTTAGTTGACAGATATTTGCAGCTTTGTTCTACACTGCCAGCATCCATTTTGTAATTTCATGGAACTTGTGGGTGTCAATTGTTTTATCCATGACATTGATAACCTTGACTGTTGATACAAAAATTGCACATTTCTCAAATAATACTCCCATTCAAGAGGCTAAAAAATAATTTTCTCTCTTTAGAAAAGCTTAATATTATGTTTTTGATAAATCTAATTTTTTTGATCATATTTGATAAATATTTATTCGTAAATATCAATTACTTCACCGTTTCTATTCTAAAATACTTTTGTTAAAATACTTTTGCAACTGTTTTTCTATATTGCAATGCAATCCAAGGAATGAAAATGAAACATAATCGGGCACTACTTTCTCTCGGAAGGTCAACCCAGATTTCAAAATTTTTCTTCTGTATAAATACAAATCTCGGCAAAAGCAACCAGTTTCGACTCATACCCCGCAACTTAATCCACGCAAAATAAGCTAGTTTTGGTGTTAATGTTCTTCAGCTTTTAACCTCTTGCTACTCTTTTTAGAGTACATTTTCTTGGATCCCTTGTGCTCTTTAGAACCCATTTTCCGTTTGACACGCGGGGGTTCCTCTTCAACTATGCCGAGAGCCGGTGTAACTTGTGGCTCAGGTGCACAAACACTGATTTCTGCACAAAATTGTAAGATAGAATTGAGCTTGGTTTGTAGAAGCACAAACATAAGGGCACCAAGTTAAATAAACATACCTTCACTGCGATAATGCGAATCGAAAAAGACATTAGTGAGCGGCTGCTTCAAGAAAACCTGTATCGAATCAACGCAAAAATATTTATCAGCAGACAAAGGACAAGAATGGTTGGTGATCGCCTTTACAGTTCTTGGCGAAAAGTTTTGCAGAATGCGATAAACCTCGAGAACTAACAGGTATTGTTAAAATTAAACTTCATGGCATACCGCTGATAGAAGTTGCCGTGAATGAATGTCCCAGAAGCGCAGATAGCTGTCAAGCCCTAGTAGAAAGCCGAATCAACCAGTCAGCAAATAACTCCAACCATGGACAAAGAAAATTAGTCCTGGAACCAAACATGAAACATCTTTTGTGTTTTTTAATAATGGTGATAGTAGTTCTCTCCATTGAAAGATATCTGGAACTAGAACAGTGACAGAGTCACAAGGTATGCTTTGAAACAAATATTTTCGGAACCAAAATGATAAGATGTTATAGCTGGGAACAGAGCCGAAGTAGTTTTGATCAGAGCCATGTACATTTTCAGTCTATTATTTATAATTTATACATCAGGATTAAATTCAACCAGAAATATTATACCATAACATTGTCTATATATCAAGATATCCCAATTCATTGCAATGTACTCACCACATGAAGCAAGTACAGGAAGTTCTGGGTGCCTGGCTATGGATCTTACACTTCCAGAACATTTTCCGATAAAGCATCCCAAGAGTTTCCCTACGGTTTTCAAACAATATACAAATAATTGAAACTTGTGTACCCAAAAAAATCAACAGATTGCAATCTCGAATCAGCATAACTCGCAAGTTGAGGCTTGAAAACTAAGAAAACTAACACGAGAAGAAAAAGAAGCAATTATATAATAAGTAAAATAAGTGAAATGAGAGATTAAAAGACTTTCAGCACAGAAAGGTGTGCCAACCAGATGGAAGCAAAGGAATCAAGAAGAAGAAATTTGCCTAAACCTCAAAACCTGACACTGCATCGGACACAACTATGTGCTCACACTTGAATGGTTACATGGTCATCAACTTTCGACGCTTAAATTACAAACAACTATATGGTCGAAAAAAGTGGCTGAACTCAACTGCCACTGCTAAGATGCAAAATTCCTGCCAATATCAGGCGGGAATATCGATGTTCCAAAGACGTGTTATATTAATTTGATGTTATAAAATTAAAAGAATTATGCATGTCAAAAGAAAAATGCTCTTTGTACGGACTATGAGAGAAGCCAAATTATTTACATACTAGAGGATTGTAAAGGTGATAATCATAAGTTATAAATGTTTCAGGATCAGAAACTCTGTTGCAGCACCTTACACAGTTTCGTACAGCAACAGAAGAGTTGCCCACACATTATAACATGGTACAGTGCCATTTCATTCAGAAGAATAATAAAAAGATATTCAATGCCATATAATCAAATGGCACAAGAAAAGGCGTTAAAAAAATACCTGTGCGTATATCAATGGAACCAAGATCGCCTGAGCCATTTCCTACATATATTGTATGTCCATCAAAATCTTCGGCAACAGATTTAATAGGAGTCTCCCGGAATTCAATTGACATGATAGGTCTTCTCTGGGAAGATATATCATACAGTCGAACCTGCCATATCATGTGGTTGGTTCAGTAAGCACAAAAAATACAGAAAGATTTGTATAAATTTTTTATTTTCAACTTCTCTACAGGGTTACAATTACATCGTATATTATCAGGAGCAAGTTGAATTTTCAATATTTAAGAATCTCAACTAAACAATCAGAAAAGGACAGCACAAGTATACCATAATACCAAAATAAAGTGATCATTTTTCTTGCAACTATCTTAGAATGAAGCCACTCTTTTATCATAAGCAGTTAAGCACCCAGCAAATTTAAGATAGAAAATTGAGTAGAACGTTACCTGATGAGAATTGGTGCCGGCCACAAATTTACGATGATCATCTTGACTCAAGAAGGTCGCAGATGTAAACCAAGTTGGAGTAAATATGCCAAGAGAGTTTTTTGGGGGCTACACGAGATAGATTGAGCAATATCAAACACTAAACCCGTCACAAGAACAGTTATCGTTTCTGTATCGAGCATCCAGACCTAAAAAATACTGCAAAATACATAGGGTAAAGTAGTAACTTACAGATTTTGCAGCCCAGATCTTTGTATTATTGCTAAGATCCCATACATTTACTTCAACACCCTTCCTGAGAGTTATTTAAATCGGTCACCATCTCTCGGACAGTTCGAAAAGTCAATTTAGTTTATAAGTGAATGCATGGACTAATAAGCTTACCCTCCATATAGAGCATAGTTCTCACTGTCATCTACTCTAGAAAGCAAGATCTCCCCAGATCCACTTATATTCCATGTAGTTGTAGAAGGATCACGCGTGAACTCTGCTGATGATTTGGTCACATCAATTGATTCCAAGATCGCGTGGCCTTTTTTAGTGCAGACATGCAACATACATGACCTAAACCAAGATATAGAAAGTTGATGTGTAATAGGGTCGCACATTGTAAACACAGCAGAATTAAACCAACGAAACCTTTAAGTGAACAAGTAACAACCTTGCCACTACATTTCAAGTTTTAAAATCAGAGCTCGTAAATCATACAATTAATGTCCCCTAGTACAAGTTTTATTAATGGTCCACTTTGAAAAAAATAGCTCAATTTCCATAAAGAAAAAGGTTAATCAATTGACTGTCAGCTAAATCATATCTTGGCATCACATTCTATATGAATTCATGGGCCATTTCAATTATTACACAGCAACCAAATTACTTTATCGTATGAAATTATAGGCAGATCTCTTTTACAGATTATAAATAATATACTATCATCACTATAAAATGTTGTAATCGAGTATGTCAATGTCCCACGACATGGTTCATAAAAGGGGGAAACAAAATTTGCAAAGATACTAGAGGTGCACAATAAAGTTGATACGTAAAAAATCAGTAATTCGCGGTATCCTTCACCAACAAAGAAAAAATAATTGTTCACGACAAATTAACTAACGCGAAAAAAAATAAAGCATATCCCCGGTTCATCAGTCACATGGTAAAGACGGTTTACATTATATGCTCCTCTTCAGGGTCGAAGAAAGAAGCCAAAAATACTACTAATCAATATGTCTATTCACATCAATTACCGAGTTCCCGCAGAAGGAAAAGCTAAATGCCTAAACAAATCACCTTGAGAAACATAAGGTACATCTGGATAGATTTAATCACAACAAAACAGACAAGGAAAAAAGGTGGGAAGTATGATACCTGGATGATGACTCTGATCGGTGTTTTTTTAACAAATGCAATCCCATGATGGTATCATCTTGTAGACTGGTTGCAGTTTCATATAAACTTGGAATGTGAACACGAAGATTCCCATTAATAGCGCTAATCACCTCGATCTGTGCAACAGACTATCATCACTTACATGTCTGCTAGGGTTTACCAAAAGTACCAAAGAGATGCATACTAACATTAGATATTAGGAAGCAAGAAAAAAAACTTACCGAACCACATTTTCTTGCAATACCGAGCAGCTGCCACATCATATATTTCCATGCAATATACCCAACAATGTGTCAAACCAAAATGAACAGAACAATTTGCATAAAACAAGATCATTGTAATTCAATTCAAAAACCCAGAAATTGAAGAATAGGATATCAACCTTAAATAAGATCTTATCATAGATCTTAACAATGCCACATTTATTAGTTATTAGTTATTACATTATCACCATCTACATATTTGTCCATGCATTGTATGAGGAACATCCGAGTCCTGCGATCCCTCATAACCAAAGATGCACCCAACCGAAAGTTTTCAGCATTGCAGGACTTGCAGAAATTCAACATAATTTGCTTTAACTAGGACATAGTCAGGGAAAAGTCTCTCATAAGTAGACTTCACAATCCCAAGACGAGCATCCACTTGAACAAAATCATCATAATAGGACCTTAACTCTTGTAACATACAGACATTTCTAGGGTCAACGACATTATAGCCACAATACCTTGAGAATCATTAATCCCACTAACAATAAAAAATAAAATAAAAAAAAAAAAATTCATGACTATTATTTTGATCAATCATCAATATTCCTGACAAACTTCTAAAAATGCCCAGAACTTCGGACATGGATATATTATAATGTGGTAGTGGTTCAAGAAATTTCCCAAGCTAATCATGTCATCACATTTGTAATTCTAACAACTTTGGTAGCCTTCTCAAACTTTTTACTACAGGTACAATGAAATAGACTTCAAATTTTAGCATTGCAATCTGGAGTTATAACCATAACACAATCACAAAAATTTAAGTTGGCAGATTGTCAAAGCAAGATGGAATCCATTCCATAGAGACGTAGTTCGGACTTCGGAATAATCACTCAACACTGCCTAACTGACAGAATATATTTAATTGATGCTCAGCCCAATTCACAAGAGCTACAAAATGCTCTTACCTTTAAAACCTTACCTCAATTAGAAAAACAAAATCGCTACAACAATTACAATGAAATATCACTAACTACAGAATTTTGGTAATAAAAAAAAGGAAAAAACTACAGAATTTCGCAAAACCTACCGACCAAGAGAATTTTAAGCCTCCTCGATGCATTCCAACAGTAAAACTTATAAATCTCAATTAACTGCAGACAATATACCTCTTCACTAAAAGCTCATAACAATCACCACAAAAATATACATCCAAAATAAGGTACCGGGTCAGACTCTCTGTCCAGAATCGAAGCAGCAAGCACGCATTTAGATGAATCCGGGTCTCCCCAACGCTCCACCATCTTGGCAGCACCACCGTTCTCATTTTTACGCGCCTCAATAACTGTTGGAAAATATATCCGAAAAAACAGAGAGGAAAGCTTTAACTTGGTACATCAAGATTCTACTTTTAAGAAAACTAAAAATAAAAATACGTTCTTTTTACCTTTGACAAGGCCAAGAACGTCGAAGGTTAAGGCTCGAAGTGGAGGGCAGCCGGGGTTCTCCACCGTCGTTGTCCGTGGCATATTCCGTCGACCGTATCAGAAAGTATTCTGGTCTTCGTTCGTACACTCCCCGTCGGAGGAGGAGAAGTGAGGAACAGAGGGGGCGGCGGAGGCAATGCTGATTGCTGAAGGCCTTATTGGGCTTTTTGGACGCTGTAGCCTATTATGTTTCACATAACCAATTAAATACATATTTTTTTGAGCAGAATTATATTTATTTGTTGATATTAAGTATTATAATTAACAATCAAAATTCTTAATTCGTTTCCTCAAAAAAAAAATTCTTAATTGGTTCACGAGTTCCCCAAAGAAAAAAGAGGAAATAATTAATTTTTCTTAAAAAAAATAATTAAAAACTGAATAAAATTAAAGATGCCAGTTTTTTTAGGGGTAGTTTGCTAAAAAAAGTCCTAACTATGATGCTTTTTCATTGTTCATAATTTAATTTTTTTTAATCAACAGTATTCATAAAGAACATAATTTATCAAAAAATTTAATCCAAAAAAATTATAATATTAATTTGCCCCAGAAAAAAAAAGTAATCTATTTGGCTATATGGATAAATGATCATATCTTGGTGTGCCTATTAAAATAATATATAAATTAAAAAAAAACACGCACAACTGCTTTTTTTCACTATCTCATTTTTTGGGGTATTTTGTTTTTTAACCTCGGTCAAACATTTTTAAAAAAAAATGACCTTCTGTAGTGTAATCCAAATCACTTAGGGGAGGTTAATTTTTTAAAAAAATGTTTGACCGAGTCCATTTTCCTAAATATCCCTTATTTATTTTTCCCTCAATTATGATTTTTTTTATTCTTTTTTTTTCATTTAACAATTTTTTTATTTTCTCACCAATTTTTGTATTTAATATATAATATAATTATTTTATTTGACAGTTTAAATTGAAATATAAATTTATTATAAAAAATACATTATTAGCATGCAATGCATGCAACTAAGTGATTGGTATATTTTAAGTTACGCAATGCCGAAGTGCATAAACAGTGCAAATACACTACCCGTGCACAGAAAACGCACAAAAGTCCTACATGGCATCTTCAAACTTTTAGTGTACGCTAATTCCTAAATATAAATTGATGATCATGGTGCTGAAAAAACAAACTTATAACCAGACAGTGAATTGTCTCATAACCAATTGTAGAAGTGAATTTCAAGAGTAATAAATGGTTAATTGTATAAATGAAAAAATTGAAAGAATTAGGTCAACCAAAAAATATTCTATACTCGTAATTTCTGAACTCGGTAAAAATTTTGATCTCAGAAATTAAATTTTGATTTGTTCAGAATTTCTTTCTTCTAGCAGTATAAACTATATAATTGAGATCACTCAGCTTCCTCAGTCACCTTCTTCATTTTGTTCTTTCTAGAGTATGTAATGATAGGTTTGTCTTTTTCAACACTGCCCCTCACCACTGCTGATTCTGTTAATTTCACTGGACGTTGGGCTATTTTTTCTGCCTCTGCTTCCTCGGCTTCTGTGATCACCTTGAGAAGTTCCAGAGGGAGAGCAGCAGGATCCAGCTCATAGCAACCAGAGGGGGAGTTTTCAGATTCTTTCCCATTCAGGGTGTAGTGAGGCACCTGATGAGAGAATCGAAAGATTTCCTCTCTTGGAATTGTCAGGATCTTGGTTTGATCCAAATGCTGGCGAAACAACGATGTGAAGCCAGCCACTTTAACTAGAGGAGCAACAACTACACCTCTATGTTCATTGTAATCTTCAAGAATCATCATCATATCATATTTATGCACTGTTTCATCAGCAGTTAACACATCCCAATCAGGAGACCAGTTAGTGTACATTGCCCAAACATCCTCCTTTGTTGGAAAGACCTGAATTGCTCCCCTTGCCCCCTTTCTCCACTTGACTGGATGAGAAAAAGAAGTCAAACTAGTGCTGAATTCATACTTGCCAATCCTGAAATCCCCATTGGTCTTGGTAAAGCCAGAACCTATCCAGTCAAGGGATCCAAATTCAGAGGTAGTTTTGGAATTAAGCCAGCTGATTTGCAACTTAAAGGGCTTCACAGATATCACTTGGTGGACCACAGCATAGTAACGAGGCATGCCGTCATCATCATCATAGGCTGCCCACACTTGGTTTCCACGGAAAGACTCCTCAGTTCGGCACTGGTCAAAATTGTAGAAATCTGCATCAGGCACAGTCATTGATACAGTTTGCACGGAATTTGCACGCACGTCATCATTGTCATTCAATGCAGGGGACCCTTGAGCCTGTGATATGCACTTGTTATTCATGAGCAGGTGATCTCTGCTCTGATCTGCCTTCTCTTCACTAATCAAATCTTCTTGCAAAATACTCATTGAATTTTCAATCTTAGGTTTCTTCACAGGGGAAGATTTTGATTCAGCAATCTTCCATTCCTTAAGTTTGCAAAGGATTTCTGACTTTGCCTTTGCCATCAGCATATCACGAATCTCCATCTGAGACAATTCCTTCACCTTCCGTGGCTTGTTACACCCAGGAGAAAAAGCTTGGCCAGCTCCAAAACTTCCCTTGAGATTTTCTGAATTCCTCTTAAGTCTTGATTTGCTCCCATTATTCACCTGTCTGGGACCATTACAGTTCAGACCATCCGTGTGTCTCCTATTGTTAAGCTTCTCTCCACTTTGACCACTGGAGCTAGCTTTAGAATCTCTGGATGCTTCAACATTTTCTCGGTCAATGACATTCCTGTGCAGAGTTTTATCACCTGTAGAAGAATTTACTTCTTTTTCAGGCCCTCGGTTGAGAGCTGGACCAGATGGCTGAATTCTTATATTATTTAAATTGTCTCTCTTGACCGCTGGGATATCAATGGAACCATTCAATGCTACCAAATTACCTCTCTGCTGATGGGAAAAGAGCCAAGGGCATGAACTGCGGCCTTTTACAGATGGAGTGGGCATTTCTCTTGCCAAAAAAGGCTGCTGACATCGCGGACACAGAAGTTTTTGATTCAGAAAAATCTTCTGGTACTCATACTGACTCCTGCACATGTTGCATGCAGTCCAAAATGTTTCAGGTTTCAATGAATGATGGCTGGATCCTGACATGGCATTTCTGGCAGAAGTATAATTACGATATATCCGCTCAGGAGTAGGATAGTACGGAGAGGAGACGGTGGTTACAGGACTGTTCTGATAATTTTGAGATGGGTGGGGATTGCTGGATGATGCATATTGGTAATGAGTTGATGGGTTTGGATTCAGCAGGCAGGGTCGAGTGTGTGTGTGATGGCTGCTGGTTCCAAGTGTTGGATCATGGGGTTCAGGTGGAGCAGCATAGAATCGTGACCAATCAGCATTTAGTGGAGCATTTTGATGTCTAGGGATGCATGCACCAGTACAGGGTATCGGATGACTTGAATGACTTGGAGTGGGATGACACTGTGAACCAATATCGGGTGCCTGACTTCTTGGGTTCTGTAGAATGGTACTGAAATGTTGACTAGTCGTTTGAGGCTTTAGCTGAGTTGATATGTGCCCCTGATTGGTGTCCAAAACTGTACATCTTGCACTTGATGAGTATGAGCTAATGCTGAAATTGTGCAATCCATTTCCCAATTGATTTTGAGCTCTTAAATTCATCTTCAAATCATATGCTAACTTCTTTTCCTTATTCGACAGAACATCCCATACTTGTGACAGTATTTTGAATGCCCCCTCTGCCCCTACTGATTTGTTCTTATCTGGGTGGATAGCAAAAGCCACTTTCCTGTACTGCCTTTTCAATACTTCTTCGGAAGAAGAAGGATCAACGCCAAGAATTCTGTAGCAGTCCATTTCTCCCTTTACTTTCTCTTCAAATGCAACGTAAAAGTCAATGACCTCCAAGAACTGAGAAAGGCCATCAAGCTCAGAGTACATGCTTTGAGCCTTTAGAGCAAATTTCTTGGCACCTTTGATGTCCCTCTCTAACAATTTCTTCTCCGCGATATCTTTTGCCCTGATAGCTTCATCTCTGTTATTCTCCATTTTTGCAAGTCTTCAGGCCCGCTAGTTACACAAATAAACCAGAATTATAATATCAAACAGATATATTGATGGAAAAAATATAGAAATTTTACAAAGAAGCAGTATACAAAATAAAATAATCTTTCCAACAACAAGGTCCATGTAGGTTTCAAAAGCCAAAAATTGAAAGTATCCCACAAAAGTTACTTGAATCATAAATCAATTAGTCAACAAATATGAAGTGTCAATTTCAGCGCGACTTAAATTGATTTTGCAATCCAATTCTCTGTACCTTTTATGCCGTGCAAACTCTGTGCAAATGGCTAGAAAATTGATATCAATGCAATTTGATCCATGCAATTAAAACTCGTTATCATACAAGGACAGATTATATGACTCACACTAATGCAAGCTTCTTCATCCATAATATCATCATACCTTCCTATATTACTGAAATGGTAGCTAAAGAAGCAAACCAGAAACGTTTAACTTGTCACAAACAGGCAGAGGCAAAATGCCACAAAAGTTAGAGAATCCTTTAACAGATCTACCCAAAATCATGCAGACATTTTAGTTCTATAAATCACCTTAATTAATAATAAGGCACATACCAAGAACATAAAACAGAAACCGGTAAAAAAGCAGTGAAGAGAATAAAAGCCTGATAATAAATCAACCAATTTTTGTAATGCGGGGCTGTAGGGACAAACAAGATAAAAGCAGTGTTCTTAATTAGTTCAAGCGATCAACTTAAAAATTTTTAATCAGTAACGAATGTCGTTATTTTTTCATGCAAGAACATCATAACAACGTAACGAAAAATAGAATAAAATATTGACGAAATGACAAGTTGACAAACAAGATTACCGAACTTAACAAATCTGTCGACGAAATTGGCGCGAAAACTCCATGCAACCTTAAACTCGCATGCATACGAATATAAGAAAACACAACATGCATGATCAACGCCATCATTCAAAGAACTCAAATTATTCTTGTTTATGCGGTGCATTTTAGAATTGAAAGAGTGCGTTTATAACTCCAAACTGCCTTCAGTTAACATTGGAAAAAGGGTATTATAATATTTTCATCTTCTTCTTCTTCCTTGTCTTCATTTCTTCTTCTTTTTTTCCCTCAGAGATTTTTGGTTCGACAACAGTTCTCCTAGTTAAGGTACACATCAAAGCGGGTTTTAAATCTAAATTTAGCTTAGAGAGAAATTCAAATCAAGACTAAAAACAAAACCACCAGCAGCAACAAATATAGAAGATTCACAGACCTCGAGGGCCACACTTCTCCAGAACCAAAGACACACTAGCTTCAAAATGATTAGAGTAATACGATCTATATCAGTCAAATTCTACTAAGAATGAGAGTCCCTGATTGGAATCTCTTAAGTTAACATATAGAAAAGATCTTAAAACCCTCCAAAAGACAAACCGAAAAAAAAAAAACCAGAGAAATTGTTGAATATCAAAGGTTCCTATCATCATCACCAATAACTGAAAAAAGAGAGAGAGGCATATATTATTCTGTGATCAATTCAAGTGTAGGGACATAAGTTTACCAGAGAGATTTAGAATCACAGACAGCCTCAATCAACATGTGAGAAAAATACAAAGCAAATCCATCATGCATCAATTAGCCGCATTCACAACATTCGCATGCAAAGTCAGATAATTGTAGCTATCGAAATCCGTATCATCAATCAACACTCAGTAATCAACAGGAACTCAAAAAACAATACCAACAGTTGATCTTCGCACAGATTAAAATAGCAATCAAACATCAAGCATCAATGAGGTTGCAAACACAAAAACAAAGCATGCATGCAGAATTTTAGCGACAAATATACAAAATTACCTCCAGAAAAAATTTATGTGATTCTTTTGTTGCCCTGTTTAATGATTTTTTTTTTTTCTTTTTTAGCTTAAAAAGGAGGGGAAAAAAACAAAACTTTCTGAACGCTCTGATTCACAAAAGAGTTAACCGAAGCAAAATGAATCTGTGCATTCAACAAGCACAAATACAATTCGGAGACATTTGATCATAGAAATGTTGAACGGGAGAATGAAGTTGGATTTCTGGGTTTCTAACGTAATCACAGCCCACCTTAGTTTTGGGGAGGTTTGGTACTATTCGGGGTTTAAACCCTAACCATTGTTGGAATCTAACCATGGTTGGTTGGCAGTTGCTGGATTTTGGATTACGTGATTTTACAGTGGATTTCACTCAACATTTGGATTTTATGAATTCTGCTATTTCTGTTCGGATTCTTTTCTCTATTTGTGTCATTTTACATTATGTTAATATTTATTTTTCCGATTTCCCAAATTTTTTTTATTAAAAGATAAAAAATATTGAAAATGTAATCTGAATTTCTTGAATTCAATTCTCTTTTCTGATTAATCAATAATATTAATGCTGCCATCTTTTGTGATTTCATGTCTCTCTGTTGTAGAAAATTAACTCACACATTAAATCAAGATTTATTTTTGACTAATGTGGATTAGAATGACATTAATGAAGCTTACTGTCTTCATTATCTGCACATAACGATCCTTATAATGTGAGGAATTAATGAAAATCTGCAGTACATAATAATGTGAGTGAATATGCAAATATTTGAAAGATTATGGTAATCCGTGTAATTAATAAGTAATCATAATTAATCACCAGATAGGAAACAATTCATCACCTACCCAAACGTACACTCAACCAGGCATTTTAAATGGGCTTGAAACAAAACAAGAACAACTTCTCTTGAAAAGTTCGCATTTTTTTCTGTGAGGTAACTTTACTTTCGCTGTTTTCTCGGTTAAATCAACTGTGTTTTTGCCTTTTTTGCTCTCTGTTTTTCATCTGTGATTTTCTATTCTATTCAGGAGTTGTAAACAAGCCAAAGGGCCTTTGCTTCAAACAAGTATGTCCGCAGGCATACTTGGTGCATCGGCGCCGGAACACCCTTCTCCGGTTATCCTTCGTTTTTTCAAGATTCTGCTGAACGAAGAGTATTCGCAGATTCTGGTAACTTTTTTCTAGTCCACCCCAACAATGTAGCTTTGTGTGTTTATGGATTCGATTTTCTTGCAGTACTTGCCTCCTGCATTTGCTAGAAAGGTAGAGTATTTGGTAGATCGAGAAACTTATCTGGAGAATTCAGGCGGGAAGCGATGGGCTGTAAAAATATCCAAGGTGGATGGCTCCCTAGCATTCCAGAAGGGATGGAATGAGTTCTTTACACAACAGCCGCTGATTGTGGGACACTTTCTGGAGTTCCATTACATCAAAGGCTCTCATTTTCTTGTTCGGGTTTATGGAAGAAGCGGATGCGAAAGGAGGATCAACCTCAACAGGGGACTGAAAACAGCAAAAAATTTTGACAAAGTAACTACAGGAGACGAGCCAATTCAGAAGTTTGATGAAGTTCGGAATTCGAAACTCAAAAATAGGTTCGGCAATGGCAAAAGGCCGAAAGATTCTAGTGAAAAAGATGCTGCTCGAAAAGATGAGAAGAGTTCAAGTATTCTCATGAAGAAAAATGAATCCCAAGTTATACAAAAAGCTGGAGCAGAGAAATCATGTGTTGTTCCTACAATTACACCAGATGAAGTTCTGGTAGATGTTCCCATATCATATGCAGAAAATTGTCATCGGGGCGATCTTTCGAATGTGGGCACTTCCAAAGCATTTGAAAACCTTGGAGATGAGATGCCAAAGGTGGTCTCTGGCTTCCAGAGAGGTGAAGGTAGCAAATCATTACTTCAAGGTACCACAGCTGAATCTTCATTTTACTTGCCAATTAATTTCCATGTGAAGCATTCCAGTATGTTGAACATCAACTTAATGATATCACTAAAACATTCTGGCACATTTTTATGCTGAAGTTGCAGCGCAAAACGCACAAATGCGAACAAAAGGTGATACAAGGACATTTCCTTGATCGAGCCGGAATATGTTTCCAGAGGAAATTCGTGCCTTTGAAATCTTGGTAGATGTGGGAAAGAAGGCAGAAACTCGGAGAAATACCAAGATTATGGGGTTCCTCAACTTTGATTATATGTTTGAAGTAGTGAATCTTGATTATTATCGAGTAAAAATGTAAATGCTCGATGCAGTTATGTGCTGTAGTCTTTGAAGAATTGTATTCAGTATTGCTCAATTTGCGCTTGTGCTATTTGTTGTTCCGTAAAAAGTTGCTACTTTTAAATGTTTTTAGGAGAAAAACTATTTTAGCCAAATCCCTTAACTAGTAAATTCTTTTTAAAAAGCTTCCCTAATCCGGATTGTTCAATCATACCTTTTTCATGAGTTCATGCAAGGAGATCCATCCTTCCACTAGCTCAATGGTATCAGGGATGATAAGAACTTGTACTTAAGCTTGAAGGTGCAAGGTGCAATCATTGGGGAGGGCAAAAACCCACTGCCAGAAGTAGGGAGGTCATGAGTCCGATGCCCGTCGAACCACGTGGTCCGAGCCTATGCGGTGGAAGGACGTGGGTCGTTACAAGTACATCTAGCTTACAAAAAATAATGGGCGGTTGGATTACCCTGCAGATACTTGGATCGAACCAGTCAATCTGGATAATAAAAATAAAATATTTCATGAGTGATATTATTATTTAATTTAAAAATGTCTTTTTATGCCATGAGTGATAGGATTACTTAATTTAAAATTCAAAAGTATAGATACAAATAAGGAATTATTTTTATTGAAACATGATAGATATAGATAAGATGTAAATGTAGTTAAATTGTACAAATAATGTGTGATTTATAATTATTAATAATAATATAATCCTAAATCTGACAAATTATTTATAGTTTTAGTACGCATGTGGATCGCTAGTATATTATATTTTGTTGGGATGTTTTTTTTTTCTCTTTGGAAGCTTTTTGTTGGGATGATTGAAATGTGATAAATAAATCACATCAAATAATGTTTGATTGCATATTTTATATATTAAATTACATATTTATCATATAATCTATCAAATATTTAATTATATATATCATGCCAACAAATCCTTGAGTACTAGTTTTATATATGTTCAACGCGTTAAGCTTTATATTTTTATACATTTTTTTTAATTTATATATCTGATAACTTTGTTACTTTCAAATTAATTAATGATTTTCTCATGTATTTTTTTATTAGAAATAATACCCAAAAAAACTCAATAATGTAGATAGAAAGATAAATTTTTTATAAAATTTAAATGATTTTTTTTCCAAAGAAATTTAAATGATTTTGAAATAAGATAAAGTATACGTTAGATTTAGATAAATTATGAATTTACTAAAGTTCTGATGATATTTTTTATTGAATAATAATTTGGTATTTTGTTATTTGATATGGTTATTTTCGTTACTTGTGTAGATATACGAAAAGTGATTACTTTGAGATCTTCATTTCTTACAATATAATATAGATAAAATTAGGAAAATGTTATTTACACTCCAAAAATTATTAATAACATTCAATTTTATTTAAATAATATATTATTAGACATGATTACCCTATAATATCTCTCTTTATATAAAAACAAATCTTGTTCTACATTAAATAACATCAAATATGTTGTGAAAAAGTAAAAATTTATGGTAAAAATTAAAAACTCCAAAACTCAAAATATATCAAACTCTACAATTTATAATATTTTTCTCTCAACTCAATTGTATTTTTCATCACAAATGAAGACCTATTTATAGATCCACATTTGAGATTAGTCCAAAATAAATACATCATCATCTATATCATCACACACTAATTTTCCACATTTTACAACTCAATATTCAACATTCAACATTCAATATTCAACATAATATTAATAATAATAATATATTTTTCAACATTCCCCCTTCTGATGATGATCGTGATATGATGACTGTCTTTATTACGTGTTTTATACTGCCTCGTTAAAAACCTTACTAGGAAAAACTCAGTGGGATAAAAATCATAGTAAGGAAAAAAGAGTGCAGCCACGTAAACTCCCCCTCATGTTAACATGAGTGATTCTTCACATATTCCGCAGATTGCGCATCCCAATGTTGTATATATGCTTTCTAAATATCGCCGTGGGAAGTGCCTTTGTGAAGAGATCTGATGAGTTCTCACTTGATTGAATATAACAGATATCAATATCTTTATTCTTCTCAAGCTCTTGAGTGTAGACAAAGAACTTTGGGGGTATATGTTTTGTTCTGTTACTTTTGATGTATCCTTCTTTCATTTGAGCAATACATGTAGCATTATCTTCATACAACGTCACAGGCTTCTTGTCTACTGATAATCCACAAGAAGTTTAGATATGTTGTGTCATTGATTTTAGCCAAACACATTCACGGCTTGCTTCATGTAGTGCAATAATCTCAGCGTGATTTGATGAAGTTGTTACGAGTGTTTGTTTCTGTGAATGCCAAGAAATTGCGGTGCCTCCATGAGTAAATACATATCCGGTTTGGGAACGTGCTTTATGTGGATCAGATAAATATCCAACATCGGCATAACCAATGATACTTTGATTGATGTATTTTGAGTACAAAAGTCCCAAATCTGTCGTTCCTCGTAGATAACAAAATATATGTTTAATTCCATTCCAGTGCCTCTTTGTTGGATATTGTAGTAACCCGCATTTTTAATTTGTGATTAATGAGTAATTAATCACGTGATCATGTTTAGATTAAGTAAAACATGATTAAGTAAGTTCCTGTTGGGGTAATGGACTTCAGAAATAGATTCAGAACACTCGAAAATAGCCGGAAAGGTCCCAAGGGTTCGGATGGATCGGAAGCTCCAAACCAAGTCAGGAGGCTTCGAACGGGTTCGGAGGATCCGAACTCAGGATCGGAGGCTCCGAAGTGGATCGGAAGCTCCGTCGGTAAGATCGGACGTTCCAATCTGGACCAGGGCACACGTCATTGCTTATGTCAGCAAGGTGACATCATGGCTGACGTAATATTGAGCAATCGGACGCTCCGAAGGTGCGATCGGAGGTTCCGATCGAGTTCGGACAGTCCGAACCGGGTTCGGAGGCTCCGAACGTTGCCTATAAATAGAGGGTCCGAGAATTCATTTTCTCGCACCAATTTCCTCTCTTCTCTCTGATTCCTAAGCCTTCTAACTCAGATCTAGGGAGATCTAGGCATCCTACGGGGAATCCGGAAGTGGCTTAGTGATCTAGACGTCGTCGCGGAGCTACGGCCTAGTTTTGAGGCTATCGTCAGCAAAGGGCTAACGATGGACGCAGGTATAGCTTTGACATCCTAAAATATTTAGGAGTATGCAATAGCTTAGTTAAGGCTTTTAGAGCTTTATTATTGATGCATGGATATTTGCATTGTAGTAGCAGTAGACTGGACTAGTAGGCTTGGAGTCTAGGTCAGCGGAGCTAGGTTTGACCAGCAGTGTTAGAGGTACGTAAGTACTGACCGAGATAGCCGGCATGATATATTTGCTTATATGTTGCATGAGTATGTGCTATATGTTTTATCATGTTTTAGCATGTTTTTACCGTCTTAGCACATACATGATTTTACGTGTGACTGCATCCGGAGAGATGTGAGTCATTGACAGTCTTCATAGGGAACAATGATCTTATTTTGGACTCGAGTCAGGTATGACAGTTTTCATATGAGACTTGTATCATGTTTTGGATTCGGGTCAGGATGGGGTTGGCTCAGCCCTGATATGGAATATACGAGTACCCCGCGGAGTAGCTCTCTAGCCGGTACTGTATATTCCCGGCGCCATGAGAAAGTGTTTTCACTTGAGTTTTAAATCATCTGTGTGCGCATATTTGTATTTATATCATTGCTTCGTATTGAGCGTTCTAGCTCACGCCCCTGTGTTTGGGTATTGTGTACCTTGTGATGGGGCAGGTTTGAGGCTGGACGGTTCAGGCGGCTTCCAGCAGGATTGAGCTTTGGAGAGTCCAAGGTTGTAGAGGGTAGGGATTTATTTACCCTGAACCTTCGATTTGGTTGTATAACAGTACTTATACACTTGTGATAGCGTCGATTGTATTCTGCCGATTGGATTTGTTGTATTTTAATTATCCGCTCTTTACGCTTTAAGCTTTTATTGCGTGCGCTTTTACTATAACTCTGATTAGGTAGTGGATCTGGGTTGGGTCACTATATTTTTGGTATCAGAGCGACGCATTGCACTGGGAATATCGTAAAGCGGATTAAGTAATTATCTGTTATTATGTAACAGATGGCAGATTACGACGAGAGTCACGGTAGCATAGACGGCGGTCATTGGGGCGATCCAGATGATTGTAGACGTCGGGGATAGCCCGAGGAGCGCAGGCGAGTAAGCATGCGTAGATTCAAAGAAGTTAGCTCGAAGCCTTTGACGGGTGGTGAGACAGCTGAAGAGGCGGAGGATTGGATGGAGAGGATGGAGCAATGCTTCCAAGAGTTCCGTTGCACGGCTGAGGATAGGATGGAGATCCTTGCCTTTATGCTTGAGGGCAGAGCGAGGAAGTGGTGGAGATCTACTTCCGCACCGTTCATAGCAGCCAGAGGTGCAGCTACTTGGGTGGAGTTCCGTACTGCTTATCAGAGATTTTATTTTCCTCCAGCTCTTCGTCAGGCGAAAGCCAGTGAGTTGTTGAGTTTGCGACAGGGGACGATGACGATTGAGGAGTACCAGCAGAAGTTCTTTGATCTGCTACCCTTTTGTCCTCATATTGCTGATAGTTCTATGGCGAAGTTTGATCATTTCCTTCAGGGTTTGAATCCTAACATTCATCGTATGGTTGTTGTGGGCGGTGGTAGCGCTTATCGTGTCACGCCCAAATTACCCAACTCAAGCAGATAATCACTGAAAATGTAGTAGTGTGAGTAGGGATCGTTCCCACGAGGAAAGGTAAATTCAATGTGTTCTAAATAAAATAAATGGGGGTTTTCAAGTTTGGATTAACTACTAAAAACTTTAAACAATCAAAATTCACTAGCATGCAAAATTTCAATAAAAGACTGGAGAAATTCAATAAGAGACGAGACTTGGTATCGGTCGACTACACCCTTGATATCATTCATTCAATCATCGATTCTCTAAAATAATTAATCTTATTAAATATTCGTCATTGAAAATTCTCGCCGACCTATAACAATTCAGTGTAAGCTACACCATCAAGAACTCTCCTCCCAACAATCCTTTAACACAACACAACTTTCGTGAGAATAATTACGCACCTCCGGATTTTACACCCGGTATTGCAATAGCCCCAATAATTACCCGCATACTTAGCTACAACTAAGACAGGATTAGAATTTTAATCCCCTCGTCTATAGCCCGGATGGAGCATCAACCCCATTTTATCCGCATACTTAGCCTTGAATTTGATCTTTTAGGATTAGGATTTCAATCCTTTTCAGGCCCGGATGGAATTGTAAAATTTATTCTTTTTTTTTCTAGGTGCGCCCAAGATCGTTTATGCCATATAAAAAAAAATCATCAAGATTCAAACACTATCAAGTTTCACAAACACCTATTGTCATGCAATGGTCCAACAGACATCCATGATATCTAATACATCGCTACACTTCACTGGTCAAACATGCGTGCTTAAGAATATTCAACAAACAACCTACGGTTTCTCATATCCAATCAAGAGTAAATTTTTTCAAAAATTCATAATTTTTCAACTACCTCATCATAGGCTAATGATTTCATCCTCAACTCATGCAGTTGGATAACACAAACGAAAATAACAACAATACGATGCATAAACAACACAAGAAAATGTAACAACAAAACAAAATGCATGTAATGCAACCCCCCACACTTAAACAACACATTTTCCTCAATGCAAAAACAAAAGAAAAACACAACCAAACAACGAAACAGAATGAAATGCAAGAACACAAAATGGGACTCCCCTGGTTCACAGGTCTGCGACATCTTCCTCTTCAGCCTCCGGAGGAAGGAAAGGGGCGGCGTATTGGAATGGGAAAGGTGGTGGATATGGCAGAGCGGCTGGCACAAAATTTGGATCAAGACCATGGTGGATTGTCAGATTGCGCAACAAAGAATCCAAAGCCTGCGAATTATGCACCGCCACTGTATTGTATGCATTCTGATGTTGGGCGAAAGCCGTGAGTTCGCGGATGGCATCAGCTTGAGATCGCCGAGGAGGATGAGGTGGCCTTGGCTGGGCTTGCGGTGGTGGTTGAAAGTGACCATCCTGCATAAAATGCTTGACACGGTGCGTCCTCTTTGCTTCGATGAAAGCGGAGTCGAGTGGTCACTGAGGTGACAACCACTCTTCATCATTCCGAACTGAAATGCCGGCGCGTAAGCATAAACAGGAGATGATCATGGGGAAATAGAGACACACGGTGACATTATGGATGGACTTTTGGATCTCGCTATGAAGAACCCGCCCCACATTAATGGGTGTTCCTATTTCCAGCGCATAAAGAATGATGGCGCGTTCGAGACTGACGTCGCTGGAATGCAAGATCGGCATCAGACGCCGAATCACAAAAGCATACCGTGTTGCAGGAATCACACGCAAGAACCGCTCCTTGAAGTTCAAAATAGAAGCTGGATTGAGCCATGTAGCACCGGGGTACGCTAGTTGTTCAAGTAGTTCATCCAAATGCGGGCCGTTTTGCAAGCTTTGGTAGAGCGAGTTGTCCACCTCCGGTATTTCCAATAAAGCATTCAGCTCATGGGGCAGAAAAGAGATTAGTTTTCCCCAAACAAATGCCTTGCTATCTGTTCGTTCAGCTGCATTTTCATAGAATTCGCGGACAAGCGGCACTACAGCTGGCGGAGGATCCTCGCAGAATTTCGTCCACCCACGCTCATGAATAATATGGACAATATCTGGATAAGCCAAGTGTTCTTCAAAACCACGTTCAGGAATGGGTGAACGACTTACCTTGGCGTCGAAATACCGATGACGAGCGACGTCATTGACAAAGTGGCCGACGAACTCGGCATAAATCCGATCAGCAGCCTGAGAAGAGGATTCGCCTTGGTATCGGGTGCGTTTGGGACCCATGAATAGGAGGGAGATGAGAGTAAAAGTGGTAGGTGCAATTCGTCGAACACCTTGCGTGCGAAGAATAGTCCGGCAACCCCTTGAAGAGCACAAGATCAACAATGAAGAACTACGTCTGGGAGATGCCTAAGGAGAAAAGCTCGACGAAAATAACCCACGACGACAAAAAAATTGAGGATGGTGACCGGCGGTGGACGTGAGGTCCGAGGTAAGAGAGGCCGGAGAAGATGATCGGAGAGAATGGCGTCCGAAGAGTTGTGGTGGAACTTCCGAGAGATTTGCCTGCGAATTAAAAGATGGAAATATGAAATTAAGGAGGAAAATAAGCTAAAAATTAAAGGTGGGGTTTTAGGGAGACACAAGAGAGAAAAGAGAGAATAAGAAGGAAAGAAAGAAAGAAAGGGGAAGGGAGTCGGCGTGTTTATTAAGGAAAAAGTGCTCTCGCTCGATCCGCAAGATGTTGCGGATCGAGCGAGCCAAAATATGCAACTCAGTGTCCCGACTAAAAATGAAACGACCCTAACTCTATAATAAATAAATATGCGGAAAGAAATTTTTTTTTTTTTTTTATATACTTACTAAATAAAATATGTACATATATGCCCATACATATATGCACAGAATAAAAATATTTAAAATGAATAAAAAATTAAATGCTTAAATAAAAATGCATTCCTAAAAATATAATAGATATCTGAGTCAAACATTTAATTAAAAATATACTGCATAAGTGAATAAAAAGTTTGCATGCACTGAAAATATTAAATAAATATTCTAGACCCTCAACCACTGAAAATAATAAAAATGTATCACACTAAATATTCAAAACAACATGCATGGTAACTCAGAATCTATCACGGTCACGGGGCCACTGCATGTCTGCTCATACATCCTCGCCTCCGGTGGGGACAATATCATCCTCAACGTACTCACCTGCACCATACCAGTGTAGTGAGCCTAGAGGCCCAACATGCTAACATAACAAGGGTTTAAAATAATTTAATTCAATTTAATACTAATACATACATATACATGAATGAGCATGCTTAAAAATTACATAACATAACTTACTTAAATAAACATAAATAACATAATACATAACATTATTGAGCAATTCATTTTCTAATATAGCATGGTTGTATCCGCAGTGTAACCTTAAATCATACATTAAATACTGATCAGCGTGGAAACCTACGTACGTGGCCGGTGACGAATCACCTCTTAAATTGGCAGTAAACTGCCCTTCAATCATATGGGGACGAATCCCCCTTAAATTGTCACACTACTTCAACTTCCAACATAAAATATTTTATTGCTCAACTTAAACATTTAATCATGCATAAAATATTATTTCATGAATGCATGTACTTAAATAAAAATGTGTGTCCTTCATATATATTTAATTTAATTTTCTTACTAACATATAAATATTAAAATAACTTAAATGCATAAAAATAATTAAATATATATTCAGGACATATGCAAATTTTATCATGGATGGTCCTGGACTGCTGGCCCTAACACTCAAGCCCATTAACTTAAATCTGGCCCATTAACATACTTAAGCCCATTATTTCAAACTTTAAGCCCAAATAATTATTCTAAGCCCAATTAAATTAATAAAGCCCATTGAAATTTCACTAAGCCCAATAACAACTTAAACTGGCCCAATGGGCCCAAAAACCCAAAGACTGGCCCAATAATTTTTATGGGCTCAAAAGCCCATAAAATTGATGGACTAACTTAATTAAAATTTTAAAAGTCCAAATAAAATTATTTGGGAGTCCAAATAATTTTATTTCAATTTAATTGACTCAAAAACCCATTAATTCATAAAATATTTTAAAAATAAAAAGACTCAAGCCCGGCCCACCAAACCTAGACCCGGACTTACTAAACCCGACCCACTACCCTACTGACCCGACCCGGACCCAAGAACCCGACCCGGACCACAGCTAACCCTAGAACCCAAAACCCTAGGCTCTCCTTGGCCGCGGCCGTGTGCAGCAGCCGTTCCATGGCTGCTGCCGGCCTGCTCCGGCCGCCCCTGGCCGGAGCGCCGCCGCCCGGACGTAGCCCACGTCCGGGCGGACCTAACCTGACCAGACCCCAGCCCCCATGCAGCCAGGAACCTGGAACCCGACGGCCCTTCCCTTCGAACCCTAACCTGCGCGCAGCTGTACTCTTCACCACAAACCCGATCGGCCTAGCCCTTCTCAGACCCAAGCCCTGCCATGGTTAGATCCTTAGGCACCCTAGGACCCCTCTGGAACACTAGCCAACAGCCGAACCAAGCATGGAGAGGAAAAACGTGAGTATGATGCAAATATCACAAGAACAAGGTGCAACCATCCAATAGTAAACGTTTTTTTTCTGAAAATTTCTTGAATAAATTTGATGCATATGCACGCACACTATTAATCACTGATAGGGAACGAAAAAATGGAGAAGAAATCATGCCTTTCACCGTAGAAGTCGATTTAGCACGCACGTAGGATGTTTCCGGGACGACGGGGCGCCGATGACACTCTCGGAAGCTTCAGGGTCGTGGCTATGGTGTTCTTGGAGGTGTCTAAGCCGAAGGGAGGATGAAAACTTGTGAGGATGGCGGCTGATGGGGGGTTTAGTGATCGGCTAAGGGGTTTGGGGTAGATTAGGTTTTGATTTTGTGTTAATTAAAAATATAGGTTAAATAAATAAAGATAAAAGGTTTTAAATATCAAATATACAACTTAAACTCCTAATTAAAAGTTAAAAATCTGATAACTAAAAATAAAATCCCGAAATATTAAATTAAGGGAATTTTAAAAATACTAAAAAGTCAATATTTTGGCTAATTTTGAATAAAAAGGACTCCTAAAATTATATAAAATTAAATACTTAAAATTTTGAGATTATAAAACTCAAAATAATATTTTTGGGCTCTAAAAAGGTTCATAAAATAATTTGGGTGGAAAGTTGTCATCTCGTCCGTCCACGGTCCCGTCTACGCGATCAAATAATTAAAATACTAAAAATCATAAAAATTACTAATTATGGGTTAAATGCTTAAAAATAAATTAAATCATGCGCAAATAATTCACATAATTATTTAACCCATAAATCATAAATTTAAATAATTAAATATCCTAATTATGCATGCGGATTTACGTATTTAAAAATACCGGGTGTTACAAAAAATGCTCTCGCTCGATCTGCAAGATATTGCGGATCGAGCGAGACAATTTGTAAACCTTACTGTCCTGAGCAAAAAGGCTCTCGCTCGATCTGCAAGATATTGCGGATCGAGCGAGACAACAAAAATTAAATTTTTTTGGATTTTTCAAAATTTTTGAAAAACAAGAAACAACATAAACATAAAATTAAGACTAAAGAAAGTCAAAGAAATAAAAACGAGCAGAAGTAAAAAGGAAAGAAACACTGGGTTGCCTTCCAGTCAGCGCTAAATTTGCAGTCAGTCTATAGCTCGACTGCATGCCGTGATTTATTCGACATTTGGCGGAGCATCGAAAGTGATATCGTGCTCTTCCACTCCGACGTTCACTTGGACTCCTTCATAATAGTGCTTAAGCCCGTGGCCATTCACCTTGAAAGTTTTGGATGTGTCCAAACTTTGAATTTCGACTGCACCATGAGGAAAGATGTTAGTGACAACAAAAGGTCCATTCCAACGTGAACGTAACTTACCTGGAAACAACCGAAGTCATGAATGATATAGCAGAACTTTCTGACCAACTTCAAAGTTCCGTCGAGAGATCATCTTGTCATGAAATGCCTTTGTTTTGTCTTTGTAAATTTTAGAGCTGGCATAAGCATCATTGCGGATCTCTTCCAATTCTTGCAACTGCAGCTTTCGATGTTCGCCGCTCTCATCCATCTGCATGTTGAAATTCTTTATAGCCCAATAGGCTCTATGCTCCAATTCGACTGGCAGATGACAGGCTTTCCCAAAAATTAACCGATATGGTGACATTCCAATCGGCGTTTTGAATGCAGTTCTATAAGCCCACAAGGCGTCATCCAATCGCACGCTCCAATCCTTTCTCGTAGGATTCACGGTCTTCTCTAGGATAGATTTGATTTCTCTGTTGGATACCTCAGCTTGACCGTTGGATTGTGGATGATATGCCGTGGAAATCCTATGCGTCACATGATATTTCTTCAGTAGACTCGCCACGGTTCGTGTGAGACCTCGGTTCTAAACAACAATTAAAGGAGTAATTCAATAAGTAAGCAATTAAAAGCCAAGAGCATTTTTTTTAAAAGGGGACGCGCGGGCGCGTCGCTTCAGGCGCGGGCGCGTATGGCGTCCTGCCCAAGCCCTCGCGCGGGCACGCCACCCAAGGCACGGGCGCGCCTGAAGCTTGCCCAAAACTTCCGAAACGAAGTGCGGGATGCACGAGCGCGCCACCCGAGGCACGGGCGCGCATGGCCTGCTGAATTGGCTCAAAACAAGCCTCCAAAAGTGCAATAACATAACCAAAAGAACTCTAACATGATCCAATTAACATATATCCAACAACATAGCATTTAAATACATAAAAATGAAGAACATGCATCGATGCTAGCTATTACAAGCCGAATACAGAATACAAGAGTTCTAACCACAAGCAAGACCACTTCCAATCCAAGTTCCAGTTCTTAACATGCTTCAAAACATAAACTAGATTGTCATGCTAACAAGACTTCTAAACCGAGTCTCACTTCTACATCATTCCCTCAAAGCTAACCATGCCTCTTCTGACTTGATTCTGCCCCACCTGTTGCCAAGTACACATACAAAACAAAGCAACAGCCGGATAACCGGTGAGAATGATAATCCCAGTAAAAGCAACATAACAAGTAATACAATAATAATCATGCTTTCAAGACAACGACGAAATCCATGACAACGTAATGAGATGCATGTCTTTAAACTGGGATATCAAATCTGATAAACGAGGGATTGCTGCTGTGCTATTGGGATCCCGAGGGTGAGATTACGTAACGACTCACCGACTCACCCAATCGAGGTGGTGCCACGTATCCCACTCCTCTAGACTTTGAGCAACTATAATGAGTATGCTAGCACTAGGCGAAACGACTACGACCTAGGCCACTCAATCATAGTTCCCAAACGTCTAAACAAAAAGGGCGGTTCTGCCCGCTGAAAACAAGATTGGCTCAAGATGAATGCATAACAGAAACATAAAACATAGCCATATAACAAAAGCTCAATCAAAACAACAGAACACAAGTTTCTCATGCTAGAACGAGTGTAGATGCAAGTATGTTCTTTAAGGGAAACTCGAGAACCAACTGTCCCGAGTATGCTATCTCGTTATCGATGTCTGCTTTTACCTTTCAATGTCATAGATCCAACTCCGGACAAGCTACAACAAAAGATTATATCAACAACTATACAACCTAAACAACAAACAACAGTTCGAGGAAATCTCTTTACCGATCTTCGTCCAACTCTTGACGAACAATGCTGCTAACACGGGCTTGACAAACTCCAAACGAATCTGTTCAGGTACAAATCAAAGATCAATTACCATGATCGACTTACAAGCCAAGTTCAACAACTCAATAACGGTTCGAAATCCCCAAAACTCAAACCGACGGCATAACGGCTATAAACTGAACAAACCGACAACGCAGACAGCAGTTCAATAGCGATATCAACTCAATTCAATGCTAATACAACAACAACAAGACAAACCCAACAAATCTCAAAATCATGATTTTCGAAAATAGCTTCCAAAAATCATAACAATTCCGAACGTCGCTCTAATTCAACACCGACAGATAATAAACGATCAGAACTCCGCCAAGAACAACATACTAGAATCTAGATCGATTCTAACAACCTTTGAAAAACAAAACATATCTGATCGGAGAAATACTTACGGTATAACGGAGCTCTCACTGCAGTGATCACTAATCTGCCTTCAGAAATAATTTCTAACGGCCGGATCGAGCTCGGGAGGAAATCTGGAAGCTTGGAAAAGCTTGAAGGCGTCTTCAATGGAGGAGCTCGATTTAGGGAAGAGGATGAAATGATTTCCAAGTCAAACAAATGTGTAGATAATATATAAAAATCAATATTTGCGTTTTAGTCCCTGAAATTTCCAAAATTTGCAAAAAGGACGCTGATCAAAATCAAACCGGCTCGAGAACTCTGTAATCTCTGATTAACTCAAATAAACTCATTTAAGATAAAAACAGGGCGTTACAATTCTCCCCACTAAGAAGAGATTTTGTCCTCGAAATCAATGAGAACCACAACTCATAAGATAGAATAAAGAACTAAAGACAGTAAGAAGAACTCACGTCATCCGAATAACTCCGGAAATCGCTGTCTCATGTCAGAATCTGTCTCCCAAGTCGCTTCCTCGATGCCCTGACGGCTCTACTGCACTTTCACCAACGGAATCGACTTGGTCCTGAGTTGTTTTTCCTTCCGATCAAGGATCTGAATCGGTCGCTCAAAGTAGCTCAGAGTCTCGTCTAACTCGGCTTCGTCAGGCTGAAGGATATGTGAAGGATCTGGATGATACTTTTGCAGCATAGAGACGTGAAAAACGTCGTGAATACCAGATAAAGACGGAGGAAGTGCAAGTCTGTAGGCAAGATCGCCTATCTTCTCGAGAATCTCGTACGGACCGATGAATCTCGGAGATAACTTCCCTCTCTTACCAAATCTGATAGTGCCTCTGAACGGAGAAATCTTAAGGAAAACGCGGTCTCCCTGCTCAAAATTCAGAGGTCTACGTCTGACATTCGCATACTTCGCCTGTCTATCTTGAGTTGACTTCATTCTGGTCTGAATGATCTTAACCTGCTCTGCCATATCTCGAAGCATTTCCGGCCCCAAATCTGGTGACTCGGACAAATCATCCCAAAACAGCGGAGATCGGCACTTCTTGCCGTACAAAGCCTCAAAAGGCGCCATACCGATACTCGCTTGGAAGCTGTTGTTGTAAGAAAACTCGACAAGAGGCAAAGAATCCTGCCAACTAGTGCCAAAATCTAGCACTACCGCTCGCAGCATATCCTCTAACGTCTGGATAGTCCGCTCTGACTGTCCATCGGTCTGAGGATGATAAGCTGTTCTCAGATGCAATCGAGTACCAAGTGTCCCCTGAAGACTGTGCCAAAAGTGAGAAGTGAATCTAGGATCTCTGTCTGAAACGATCGACTTCGGCACACCATGCAATCTCACAACATTGCTAACATACAACTCAGCCATCTGATCATGACGATACGTCATCCTGTACGGAATAAAACAAGAAGACTTCGTCAATCAGTCGATCACTACCCAAATAGCATCGCATCCTCGAACGGATCGTGGTAGCTTTGTGACGAAATCCATGGAAATGTGACCCCACTTCCATTCAGGAACAGATAGACTGTGCAACAGACCTCCTGGTCGCTTCCGTTCTGCTTTCACCTGTTGACAATTCAAACACCGAGATACAAACCTCGCTACGTCGCTCTTCATTCTCTTTCACTAGAACTGGTTCTTCAGATCGTTGTACATCTTACGACCTCCAGGATGAATACTAAACCGACTGCAATGAGCCTCTTGGAGAATACGCTGTCTCAACTCCGAAATATCTAGCACAACAATACGGTTATTCACGAACAAAACATCATCTCTAACCTGGAATTCAGACTGATGACCCGATCTGACTTTCTCTACTGAAATCTGGATGCTCGGCTCAGACTTCTGTGCTTCTTTGATTGCAACAAACAACTCTGGCTCGGCTTGAATAGCAAACACTCTGATAGTCTCCCTATCTTTTTCAAACTCTAAACCAGAAGTGCAACAATCATCGATCAACTGAGAAACACCGATAGTAGAAAGAGATAAAGAACAAAGCTTTCGGTTCAAGGCATCTGCAACTGCATTAGGCTTCCCCGGATAGTACTTGATTTCACAGTCAAAATCCTTCAACAGATCTAACCATCTTCTCTGTCTCATATTTAGCTCTGCCTGTGAAAACAAGTACTTAAGGCTCTTATGGTCAGAAAAGATCTCGAAAGACTCACCATAAAGATAGTGACGCCAGATCTTCAGAGCAAAGACGATCGCAGCTAGTTCAAGATCATGGACCGGATAACGAGTCTTGTGCAGTTTCAGCTGCCTTGATGCATACACTATCACATGCTTATGCTGCATAAGAACACAACCCAAGCCTCGGTTAGAAGCATCACAATAGACTGTGAAACCTCCAGTACCCTTTGGAATAGAAAGAATTGGAGCACTGGTCAGTCTCCTCTTCAGATCAACAAAGCTAGCCTCACAATCTGGAGTCCAAACAAAAGGCGCATTCTTCTGAGTCAGCTGGGTAATAGGCTTGGCAATAAACGAGAAACCCTCGATGAAACGATGGTAATAACCAGCTAAACCCATGAAGCTTCGGATCTCCGGCACTGAAGTAGGTCTAGGCCAATTCATAACCGCTTCAATCTTGCTGGGATCGACAGAAATCCCATCTTCAGAAATAATATGACCGAGAAAGACAACTCGATCTAACCAGAATTCACACTTAGACAGCTTGGAAAACAAGTGCTCAACTCGCAAAATCTGCAGTACGGTCCTCAAGTGCTCTGCATGGTCAGTACGGTTCTTTGAGTAGATAAGAATATCATCGATAAAGATAATGACAAACTCATCTAAATAACGCTGAAAGATATGGTTCATCAAACCCATAAAAACCGCTGGGGCTTTAGTCAAACCAAACGGCATGACTATAAACTCAAAGTGACCATACCTCGTCCTGAATGCGGTCTTAGGAACGTCTTCCTCTCGCACTCTCAACTGGTGATAACCTGACCTCAGATCAATCTTAGAGTAGACAGAAGAACCCTGCAGCTGATCAAAAAAGTCATCTATTCGGGGTAAAGGATACCTGTTCTTAACTGTAGCCTGATTCAATTGACGGTAGTCGATACAGAGCCGCATAGAACCATCCTTCTTTCGAACGAATAGAACAGGAGCACCCCAAGGCGATACACTAGGTCTGATGTATCCCTTGGCAATCAAATCCTCAAGCTGCTCCTTCAACTCTCTCAATTCAACAAGTGCCATACCATAAGGAGCTTTTGAAATAGGTTGAGTACCTGGCACTAAGTCAATGCTGAATTTGATTTCTCGAATAGGGGGCAATCCGGGAACATCTTCCGGGAACACATCCGCAAATTCTCTAACCATCGGTAAATCTACCAAAGCTGGGCTAGATTTCAGTACATCAACTGCATACACCAAAAATCCTTCTGCACCTTTCTGTAGCAAACGAGTCATAGATAACACTGAAATCAAAGGAATTCTAGATCGAGAACCCTTACCAAAGAATTTCCACTCGTCTGCCATTTCCGGTCTGAACCTGACAACTTTCTGGAAACAATCGACTGTCGCCTTGTACTTGGTTAAAGCATCTATCCCGACAATACAATCAAAATCTGACAGTCCAAGTACAATACAGTCGAATTCTAACAAATTTCCTTCAAAACACAGTTCACAGTTCCTGACTAATCTGACAGAAACAATTCCTCCACCCAAAGGTGAAGTAACAGCTACTACTGTAGACAACAATTCAGTTGGCAAAGCATGCAATAATACGAATTTCTCAGAGATAAAAGAATGGGAAGCACCTGTATCTATCAAGACATGAGCAGAATAACCAAAAATCGAACAGTTACCTGCTATAACATCGTCAGGTGCTGCTTGAGCCTGATCCTCTATCAGAGCAAAGACTCGTGCTTGCTGTCTCGGAGGCTGATTTGCACTGGTACTACCTCCTTGTCTGTTTTGCTGCTGAGGCTGGAAAGAGTGCACTACAGAAGACTGCCTCTCAGGCTGAGCTGCAGGTCTAGACGAACTCCCACTCTGAGCTCTATCTCTATTACGCTGAGGGCACACCTTAGAGAAGTGTCCCGGTTGCTGACATGTGTTACAATTGCCGAAGACTCCCACTCACTGATCCGGTGAGTGCCTTCCTCCACACTTGCTGCAGTACAAGGATGATGACCCAGAACTCGGTCCTGAACCGAATTGCTTTGAACCACTGGAATTGGACGAACTGTTCCCCTGCCTCTTGAACTGTTTACCTCTTGCCTTGTACTGATCCTTTCTGTTTCCCCACTTCTACCACCTTCATACCTCTGCTGCTGGTTCTGATGCTGAGGTGGCTGATTCTGATACTGAGATGGTTGGTTCTGATACTGCCTCTGCTGTTGAGGTGCTACCTGATTACCTCTTTGCCTCCACAAGCCTGCTTCTGCTCCCTTTGCATGATTCATGGCATCCGCAAAGTTGTCTGGCCTAGCAGTGTTTACCAAAGTGAAGATGTCAGGATTCAAGCCATTTATGAAGTGATCTGCCTTAGCTTCTTCATCTCCTGCAATTAGTGGTGCAAAACGCAACAGACTATCAAACTTGGCAACGTACTTTTCGATGTTCAGATTCACTTGTCTCAAATTAGCAAATTCTGCTCCCTTGTCCTTACGGTACGAGATAGGAAAAAACCGCTTATAGAATTCAGATTTAAAAAGAGTCCAAGTAACTTCCGTACCTCTATTCTCTATTGCTTTCTTTGTCATGATCCACCAGCTCTTAGCAACCCCACGTAGCTGATGAATGACTAACCTGATTCTGCGATCATCTGTGTAATCAATGGAATCGAATAGCTGATCAATATCATCCAACCAACTCTCGCAGTCAACTGGATTTTTTGAACCCATCAATAATGGCGAATTGAACGACTGAAACCTCTTCAAAAAGGTTTGCATAGGCGTTGCTGAAGCATCCAACTAATCAACTTTAGTGCTAGCTTGCTCAGTTGCAGGGATAACTGACGGTGTGTTTCTGTTTATCACTCGACGAGGACCCATCTGATAATCAAAGGTTAGGACATGAGATATCTCAATCGCTACAATCAGTGCCCTTACAACCGCTTGGAAAACCGGATACCAGTCGATAACAAAAACAGTTATATCTCAAGTAGATCATGCTTTATAAATTAAATCACATAACCATGTAATTCAATAATTCTCAATAATAAAGCATGCTCGCATGGAATTAAGTACACAGTTAAAATAATTCAAACACATGCGAGGAGCCAATACACGCAGACTCGATCTACCCGCTCACTCTAGTCCGACCAAGAATCTTAACGTCTATGATACCACTTAATGTGAGACCTCAGTTCTAAACAATAATTAAAGGAGTAATTCAATAAGTAAGCAATTAAAAGCCAAGAGCATTTTTTTTAAAAGGGGACGCGCGGGCGCGTATGGCGTCCTGCCCAAGCTCTCGCGCGGGTGCGCCACCCGAGGCGCGGGCGCGCCTGAAGCTCTGCCCAAAACTTCCGAAACGAAGTGCGGGATGCATGGGCGCGCCACCCGAGGCGCGGGCGCGCATGGCCTGCTGAATTGGCTCAAAACAAGCCTCCAAAAGTGCAATAACATAACCAAAAGAACTCTAACATGATCCAATTAACATATATCCAACAACATAGCATTTAAATACATAAAAATGAAGAACACGCATCGATGCTAGCTATTACAAGCCGAATACAGAATACAAGAGTTCTAACCACAAGCAAGACCACTTCCAATCCAAGTTCCAGTTCTTAACATGCTTCAAAACATAAACTAGATTGTCATGCTAACAAGACTTCTAAACCGAGTCTCAATTCTACATCATTCCCTCAAAGCTAACCATGCCTCTTCTGACTTGATCCTACCCCACCTGTTGCCAAGTACACATTCAAAACAAAGCAACAGCCGGATAACCGATGAGAATGATAATCCCAGTAAAAGCAACATAACAAGTAATACAACAATAATCATGCTTTCAAGACAACGACGAAATCCATGACAACGTAATGAGATGCATGTCTTTAAACTGGGATATCAAATCTGATAAACGAGGGATTGCTGCTGTGCTATTGGGATCCCGAGGGTGAGATTACGTAACGACTCACCGACTCACCCAATCGAGGTGGTGCCACGTATTCCACTCCTCTATACTTTGAGCAACTATAATGAGTATGCTAGCACTAGGCGAAACGACTACGACCTAGGCCACTCAATCATAGTTCCCAAACGTCTAAACAAAAAAGGCGGTTCTGCCCGCTGAAAACAAGATTGGCTCAAGATGAATGCATAACAGAAACATAAAACATAGCCATATAACAAAAGCTCAATCAAAACTACAGAACACAAGTTCCTCATGCTAGAACGAGTGTAGATGCAAGTATGTGCTTTTAAGGGAAACTCGAGAACCAACTGTCCCGAGTATGCTATCCCACTATCGATGTCTGCTTTTACCTTTCAATGTCATAGATCCAACTCCGGACAAGCTACAACAAAAGATTGTATCAACAACTATACAACCTAAACAACAAACAATGGTTCAAGGAAATCTTTTTATCGATCTTCGTCCAACTCTTGATGAACAATGCTGCTAACACGGGCTTTACAAACTCCAAACGAATCTGTTCAGATACAAATCAAAGATCAATTACCATGATTGACTTACAAGCCAAGTTCAACAACTCAATAACGGTTCGAAATCCCCAAAACTCAAACCGACGGCATAACGGCTATAAACTGAACAAACCGACAACGCAGACAGCAGTTCAATAGCGATATCAACTCAATTCAATGCTAATACAACAAAAACAAGACAAACCCAACAAATCTCAAAATCATGATTTTCGAAAATAGCTTCCAAAAATCATAACAATTTCGAACGTCGTTCTAATTCAACACCGACAGATAATAAACGATCAGAACTCCGCCAAGAACAACATACTAGAATCTAGATCGATTCTAAAAACCTCCGAAAAACAAAACATATCTGATCGGAGAAATACTTACGGTATAACGGAGCTCTCACTGCAGTGATCACTAATCTGCCTTCAGAAATAATTTCTAACGGCCGGATCGAGCTCGGGAGGAAATCTGGAAGCTTGGAAAATCTTGAAGGCATCTTCAATGGAGGAGCTCGATTTAGGGAAGAGGATGAAATGATTTCCAAGTCAAACAAATGTGTAGATAATATATAAAAATCAATATTTGCGTTTTAGTCCCTGAAATTTCCAAAATTTGCAAAAAGGACCCTGATCAAAATCAAACCGGCTCGAGAACTCTGTAATCTCTAATTAACTCAAATAAACTCATTTAAGATAAAAACAGGGTGTTACAGTTCGGTTGCAGAAGTGCGTGCCTCTATCACTGATGAGGGCTCTAGGAATTCCAAACCTAGAGAAAATGTGATGCTTGATAAACTCTGCAACAACATGAGAATCGCCAGTACGGGTGGCCTTTGCTTCCACCCATTTCAACATAATCCACAGCAAGTAATATATAAATATAACCATGTGAATTCGAAAAGGATCCCATGAAGTCGATGCCCCAAACATCAAAGATCTCACAAACTAGAATAGGTTGTTGGGGCATCTCCTTTCGTTGGGAGATGTTACCTGTCTTTTGGCATTGTGCGCATGACTTACAGAACAGGTAGGCATCTCGAAATAAGGAGGGCCAGAATAATCCGCTGTCCAACACCTTCCTTGATGTCCTTCTCGGTCCAAAGTGGCCACCACATGCATATGAATGACAAAACGTGAGAATAGGGATTACCTCGCTCGCGGAAACGCATCGTCGTATAACTTGATCAGCGCAGTGCTTCCACAAGTATGGATCATCCCACACATAATACTTCGCATCACTTCTCACTTTGTCTTTTTGCGCCTTAGAAAATTCAGAGGGGAAACCATTATTAACTAAATAATTCACAATATTTGCGTACCATGGTAATTCGGTGGTCGTCGAGAACAGCTGTTCATCAGGAAATTCGTCACGCAAATTCAGCTCCTCTTCAATATAAACTAGACGACTCAAGTGATCAGCAACCAGATTCTCGACCTTTCTTTTGTCTTTGATTTCTATATCGAATTCATTCAGCAGAAGTATCCATCGGATCAGCCTTGGTTTTGCCTCTTTCTTCGCCATCAGAAAATGAAGAGCTGCATGGTCAGAATAAACAATAACCTTAGCACCAAGTAAATATGAACGAAACTTATCTAAAGCAAAAACTACTACTAAAAGCTCCTTTTTAGTAGTGGAGTAGTTTCGTTGGGCATCGTTCAGAATGCGCGAAGCGTAGTAGATAGCATGCGATGCTTTCCCAACTTTTTGGCCTAAGACAGCGCCGACGGCATAGTCACTGGCATCACACATAATCTCAAAGGGCTTGCTCCAATCCGGTGGTTGGATTATTGATGCAGATGTCAAGGAGTTCTTCAATTTGTCAAAGGATGATTTGCATGACTCATCAAACTCAAATGACACATCTTTTTGTAATAGCCTGCACATGGGGGATGCGATAGTGGCGAAATCTTGAATGTACCTCCTGTAAAAACCTGCATGGCCAAGAAAAGAACGCACTTCCCGCACACATGTGGGGTAAGGTAGAGATTGAATGATATCAATTTTAGCTCTATCTACCTCTATTCCCTTTGATGACACAACATGACCCAAAACCACACCTTGCCCAACCATAAAATGACATTTTTCAGAATTCAAAACAAGGTTGGTTTCGACACACCTCTTAAGGACAAGTGCAAGGTTAGATAGACAATTTTCAAAGGAATCACCATAGACAGTGAAGTCATCCATAAAAACTTCTAAGATATGCTCAACAAAGTCTGAAAAAATACTAACCATACACCGTTGGAAAGTGGCCGGTGCGTTGCAAAGTCCAAACGGCATCCGTCGATAAGCAAAAGTGCCAAACGGGCATATGAATGTCGTTTTTTCCTGATCCTCTGGCGCGATAGCAATCTGAAAATAACCAGAATATCCATCAAGAAAACAATAGTAAGGATGACACGCTAACCTTTCAATCATTTGATCAATAAATGGTAAAGTAAAGTGGTCCTTTCGGGTTCCGGCATTCAGCTTCCTATAGTCAATACAAACCCTCCACCCATTTTGGATACGGGTGGGAACCATCTCGTCATCTTTATTCTTCACAACGGTGATTCCGGTTTTCTTGGGTACCACTTGGACTGGACTGACCCACTGACTGTCAGAAATTGGGTAGATAACCCCAACTTCAAGTAGCTTCAGAATCTCAGCCTTTACCACCTCCATCATCGGTGGATTCAGTTTGCGTTGCGGCTGACGCGAGGGGTTTGCTCCTTCCTCCATCAGAATTCGGTGCATGCATGTCGATGGGCTAATTCCTTTAATGTCTGCTATGGTCCACCCAATAGCAGTCTTGTGCTCTTGTAACACCTTGACTAATCGCTCCTCTTGATCAACTTCCAAGCTGTTGGAGATGATAACCGGTAATGTTTCTCCTTTACCAAGGAAAACATACTTTAGATGGTTTGGAAGTGTCTTCAATTCGACCTCTGGTGCCTACAAAACAGATGGAAGACGCCTGGTATTAGAAACTGGCAAAGCTAAGTAAGAGACATTACCTGACTGAGGTAGCTCAGGCGAACTATTCAGAAGTTTCTCAATCTCTTCTATTTCTTGATTGCATCGAATTCCATCTTCCGTCTGCATAATGGGTGCTATAATAGCCACCTCTAGATCATCTTTCTCTGCATGCTCACAATACTCTTGTGCCAAAAAATCCACAATATCAACAGAAAACACGCAATCATCACTATCAGGGAATTTCATGGCATCATAAATATTAAATCTTACAACCTCGCCATCGAATTCCATAGTAAGTGTGCCACCGTGAACATCAATTTTTGTCATGGAAGTTTTCAAAAACGGTATGCCTAACAAAATAGGACTATTATGATCACCGTTTTCCATATCTAGCACATAAAAATCTGCAGGAAACACTAATTCATTACTTGCACCAACACATCTTCTACTACTCCCCTAGGGTATGCATTAGACCTGTCCGCTAACTGTATGACAATTCCAGTTTTGTTCAATGGGCCAAGTTTTAAGGATGCATATATAGAATAAGGCATAACATTAATTGATGCTCCTAGATCTAGCATGGCCTTCTCAATTCTAACATTCCCTATAGTGCATGGGATAGAAAACATACCTGGATCCTTACATTTTTCGGGTAGTTTCCTTTGGATCACTGCAGATACATTCTCACCAAGTTCTACTTTTTGACAGCCCTTCAATGTCTGCTTCCTCTTTGCTGTGCACAACTCCTTCAAAAACTTTGCGTATCGAGGTACCTGCTTAATCGCATCTAGCAATGGAATATTAACCTCACATCTACAAAAAGTTTCATAAATCTCCTTAATCCCCTCACCTTTTCTAGAGTCCTTAAGTGCTAAGGGAAAAGGGGCAACAGACTTATATTCAGATAAAGGAGGAAACTTACCTCTTGGCGAATCATCCTTGGATGATTTTTCTTCACTTACCTTTTGCTCTTCTTCTTATTTCAACTTCTCTTTGGGCTCAACCTCAACTTCTTTCTCCTTCATTTTCAACTCCTTCCCATTCCTTAAAGTTATCGCACTTGCGTTCTCTCTTGGATTCACCACAGTTTGAGATGGCAAACTGCTGGAATTTTGTGATTCCAGTTTGTTGATTGTTGTGGCTAGCTGTCCCATTTGAGTGGTTAAGTTTTGTATACTTGCCCGGGTGTCCTGTTGAAAAGATGCAGTGTTAGTGGCAAGTTCCTTAACTATATTTTTGAGAAACTCACCTGGAGTTGGTATCTGAGGTCTCTGCTGTTGCTGTTGAGGGTACGTCGACCTATAAGTGTGATTATGTGGTGGTGCTTGAGCCCCGGTTGACTTGCTTGAGGATTCCCATATCTTAGATTTGGATGATCCTTCCAACCAGGATTGAATGTGTTGGAATAAGGATCATACTTCCGTTGTATTATAGTGGTGAGTATTTTCGCCTGTCACGCGGGTGACCCGGGTTCGATCCCCGGCAACAGCGCCAAAATTTGGTAGCGCTTATTGTGTCACGCCCAAATTACCCAACTCAAGAAGATAATCACTAAAAATGTAGTAGTGTGAGTAGGGATCGTTCCTACGAGGAAAGGTAAATTCAATGTGTTCTAAATAAAATAAATGGGGGTTTTCAAGTTTGGATTAACTACTAAAAACTTTAAACAATCAAAATTCACTAGCATGCAAAATTTCAATAAAAGACTGGAGAAATTCAATAAGAGACGAGACTTGGTATCGGTCGACTACACCCTTGATATCATTCATTCAATCATCGATTCTCTAAAATAATTAATCTTATTAAATATTCGTCATTGAAAGTTTAATTCCTGTTTCACCGTAATATTAGTTAATTAGAAAACAACATTCTTAATTAACCCTTACCAATGGACCAATCCGATAACAGCAATCTAGATTTAAATCCACAGTAGCATTCAAACTAGTAAAACTGACGAAACTAGACAACACAACACCAGCGGTTATATTTAGCCTATCCAATAATTGACCCTACGATTTAACAAATTCAACAGCAAGAAATATTAATCATAGTTGCTTCGCAAATTAGAGGTTTCAAACAATTACGGATTTGAATTCTAATTTAGCATTCGTTTGCAATACAAAATCCTAAGATGACCAATCCTAAAATCTCGCATACAAACATAAAATAAAACAGATCAAATATTGATACTTAATAAAGATTAAAACACTAAAAATCAAATCTCATAAATGAAATATACCAAGGGTTCGTCTCCCTCAACCAAGTAAAAGAGTTTAGCTACAACGATTCATAGAAAAATTCACAAAATTCAAATAAAAAGAAGAAAACTAGAATTAAGAATTTTAGAAGAAAAACCTAGCCTCCAATGTGTCTCTCCAAGTCTGATAATCCACCTCCTAAAACGGAATAATAGTCTAATAAAGGCTAGGAACTAAATTAACAAAGTTTCCAAAAATATATTTTTTTTCCGGAATAACGATGCCCGCTCGATCCGCAACATTCTGCGGATCGAGCGAGAGAAAATGCCTAACTCTCTGCCTCACGTAAAAAGGGTCTCGCTCGATCGGTAAACATCTGCGGATCGAGCGAGACAAAAGTTCCATCCTACTGTCTTCATAAAATAAGTGCTCGCTCGATCCGCAATATCTTGCAGATCGAGCGAGAGAGCCTTTCCAGAATTTGGCTTGAATTTCCCTTGCTTCAAATCTCCCTTCCTCCGAGGTTCCATCTTAGTTCGCAAAATAAGCGACCTAACCAGAAAAACAAGAATCCCATCATGCAAACACAGAAAATACAATACGAACAAAATGCTAAAATAAAACATGCAACTAATGCAAAACAACAACAAAAATGACACTAACAAATGCAACAAAAACACAACTATTAGGCGGCGATGAGACTTACGAGGATTTGGTGGACCGTTGTCGCCAGGCCGAGGACAGTATTCGGAGGAACAGGGGACTTTACTCTTCTTCTTCCAGGCCAGCGAGCTCTAGTCCTTTGGGTCCGAGAGGACAGTCCTTCAAGAAGCAAGGAGGTACTTCTTCTTCTTCCTCTGGATCTGGTGGGGTGCATCATTTTGGTGGATAGAGACCGAACCGGTGTACTCAGTGCCGACGCAAACATCCGCCAGGGCAGTGTGGTCGATCAACAACTGCATGTTTCCAGTGTGGCCAGGAGGGTCACATGAAGAGAGATTGTCCTATGCTGGTTGGAACAACGAGTGGTTCTGGAGGTTCTCAGGCATTTGTTCAGCCTCCTCAGTACCAGCAGCCACCTTTCCAGCAGCAGTATTCGCAGCAGCGCCAGCATCCGCAGCCAGAGACAGCCTACTCAGACTCCTTCTCGGGGTCATTCTTCGTTGAGACCACGTACCCAGGGTCAGGTCTTTGCGCTTAACCAGGAGCAGGCAGAGGCTGACAGCGATCGGATGATTGCAGGTATCTGTAGTTTATGTGGTTTTCTTGCATATATTTTAATTGATACCGGTGCATCGCATTCTTTTGTCTCAGCACATTTTGCTAAGAAGTATAGATTGCCATTTATTCCTTTAGACGTGTTGCTAGTGGTTTCTACTCCTATGGGGAGCGAGGTTTTAGCCAAGCGTCTAGTTAGGGGTTGTGTTTTGGATTTCGAGGGACATCAGCTTAGTGCTAACCTGATGATTCTAGCAATGGAGGATTTCAATTGCATCATTGGGATAGATCTATTGACTACCTACCGAGCGATAGTGGATTGCTATCAGAGGTTTGTCCAGTTTCGTCCAGAGGATGATGAGTCATGGTATTTCTATGGTGAGGGAGCGCGACCCCCAATGCCAGTGCTTTCAGCTCTGAAGGCCCGACGTGCTTTAGAGTCTGGCGGGGAAGGCTACCTTATCTACGCCATTGACGCATCCTTAGGAGAGCTAGATATCCAAGAGATACCAGTGGTTCGTGACTTTTCAGATGTGTTTCCGGAGGAGATTCCAGGTTTGCCACCAGTAAGGGAGATTGAGATTGGCATTGAGTTAGTGCCAGGGACTACACCGATTTCCAGGACTCCTTACCGATTGGCACCGTCAGAAATGAAAGAGTTGCAGAAGCAATTGCAAGATCTTCTTGATAAGGGTTATATTAGACCTAGAGTTTTGCCATGGGGAGCCCCAGTACTGTTTGTCAAGAAGAAGGATGGTTCAATGCGGTTGTGTATTGACTACCGTCAATTGAATCAAGCGACAGTGAAGAATAAGTATCCTCTTCCACGGATAGATGATCTCTTTGATCAGTTGCAGGGTACTTCTGTCTATTTGAAGATTGATCTTCGGTCTGGGTATCATCAGTTGCGAGTTCGACAGGAGGATGTTCCGAAGACAGCATTTCGTACGTGGTATGGACACTATGAGTTTCTAGTGATGCCGTTTGGTTTGACGAATGCTCCAGCTATTTTTATGGATCTGATGAACAGAGTTTTCCGCGACTTTCTGGATAAGTTCGTGGTGGTGTTCATCGATGACATTTTGGTGTATTCTCGCAGCATGGATGAGCATGCCTACCATCTCTATACTGTACTGCAGGTCTTGAGGGAGAGACAGTTGTACGCAAAGCTGAGTAAGTATGACTTTTGGATCGACCGAGTTGTGTTCCTTGGTCATATCATTTCTCAGAATGGCATATCTGTTGATCCTAGCAAGACAGAGGCTATTCTAAATTGGTCACGACCGACTACAGCTTCTGAGATTCGTAGTTTTCTTAGTTTAGCAGGATACTATCGTCGTTTTGTGAAGAATTTTTCTCAGATAGCTAAGCCTTTGACTCAGTTGACGAAGAAAGAAGTTTCTTTCATTTGGTCTGATGCTTGTGAAGATAGTTTTTGTGAGTTGAGATGTCGTCTGACGACAGCTCCAGTTCTTGCTTTATCGTCTGGATCAGGTGGTTTTGTTGTCTTCACTGATGCTTCTCTCCAGGGTTTGGTCTGTTGACTCAGAATGGCCACGTGATCGCTTATGCCTCCAGACAGCTGAAGACTCACGAGGAGAACTATCCCGTACATGATTTAGAGCTTGCAGCCATTGTCTTTGCTCTTAAGATATGGCGTCACTATTTGTACGGAGAACGATTCGAGATCTTCACCGATCATAAGAGTTTGAAGTATCTGTTCACTCAGGCTGAGTTGAACATGCGGCAGCGTCGTTGGATGGATCTATTGAAGGATTATGATTGTGAGATCAAGTACCATCAAGGTTCTTCTAATCCCGTTGCTGATGCGCTTAGTCGCAAAGTTTATGTGAGTTCCCTTCGTACCAGTTTGGTTTCGAAGGTAGTGAAGGAGTGTTGTTCTTTGGGATTCACGTTTCGTCATAAGAAAGAAGAACAAGGGATTCGTGTCTCTTCTGTGCTTGCAGAGCCAGCGCTATACAGACGAATCCGGGAAGCTCAGAATTCTGATCTGAAGACTCAGAAGTTGGCCCGGCTGGCTGAAGGTGAAATACTTCTGGTTTTCGTCTGCAAGGAGACGGTCTGTTGTGTCTTTCTGGTCGAGTTGTGGTACCCGAGGATTCTACTTTGAGGGATGAGATCTTATCGCAAGCTCACCGCAGTCGATTCTCTGTACATCCAGGCAGCATGAAGATGTATAAGGATCTTCGCACTCGATTTTGGTGGAAAGGGATGAAGCGCAGTGTTTATCAGTTCGTATCCCGATGCCTTGTGTGTCAACAAGTCAAGGCAGAGTTTAGACGACCCGGAGGGTTACTTCACAGCTTAGAGATTCCTGAATGGAAGTGGGAGCATGTGACGATGGACTTTGTCATCCACTTGCCTATGTCTTCCAGGAATTATGATGCTATTTGGGTTGTCGTGGATTGGTTGTTGAAGTCAGCGCATTTTCTTCCCTATAACCGCGATTATAAATTTGATAGGATGGCGCAATTGTATGTGCGAGAGATTGTTCGATTGCATGGGATTCCGTTGAGCATTGTCAGCGATAGAGATCCGAGATTCACCTCGAGATTTTGGGGTAGTTTCCAGCGAGCCCTTGATACTACCTTGAGCTTGAGTATGGCTTATCATCCAGAGACGGACGGACAGTCGGAGCGTACTATTCGCACTTTAGAGGATATGCTTCGCGCGGCGGTGATGGATTTTGGTCCAGCGTGGCATGATCATTTACCCTTGGTGGAGTTCTCTTACAACAATAGTTTCCATCGCAGCATTGGCATGGCACCGTTTGAGGCTCTTTATGGACGCCGTTTTCGTACACCTTTGTTTTGGGACGAGGTTGGCGAGCGTCAGGTTGAAGGTCCTCAGATGATTCAGCAGATGATTGATGCAGAAGAGTTGATCCGACACAGGATTAAGGCAGCCCAGGATCGACAGGCTAGCTACGCGAACACTCACCGCAGGCCACTTCATTTTGAGGTAGGAGAGTATGTTTTCTTGCGTGTGTCACCTTTCCGAAAGGTGATGAGGTTTGGTCGCAAGGATAAGCTGGCACCTAGATTTATTGGTCCTTTCGAGATTCTCGAGAAGGTTGGGGATGTGGCTTATCGTTTGGCCTTGCCACCCGATCTTTCGGAGATCCACGATGTGTTCCACGTGTCCTTGTTGAGGCAGTATGTGGCGGACGAGTCGCATATTTTGCATCCGACCGAGGTAAAGGTAGATCGAGATCTATCGTATGTGGAGAAACCCCTGCGGATTCTTGACAGGAAGGACAAGGTACTTCGTAACAAGCGCATACCATTGGTTATGGTACAGTGGCAACGCAGAGGGACAGAGGAAGCTACTTGGGAGTTGGAGAGCCGGATGTTAGCCGAGCACCCCGAGTTATTTTGAGATTTTGTACTTTTTTGTATCGAGTTATACTTGTTCAGTTGTAATAAAGAACATTTGGTTGGCTATTTATATTTTCCTCTAAGACTTAAATTTCGAGGACGAAATTTCTTAAGTGGGGGAGAATGTAGTAACCCGCATTTCTAATTTGTGATTAATGAGTAATTAATCACGTGATCATGTTTAGATTAAATAAAACATGATTAAGTAAGTTCCTATTGGGGTAATGGACTTCAGAAATGGATTCAGAATACTCGAAAATAGCTGGGAAGGTCCCAAGGGTTCGGATGGATCGGAAGCTCCGAACCAAGTCAGGAGGCTCCGAACGGGTTCGAAGGATCCGAACTCAGGATTGGAAGCTCCGTCGGTAAGATCGGACGTTCCGATCTGGACCAGGGCACACGTCATTGCTTACGTCAGCAAGGTGACATCATGGCTGACGTAATATTGAGCGATCGGATGCTCCGAAGGTTCTGATCGAGTTCGGATGGTCCGAACCGGGTTCGGACCGAACCGGGTTCGGAGGCTCCGAACGTTTCCTATAAATAGAGGGTCCGAGAATTCATTTTCTCGCACCAATTTTCTCTCTGATTCCTAAGCCTTCTAACTCAGATCTAGGGAGATCTAGGCATCCTACGGGGAATCCGGAAGTGGCTTAGTGATCTAGATATCGTCGCGGAGCTACGGCCTAGTTTTGAGGCTATCGTCAGGAAAGGGCTAACGACGGATGCAGGTATAGCTTTTGCATCCTAAAAATATTTAGAAGTATGCAATAGCTTAGTTAAGGCTTTTAGAGCTTTATTATTGATGCATGGATATTTGCATTGTAGTAGCAGTAGACTGAACTAGTAGGCTTGGAGTCTAGGTCAGCAGAGCTAGGTTTGACCAGCAGTGTTAGAGGTACGTAAGTACTGACCGAGATAGCCGGCATGATATATTTGCTTATATGTTGCATGAGTATATGCTATATGTTTTATCATGTTTTAGCATGTTTTTACCGTCTTAGCACATACATGATTTTACGTGTGACTACATCCGGAGATATGTGAGTCATTGACAGTCTCCATAGGGAACAATGATCTTATTTTGGACTCAAGTCAGGTATGACAGTTTCCATATGAGACTTGTATCCTGTTTTGGATTCGGGTCAGGATGGGGTTGGCTCAGCCCTGATATGGAATATACGAGTACCCCGCGGAGTAGCTCTCTAGCCGGTATTGTATATTCCCGGCGCCATGAGCAAGTGCTTTCACTTGAGTTTTAAATCATCTGTGTGCGCATATTTGTATTTATATCATTCACTAGTAGAATTTCTGCCTATTACTTCGGATATTACCTGAAGTAATAGGCAGATAAGTACCGAAGTAGATGCACGTGAAGTAAAAAGTTATTTTTTACTTCGCATTAAAACCGAAGTAATAAGTCGATAATTACCGAAGTTTTTGCCCGGTCCAAAAAACCCAAACCGGTTTGAAATTGAACCACTACCGAAGTAAAAACACATGTATTACTTCATCAGTTTTGTAAAATAACGAAGTAATTGATCCTCTATTACTTCACACATTGTAAAATAACGAAGTAATTGATACTCTATTACTTCACACATTGTACAATTATCGAAGTAAAATAGATATACGACTTCACAATTTTTGAATTGTGGTGAAGTAAAAGGTGTCATTTTACTTCCTCTTTCTTTGAATATTAAAGTAATTTATCATATAAGACTGCGGCGAATTTTCAATTACTGAAGTAATTGCTACAAACGACTTCTCTAATTTTTAAATATGGCGAAGTAAATGTTTTCTTCTACTTCGCCAGAAATTAAATTTTCCGAAGTGTTTTTGTTATATTACTTCATCATTTTATTTATAGTGTATAAGTAAATAGATAATAACAATACCACAATATCTAAAACTAAAATGATTAATTGGATTCATAAAATCATCCATACAAAAAACGAGGAATATTTACAAATCCACAAATTCACGAGTAGAACCAAAAAATGTATCCGCAAAACCAAAAATATGTACACAAATATATCCTATAAATCCACAATGGAAACAAGTTTATCTAAACGTACACGACCCATTTAGGCGCCCACATAGGAGTTGACGAATTCGCTCCATTTACTTCTGACTTGATCATATTGAGATTTGTAATATCGATTGTTGATTAATCCTGCAAATCCCAATGGTAGTAGTTTAGAACTATAAATATCTTGAAAACATACAAAAACTTTCATCAGCAGCTAGTGATTCAAGCAAATCATCTTGTACATCAGAATTCACATGTTAACTTAAGTACAAATATTGTTCTACATTCCTTCAAATACTTATGCAAAGCAGCAAGTTTATCGAAAAATTCTTGTTCACAAAATTTATACTACAAAATTAAGGTACGTATTGGCAAATATTTGTTGATAATTCAAGCAAGGGGTACTAAGTGTCGATCGCGTTCATAAAACCGCCGAGGAAGCCAGCACCATTGCTATTGCCACAGAGGATCTCCTTTTTACCCCTGTCGAAAGGTTGATTCGAATCACAGATATGAAGAAAGTTCAGAAAACTAATTGTCTAACAAATCCCTTTGCATGATTAACCTTTCAAACTCTAGGAATACAGAATAATACATAATATAAAATTTAAATTCTCCCAAAATAGCATATAACTAAACATAGTAATCTTCTAACATCTTGTTTTTTCGTCCTATATTTAGAATATGTATTTAATTACTTGTTGTAAACACAGTAACAAACTCATAGGAAGACATTAATCAATTTAAGAAAGGTAGCACTGAAAATTTCGCTTCCAGCATACATATGGTTGACAAATTAATAAATCCAAAAGATTGGAAACAGATAAACTTGCACTAAAACAAGCTGAACTGTAAAACCAGATGGAACAAATTGAATACAAAGCTAACGCCTTTTTTAAAAAAAGGCTTCCGAATTATTTTTCTTTCGTAAAATGATCAGGTGCAATATTCTAGTCAAATGTATCTTATGGGCTTCACCAAGATAAGTTATGTACCTCATTAATTGAAATAACTAGAACGATAAAAACATATACGAAAGGACTATAATAGGAGGTAACATCATAATCCCAGACAAATATACTAATACACAACTCAAGTGCACTCATTTAAGTATGCATGATATAGTTACGTTGTATGAAATGTATAAAAAAATCATGCTTATAACGTTTTAAACAATAAAAAAAAGATAAACTATCTTCTGTTGATATTCATATGCTGGTAGGATCACAAAAAATAAATATTTTGAGAGATAGGCAAACCTCCTCAGGAATTAATCTTTCAGCTTCTACAGGAGAAACCTCATTTGTCAGCTGGTCTAGAACATTTCCAAGAACTTTAAGAGTTGCCAAAACTCATTTCATTTTCAGTGTTTTACGTTCCAACCTGATACATGTAGAAGACAACTGTCAAGAAAAAATTAAAATATAGCTAAAACATATAAAACTAACAAACAAGTTTTTACTAAATCCAATTGTGTGCAAAGTACAAAGAGAGAAAAGTGCTCAAGAACAAGCTAGTAATCATGATGCCTAATTTGAAAATAGCAGAGGAAACAAGACCTAAAATCCTACCACAAAACAAACATATATAGTGACTATAAAAAAAAGGACCTTGTTTAAGAACACATACTCTCCAAGGTTACCACTAAAGAAACTAGATTCTCGCAACTTCATCTCCCTCTTCTCGCAGCTTGTCCACATTATGCTTCTCTCTGTAGTGTTTGTAAAATTCCCGTAAACGTCAATGTCCTGATTTCTGTCTATGCTTCTACTTTCCCGCTTTTCTAGATTTCGCTAAAAGATTTAATAAATAGCACGAAAAGGAGAATACAACATATAAGTATATTAAAAAATATATATTCTTTTAAAAAAGAAAGAAAATAAATCTGCACCAGTAAAAGTTTATAAAGATGTTAAAATAAATAGCTCTTTTGTGCAGCTAGCATGCCTGTCACAAGCCATAAATTTTTCAAAATTAAAGTCCTAAGAGTTTCTCAAACATCCATACATTGGCACAAGTAAATCACTATTATAAATGATCAAACTACTCCGTTTTGTGACATGTAAAACATTAAATGAGGGCATAAATGTTGCATTAGTAACATTCATCTTTATAGATACCTTTTTGACGTACATTAAACCAGTCTTGAACTGCAATACACCCCTTCCCTCGGTATTATTGTAATTCTAAGGCAATGAATATGCATGCTCACATACTGCAAGAAAAGAGGAAGGAAAAAGGTACAAGGTAAAATAGAATCCAAAAAAATAGAAAGCCATTAAGCAAAAGGACATTCATATTTATAGTTATTGAGCATTTAGTTGTTAGAACCATACTCATCATTCTACAACTAGGTTTAATCAAGCCATTTTTAATAATAATGTTACTCTCTCACAAGATAACAACCAAACATGACTTGGCATTTTGCACTTAAGAATCACCAGATGACTTCTCCAGATCAAATTCTGTCAGCACGTTTAACACATAGCAAAGTCAATAGCTTATTCAGAAACAAGCTTACTTGACAAGGAACCAATAGTATATTTGCAACTTCTTTCAACTCTAGTAGCACGACCTCTCATTCATACAGCACACAATGTGGGCACAAGAAAAAACTGGTGAAAATAAAAAGTTCTAAATCTAGTTCATGAAAATATGAACCCGGAAATACTTCTCAAATACTTTGATGAAACCGGAAACGTTTTCAACATCTAGAAAAACAAAAATAAAGGGTCGCATTTAGTTGCATGCTTCCATTTCCAGGTCTCATGATTCAATTATTCACAATCAAGGCCAAAGCCACAACAACTTTAAATGCCTCCAAAAAATCTCAATTAAAAAAACGATCTTATAACCTCGGAAAATTATTCCATGGTGGAATCGTGGACCAGAGCGACGATGAGTGAAACGACGATGATGGTGAGGAAAATCGTGGGGGATATGGCGATGATTCTGCGACGGCGATTACTGATCTGTTGGCTATTACGCTGGTCTTCTTCCGGTGGGATTACTTTGTCGTAGCCTTTGATGAAGTTGATGGATTCCATTGGTTTATAGGTTTCAGGGCTTGGTGTTGGAATGGAAACGAATATGGAGAATGGATTCCTGAGCTCGGGACCGACAAGGCCAACACCGCTACCTTCAACATCTTCAGAAGCCCTAAATGGATTAGCATTTCAGATCTTGAGAAAGGGGAATACGAATTTATTAATGACGGGCGGGTCACGGGAATAAAAAATCGTTAACATCAATTGATACCAAAATATGTAAAACCCAAATTGATACCAAAACATAAGGATTCAGACCTTGGGCTTTCAAATTACGACGTTGGCAAGCGGCTCACGACGGTGGTGGATGGCTGGAGATGTAAATCGACGGCCTCTTGGTTTAAGAAGAAAGGGGATTGCGAGCTGATAAGGCGAATTTATTATTTTTTTTATAGAAGTTAAAATTAAAAGAAAGATACGTAAATCAAGCAAGGATCCGGTTCATCTTTTTACTTCACCACTTACAATTAAAAAAATTATTTTTTTAGTTTTTACTTCATTAAAAATAGCATGCCGAAGTAAAATGCAAAAAAAATTATTAGTGAAGCCCGGGTTTTTTAAGTACCGAAGTAAAAGGTGAACTTTTACTTCGTCCGTGTTATTGCCGAAGTTGATTGTTACATTTTACTTCGTAATTACTAATTACCGAAGTAATAAGTGTCAAAGTAAAAAGCATAAATTCTACTAGTGATTGCTTCGTATTGAGCGTTCTAGCTCACGCCCCTATGTTTGGGTATTGTGTACCTTGTGGCGGGGCAGGTTTGAGGCTGGACGGTTCAGGCGGCTCCCAGCAGGATTGAGCTTTGGAGAGTCCAAGGTTGTAGAGGGTAGGGATTTATTTACCCTGAACCTTCGATTTGGTTGTATAACAGTACTTATACACTTGTGATAGCGTCGGTTGTATTCTGCCGATTGGATTTGTTGTATTTTAATTATCCGCTCTTTACGCTTTAAGCTTTTATTGCATGCGCTTTTACAATAACTCTGATTAGGTAGTGGATCTGGGTTGGGTCACTGCATTTTTGGTATCAGAGCGACGCATTGCACTGGGAATATCATAAAGCGGATTAAGTAATTATCTGTTATTATGTAACAGATGACAGATTACGACGAGAGTCACGGTAGCGTAGACGGCGGTCATTGGGTCGATCCAGATGATCATAAACGTCGGGGACAGCCCAAGGAGCGCAGGCGAGTAAGCATGCGTAGATTCAAAGAAGTTAGCTCGAAGCCTTTGACGGGTGGTGAGACAGCCGAAGAGGCGGAGGATTGGATGGAGAGGATGGAGCAATGCTTCCAGGAGTTCCGTTGCATGGCTGAGGATAGGATGGAGATCCTTGCCATTATGCTTGAGGGCAGAGCGAGGAAGTGGTGGAGATCTACTTCCGCACCGTTCATAGCAGCCAGAGGTGCAGCTACTTGGTTGGAGTTCCGTACTGCTTATCAGAGATTTTATTTTCCTCCAGCTCTTCGTCAGGCGAAAGCCAGTGAGTTGTTGAGTTTGCGACAGGGGACGATGACGATTGAGGAGTACCAGCAGAAGTTCTTTGATCTGCTACCCTTTTGTCCTCATATTGCTGATAGTTCTATGGCGAAGTTTGATCATTTCCTTCAGGGTTTGAATCCTGACATTCATCGTATGGTTGCTGTGGGCGGTGGTAGCGCTTATCATGTCACGCCCAAATTACCCAACTCAAGCAGATAATTACTGAAAATGTAGTAGTTGGATTAGGGATCGTTCTCACGCCCAAAATCATGTATATATGATTTTGTTACCCCTTTTATGTCTGCAAATGCGTCTGGCATTTGATTTGCAATTCTTTGCAAGTGCATAATTTGCTGTACATCTTTCTCACATTGTTTGGTCCTTGATCCAAATGTAACAATGATGGTACATACCATGTGATTTCTTTTTCGATGTGTTTCTTTTCTCCCCCTAACATTGGGAAGATTTCTTCATTAAAATGACAATCAGCAAAACGTGCTGTAAACAAATCGCCTGTCTGAGGCTCAAGATATCGAATGATTGATGGACTATCATAACCGATATAAATACCGATTTTTCTTTGAGGACCCATTTTTGATCGTTGAGGTGGTGCAATAGGCACATACACCATACATTCAAAAATTTTCAGATGAGAAATATTTGGTTCTTTACCAAATGCAAGCTGCAATGGGGAGAATTTATGATATGCACTTGGTATGATGCGAATTAATGCCGCAGCATGTAAAATTGCATGTCCCCATATAGAAATAGGGAGTTTTGTTCTCATAATCATTGGTCTAGCAATCAGTTGTAGACGTTTAATCAATGATTCAGCTAATCCATTCTGTGTATGAACATGAGAAACAAGATGTTCAACAGTAATTTTGATGTGATTTTACAAAACACTCTCAGTTCTTTTTGAGTGATTTTCATTTTCACTCGTATTTTCATGCTGCCTTTTTGGTGGGTGGTTCGTGATGTTCTTTTGAGATGAGTTATTGAAGTAACTATCTCGATTATTTTCATATCCACGGCCGCGATCATTTTTACGTCTACGTTCACGTCCACGCCCACGTCCTCGACCTCGTCCACGACCAAAATCTGGTCTATGCCTTTGATTTTGATTTTCATTTTTCATTACGACATTTGCTTCAGGAAATACCATTGATCCAGTGGGTCGGGATTGATGATTTATTATTAATAATTCGTTGTTCTTTTCCGCCACAAGAAGACATGCAATGAGTTCAGAATATCTCGTAAAACCAAGCACTCTATACTGTTGTTGTAGAGTTATATTTGATGCGTGAAAAGTGAGAAATGTTTTCTCAAGCATTTCCATCTCTGTGACTTCAAGTTCACAGAATTTTAATTGCGAGACTATTCGATACATTGCAGAATTATAATCACTGACTTTTTTAAAGTCTTGGAATCTCAACGTATTCCATTCATCACGGGCGGTCGGGAGTATCACTTCCCTTATATGCTCTGAAACGACCCTAAGTCTCTAATTATTAAATAAATATGCGGAAATTTTTTTTTTTTATACTTACTAAATAAAATATGTACATATATGCCCATACATATACGCACAGAATAAAAAGATTTAAAATAAATAAATAAATAAATAACTTAAATAAAAATGCATTCTTTAATAAAATAAATATCTGAGTCAAATATTGAATTAAAATACTGCATAAATAAAATGATTAAAGTTTGCATGCACTGAAAATATTTAAATAAAATATTCCAACCCACAATCCCTGAAAAATAATAAAAATATTTAACGTGCTGAAATATTCAAAACATGCAATGTGACTCAGACATCTATCACGGTCACGGGGTCACTGCATGTCCGCTCATATGTCCTCGCCGCCGGTAGGAGCTACATCCTCCTCTACGTACTCACCTGCACCATACCAGTGTAGTGAGCCTAGAGGCCCAACATGCTAACATAACAAGGGTTTAAAATAATTTAAATCAATTTACTACTAATACATAACATATACATTAATGAGCATGCTTAAAAATATCATAACATATCATAACTTAAATTAACTTAAATAACATAATACATAAATAATGTTGAGCAAATTATTTTCTAACATCGCATGGTTGTATCTGTAGTGTAACCTTAAATCATACATTAAATACTGATCAGCGTGGAAACCAACGTACGTGGCGGTGACGAATCACCTCTTAAATTGGCAGTAAACTGTCCTTCAATAGTTCACATATGGGGACGAATCCCCCTCAAATCTCAAATTGTCACACTACTTCAACTTCCAACATAAAATATTTTCTTATTGCTCAACCTTAAACATTTAATCGTACATAAAATTATTTCATGAATGTATGTACTTAAATAAAATATGTGTCCTTCATATATATTTAATTTAATTTCATACTAACATATACATATTAAAATAACTTCAATGCATAAAAATAATTAAATATATAATCAGGACACATGCAATTTCTCATGGATTGTACTGGACTGCTGGCCCTAACACTCAAGCCCAATTACTTAAATCTGGCCCATTAACACTGAGACTGGCTCATTAACATACTTAAGCCCAATAAAATTATTCTAAACCCAATTAAATAATTCAAGCCCATTAACAACCAATTCTGGCCCAATGGGCCCAAAAGCCCAAAGACTGGCCCAATAACTTTCATGGGCCCTAAAGCCCATAAAAATTAGTGGGCTCACTTAATTAAATTAATTAAGCCCAAATAATTAAGTTCAACCCAAAATAATTAAATGGAGCCCAATTAAATTTTGAGATTTAATTAGGCCCATTAAACCCTTAATTAAACTAAAAACTTAAAAATAAAAATACCCGAGTCCAACTAACTTAACCCGGACCCGGACCCAACTAACTTAACCCATGACCCGCTGACTTGACTCGGACCACCAAACCCGACCCGGACCCAACTGAAAACCCTAGCCCGAACCCAATCTGCCCCTCCCTCGTTCCTCTCGGCCCGCCGCGAGCAGCAGCCCTTCTAGGGCTGCTGCCGCCCTGCTCCGGCCACCCCTGGCCGGAGCCCCGCCGCCCAGACGTAGCCCACTTCTGGGTGGTTCGAACCTAGCCCCTGACCCCGGCCCATGCACCCCACAGGACCGAACCCGATCCCCTTCCCACAGAACCCTATTCTGCGACTCCTCTTGGCCGATCTGCAGCAGTTGGTTCCCAGGGCTCGTTTGGCTCGAGCCATTCAAGCCATTCAAGCCCAGACACACCTAGGACACCCTAAGGACCCTGGCCAGCAGCTAGAACGCACCCATGGCATCAAAACGTGAACATGAATCATTTAAACCACACTACAATGCTCGACTCCATGAAAGCCGAGTGTTCTAAAAAATCTTTAAAGATTTAGATGCATACATCATACACACACCATAATAACTGATAGGTACAAAAATTCAGAAGAAAAACATGCCTAGAACCAAAGTTTGAAGAGAAACAGGCGCGCGGGATAATTCCGGGACGACGGGGCGACGACGACAAGCTTTGGACCTTCAAAAACGTGGCTATGGTGTTCTTCCTTGGGGCTGCTCGGTTGAGGAGGAGGATGAACAGTAGGGTGACGGCTGTGTGTGTGAGTGATCGGGTGAGGGGTGGGTTTGGGTAGATTAGGTTTTGATTTTTAATTAATAAAAATAGGTTTTAGGTAATTAAGAATAATTAAAAGTTTTAAATATAAAATATAAAATTTTAAAACTCCAAATAAAAGTTAAAATCTGATAACTTAAATTAAAAATATAAAAATCCCGAAATTACAATTTAAGGGAATTTTAAAAATAATTAAAAGTTATTAAAATGGCTAAATTTGGATAAAAATGGACTCCTAAAATTATATAAAATTAAATACTAAAATTTTTGAGGTAATAAAACTCAAAATAATATTTTTGGGCTCTTAAAAGGCTCATGAAATAAATTGTATAGAAAAATGTCATCTCGTTCGTCCACGGTTCCGTCTACGCGATAAAATAATTAAAATACTAAAAATCCTAAAAATCACTAATTATGGGTTAAATGCTTAAAAATAAATTAAATCATGCACAAATAATTCACATAATTATTTAACCTATAAATCACAATTTTAAATAATTAAATACCCTAATTATGCATGCGGATTTACGTATTTAAAATACCGGGTGTTACAATTCTCCCCCCCCTTAAATTGAATTTCGTCCTCAAAATTTAAAGTACTTACCCGAAAAACTCCGGGAAACGAGTCCTCATCTCTGCCTCGGTCTCCCAAGTAGCTTCCTCCTCTGAGTGATTCAGCCACTGGACTATGATCATCGGAATGACTCGCGTCCTAAGTCTCCGCTCCTCCCTAGCCAAGATCCGTATAGGCCTCTTCTCAAATGCTAACTCCGGTGTCAACTGAAGAGGCTCAAAATCCAACACATGCGACGGGTTGGAGACATACCTCCGAAGCATGGATACATGGAAAACGTTGTGCACCGCTGCAAGCCCTGGCGGCAAAGCTAAATGGTAGGCCAACGTGCCAACTCTCTCTAGGATCTCGAATGGCCCTATATACCTCGGATTAAGCTTTCCTCTCCGGCCAAATCGTACCACTCCCTTCATAGGTGACACTCTCAGAAAAACGTGATCACTTACAGCGAACTCCAAATCTCGTTGTCTGGTATCTGCATAACTCTTCTGACGACTATGAGCAGTCCTCATCCGATCCTGAATCTGAGTCACAATGTCAGCTGTCTGCTGCACAATCTCTGGACCCAGTAACATCCTCTCGCCAACCTCATCCCAATGCACAGGAGATCTGCATCTCCTCCCGTACAATGCTGCATAAGGAGCCATACCTATAGATGACTGAAAACTGTTGTTATAGGTAAACTCCACTAATGGCAGTCTGAATTCCAGATAAACTTCGCATTCTTCTTGGTTAAGGAAGTCAAGGGTACTGCAATAGAGGAAAAACCCTTGATGAACTTCCTATAGTATCCTGCCAAACCCAAGAAACTGCGAATCTCCGAAGCATTCTTCGGAATACCCCAATTCTGCACTGCCTCAACCTTCGACTGATCCACTGCAATCCCATCTCTCGAAATAATGTGGCCAAGAAATGCCACCTGCTCGAGCCAAAACTCGCACTTGCTGAACTTGACATACAAACGATGCTCCCTCAAAGTCTGCAAGGCTGTCTGCAGATGATGTCTATGCTCCTCAATGCTCCTAGAGTAGATCAATATATCATCAATGAAGACTATGATGAACTGATCCAGATACGGCTGAAATACTCGGTTCATGAGATCCATGAAAACCGCTGGAGCATTGGTCATCCCAAATGGCATCACTAAGAACTCGTAATGCCCATATCGTGTCCTAAAAGCAGTTTTATACACATCTGCATCTCTAACACGCAACTGATGATAACCAGATCGCAGATCGATCTTGGAGAACACTGAAGCTCCCTGCAACTGGTCAAATAAATCCTCTATCCTCGGCAGTGGATACTTGTTCTTCACTGTGACCCTGTTGAGCTCTCGGTAATCGATGCACAGTCTCATACTGCCATCCTTCTTCTTCACAAATAACACCGGAGCTCCCCACGGAGAAAAGCTAGGATGAACAAAGCCTTTCTCTAACAACTCCTGAATCTGCTCTTTCAACTCTTTCATCTCGGTAGGAGCAAGTCTGTACGGTGCCTTAGAGATAGGCACGGTGTCTGGCACTAACTCAATGCTGAACTCCACATCTCTCACTGGTGGAATTCCTGCAACATCCTCCGGAAAGACATCCGAAAAGTCACGAACCACCTCTATCTCTGACAAAGATCTGCTAGATGGTTCGGAGGCCGTGACAATACTGGCTAGAAACCCCTGGCAACCCCGTCTCAAAAACTTTCTTGCCTGGATGAGTGATATCACCTGAGGAATATCACTGCTCTGAGATGCATGAAAAGTGAACGGGTCGCCTACTGTAGGTCTCACTGACACTGATCTCCGACGAAAATCAATCGAAGCTCCATTGACTGTCAACCAGTCCATACCCAAAATCAGATCAAAACCACTAAAAGGCAAAACCACCACATCTGCTCGAATGGAGTGTCCCTGAAGCTCCAACTCCAACTCTCGAATGACCTTCGAGGTAGAAATAATCTGCCCTGACGGCATAGTAACATCATACCCACTGTCAATACTCTCAGGTGTGATGCCTATCCGCCTGATAAACTCTAGGGAGATAAACGAATGCGTAGCCCTAGAATCTAGCAACGCAAACGTGGAGTTGCCTCCAACTAGAATTCTCCCTGCACGCAGAAAATTTCCAACAATTTTCATACCACTACTAAAATTTCCCCCAACGAGTCACTAACAACCCTTAATTCTAATCACAAGTAAAAACATGCTTCTTATTCTAACATGCAGTTAAATAACCCAAACAACAACAATTCCAACTGAAAGACGAAAATTTTAACCAAAGAAAAATTATTAAAATGCTAGGGGTAAGTTATACCGGTGATCAAGGAGGTGTCTGGATCTACCTCCTCGGCCTGCATGACGAACACTCTACCAGCAGTGTTCTTCTTCCTCGGGCAGTTAGCTATCTGATGCCCTGGCTCCCTATAGTGGTAGCAACCTCCTGCTCCCAATAGACAAGGTCCCGCATGCATCTTCTGAAACTTCGGGCAAGTAGGAAAACCTATGGCATTAGGGGCCCCGCCCCTCTGCTGCTGTGGCCTCTGCTGTGGATTCGGGCCCTTAGCCGGCCCAGTAAACTGCTTTTTCGCAGGAGGCTGCGAAGGTGGTCGCTGATACCCAGCCTGAAACTGTCTCTTACCCTGCTGCTCCTCTGTATCTCTCTTCGACCCTCCTCGGAATGCAAGGCTCTACTGACTGCAGACTCATAAGTAAGGACGTCTGCCATGCGAACATCATGCTTGATATCCGCCTTCAATTCCTCCACAAACTGCCTCAACTTCTCCGGTGGACTGTCTGAAATCAGAGGCACAAAGCGACAGCCCCTCTCGAACTGTCTCACATACTCAACCACTGACTTGTCCCCCTGACGGAGACTCATAAACTCCCGGATCATGCGACTGCGCACATCCTCAGTGACATACTTGGCGTAGAAGATACGCCTGAACTCTGCCCAAGACAGTGTAGGAAGGTGAACTCCCCTGGCAGCACCCTCCCACCAAAGAGCTGTGTCTCCCCTCAGCATATATGTCGCACAGTTCACCCTGTCGGCGTATGTGATCCCCATATAAGCAAAGATGGACTCCAGAGGGCGAATCTACCCCTCAGCCACCAAAGGATCGGTGGTACCAGAAAACTCCTTGGGTCCCTTCTTCTGGAACCTCTCAGCAACGTCCTCCTCATGGGACAACCTAGGACGTGTAGCCTGCTGCTCTAACAGAGCAGTAATACCCGCCATCATATTCGCATTGGCCTGCTCCAATGCTGCTAGAGGGTTCTGCGGAGGTGGAGGTGGAGGTGTAGGTGGAGATCCCCCACGTCTGTTCATCGATCTGGGAGGCATTCTGCACCACCACATATTTTTTTACGTAAATCGCCATGCATAACTAAGGGGTTTAAAATTAATGCTAACTTAAATTCTTAAAATAAAACATGCTATAAACACTTAAAACTTACAGACCGGTAGCGTGGATTTCTGAGCTCGCATAGCAGTAATGACCCCTCCAAGGATCGTGGCTCTGATACCAACTGAAACGACCCTAACTCTCTAATTATTAAATAAATATGCGGAAATTTTTTTTTTATACTTACTAAATAAAATATGTACATATATGCCCATACATATACGCACAGAATAAAAATATTTAAAATAAATAAATAAATAAATAAATAACTTAAATAAAAATGCATTCTTTAATAAAATAAATATCTGAGTCAAATATTGAATTAAAATACTGCATAAATAAAATGATTAAAGTTTGCATGCACTGAAAATATTTAAATAAAATATTCCAACCCACAATCCCTGAAAAATAATAAAAATATTTAACGTGCTGAAATATTCAAAACATGCAATGTGACTCAGACATCTATCACGGTCACGGGGTCACTGCATGTCCGCTCATATGTCCTCGCCGCCGGTAGGAGCTACATCCTCCTCTACGTACTCACCTGCACCATACCAGTGTAGTGAGCCTAGAGGCCCAACATGCTAACATAACAAGGGTTTAAAATAATTTAAATCAATTTACTACTAATACATAACATATACATTAATGAGCATGCTTAAAAATATCATAACATATCATAACTTAAATTAACTTAAATAACATAATACATAAATAATGTTGAGCAAATTATTTTCTAACATCGCATGGTTGTATCCGTAGTGTAACCTTAAATCATACATTAAATACTGATCAGCGTGGAAACCAACGTACGTGGCGGTGACGAATCACCTCTTAAATTGGCAGTAAACTGTCCTCCAATAGTTCACATATGGGGACGAATCCCCCTCAAATCTCAAATTGTCACACTACTTCAACTTCCAACATAAAATATTTTCTTATTACTCAACCTTAAACATTTAATCGTACATAAAATTATTTCATGAATGCATGTACTTAAATAAAATGTGTGTTCTTCATATATATTTAATTTAATTTCATACTAACATATACATATTAAAATAACTTCAATGCATAAAAATAATTAAATATATAATCATGACACATGCAATTTCTCATGGATTGTACTGGACTGCTGACCCTAACACTCAAGCCCAATTACTTAAATCTGGCCCATTAACACTGAGACTGGCTCATTAACATACTTAAGCCCAATAAATTTATTCTAAGCCCAATTAAATAATTCAAGCCCATTAACAACCAATTCTGGCCCAATGGGCCCAAAAGCCCAAAGACTGGCCCAATAACTTTCATGGGCCCTAAAGCCCATAAAAATTAGTGGGCTCACTTAATTAAATTAATTAAGCCCAAATAATTAAGTTCAACCCAAAATAATTAAATGGAGCCCAATTAAATTTTGAGATTTAATTAGGCCCATTAAACCCTTAATTAAACTAAAAACTTAAAAATAAAAATACCCGAGTCCAACTAACTTAACCTGGACCCGAACCCAACTAACTTAACCCATGACCCGCTGACTTGACCCGAACCACCAAACCCGACCCGGACCCAACTGAAAACCCTAGCCCGAACCCAATCTGCCCCTCCCTCGTTCCTCTCGGCCCGCCGCGAGCAGCAGCCCTTCTAGGGCTGCTGCCGCCCTGCTCCGGCCACCCCTGTCCAGAGCCCCGCCGCCCAGACGTAGCCCACGTCTGGGCGGTTCGAACCTAGCCTCTGACCCCAGCCCATGAACCCCACAGGACCGAACCCGATCCCCTTCCCACAGAACCCTATTCTGCGACTCCTCTTGGCCGATCTGCAGCAGTTGGTTCCCTGGGCTCGTTTGGCTCGAGCCATTCAAGCCATTCGAGTCCAGACACACCTAGGACACACTAAGGACCCTGACCAGTAGCTAGAACGCACCCATGGCATCAAAACGTGAACATGAATCATTCAAACCACACTACAATGCTCGACTCCATGAAAGCCGATGTGTTCTGAAAAATCTTTAAAGATTTAGATGCATACATCATACACACACCATAATAACTGATAGGTACAAAAATTCAGAAGAAAAACATGTCTAGCACCGAAGTTTGAAGAGAAACAGGCGCATGGGACGATTCCGGGACGACGGGGCGACGACGACAAGCTTTGGACCTTCAAAAACGTGGCTATGGTGTTCTTCCTTGGGGCTGCTCGGTTGAGGAGGAGGATGAACAGTAGGGTGGCGGCTGTGTGTGTGAGTGATCGGGTGAGGGGTGGGTTTGGGTAGATTAGGTTTTGATTTTTAATTAATAAAAATAGGTTTTAGGTAATTAAGAATAATTAAAAGTTTTAAATATAAAATATAAAATTTTAAAACTCCTAATAAAATTTAAAATCTGATAACTTAAATTAAAAATATAAAAATTCCGAAATTACAATTTAAAGGAATTTTAAAAATAATTAAAAGTCATTAAAATGGCTAAATTTGGATAAAAATGGACTCCTAAAATTATATAAAATTAAATAATAAAATTTTTGAGGTAATAAAACTCAAAATAATATTTTTGGGCTCTTAAAAGGCTCATGAAATAAATTGGATAGAAAATTGTCATCTCGTCCGTCCACAGTCCCGTCTACGCGATAAAATAATTAAAATACTAAAAATACTAAAAATCACTAATTATGGGTTAAATGCTTAAAAATAAATTAAATCATGCACAAATAATTCACATAATTATTTAACCTATAAATCACAATTTTAAATAATTAAATACCCTAATTATGCATGCGGATTTACGTATTTAAAATAACGGGTGTTACATGCTCAAATCTTTCTTTCAACCCTTTCCATAAAATCATTGAGTCTTTTTCTGTGAGATACTCACATTTCAACCCTTCATCAAGATGTCGGCGTAAGAAAATCATTGCCTTTGCTTTATCTTGTGAGGTTGATATATTTATTTTTTTGATGGTATCACTTAGACCCAATGACTCAAGATGCATATCAACATCAAGAATCCATGACATATAATTTTTTTCAGTGATATCGAGTGCAACGAATTCAAGCTTTGCCAAGTTTGACATGGTGGTACTAGAAAAATAAAAATGCATTTTATTAGTTAATTTTCATTAATATGACAATACAAAATAATGGAAAAATGAAAATTACAAGTGCGTATACAAATAGATAAAAAGTATGTGGTGGAAAATCGCTGGTGAGTACAAGACTCGTGAGCATGATGATCATAATCGTTATGAAAAATAGCCTTATAACTGCCATCATCTCCATCTTCGAAAAATCGAGTAAAAATATTTTGAGATATAGAGTGAATTTTGGTGTGATTGAAAATAAGTTTGAGTGAACATATTTATAGGCCAAAATTTAGCCGTTTGTGACCGTTGAGGGTAAAGAAAAAATCGAGTATATGTTGAATAAAAATTCGTGATAATGATGCAATGCATATAATTATAATCATAATTAAATAATTATGTATATCATATTACATTATTATAAGGTCATTGTCGTAGACAGCCTTTTATAAAATATTGTGAAATTATACCAATATAGTTAGTATAAAGTCAGGTATAGTATATCATATCACATTATTATAAGATCGGTGTCATAGATAATCTTTTATATAATAACATGAAATTATACAAATATGATTATATTGTTTAAGAACCTTAGAGGCTTTTATACTTGTCGTATCCCTTACCGGGAGTGTGAGATGTCGTCTTAACATCCTCCCAGGATTTATAACAAGTTTTGAAAAAAAAACTTATTTTTTTTTCATAACATGATATTATATATTAATATATACACAATAAAAAAATATAAACAGTAAAATAAAAACTCTTACTTGTTGAATATTTTTGACTTCTTCTTGTATTTTGGAGCGTCGGAAATTATAGAGAACCTTCGAGCGATCGTGCTGATAACGTGTTGTGAAAAAGTAAAAATTTATGGTAAAAAGTAAAAACTCAAAAACTCAAAATATATCAAACTCTACACTTTATAATATTTTTCTCTCAATTTAATTGTATTTTTCATCACAAATGAAGACCTATTTATAGATCCACATTTGAGATTAGTCCAAAAATAAATACATCATCATCTACATCATCACACACTAATTTTTCATATTTTACAACTCAATATTCAACATTCAACATTCAATATTCAACATAATATTAATAATAATAATATATTTTTCAACAAAATACAATATTTTTATATGTCAACAACTTAAATTTTAATATTTTTAAAAGTTTTTCATAATATTTTATCATATATAATTAAAATAATGAAAATATTTTATTTTGATCATAAATGATAGGTTACACCTAAAAATTCAACTGGAACTGAGCTCAATCATGAAGGTCCACTCCAAATATTTTTGAGGCCCAAGACTATTTAAATATTATATATATTTAATTCAAGCAGGCCCTGAATTCTACAAAAGCCCATAAGAGGCTCAAGCCCGTGAAACTCTTCGAATATCTATAAATAGCTCAAGTCACCTCATTATTAAGGTACACACTTTCTTTAGCACTATAACGCTCTAATCTTGATTATTATTTCTTGAGTAATCGCTGACTTGAGCGTCGGAGTGCATTTGCCGGGAACCCTCCCGGCTCCTCTGACTTTGTTTTGTGACGTAGGAACAACCCGCTGAAGATCTCCACTGGGAACATACAAGGATCAATTGATACTCTGGACTTTGCGGAAGCAACGTGTCATATACAAGTGATTTTTGGCTACATCAGCTTGGCGCCGTCTGTGGGAACTTGTTCTTTACGTCATTGAGAGCACATATTACTTCAAAAATGTCTCAAGAAAATAATAACAATGGAAACGCACCGCCGAGTATTACTATCACCCGTGAAGACTTGACTGCCCTAATGGAAAACACAGCAGTACTCGCAGCAAAAGATGCAGTTGCTCAGTACCTAGAAACCCGTAAGCGCAAAAGCAGCAAGAAAAAGGCTCAGACTGAAGGCTCTTCATCTCTTGACCCTAATAACGAAGACCCACATAAAGATAAGTCTAAAGTGAATGATAAAGATCAAGGGGGGACCAAGAAAAATACTACTCAAAAATACGGTGAAGCAAGTGTTCACACAGTTCATGACACCTCTGGCGAAAACAAGATCACTAATCCAACTCGAAAGGATGGATCTCGCACACATGTTACTGGAGAGAATATGTCCGCAATTTTGCCGTCACGTCGAAGCCCCTTCACTGATGACATATTATCTGAAGCATTACCAAAGGGAGTCAAAATCCCCAGCTTACCTTATTTCGATGGAACGAGTGACCCCCAAGACCATATTGACAAATTCTACGTGAAAGCGTATTTGTATGATATCAGAGATGCTGCATACTGTAAAATTTTCCGAACAACATTATCAGGAAGAGCACTCACATGGTTCAATAAGTTACCCTCTGGATTTATTGCCAATTTGGATCAACTTACTGACTACTTCCTCCAGCAATTCTCAATTAACAAGAAATACCCGAAAATAGCAGCATATTTGTTCACAGTCATTCAAAAAGAAGGAGAATGTTTGAGGGACTATGTTCGGTGATTTACTCATGCGGTGCACGAAGTCTTACACGTGAACCATGACTTGTTAGCTAGAATAATGCAACAAAACTTGCGCCATCGAAAGTTCAAGAAATCAATAGCGGGAAGGCCGCCCAAAAACTTAGATGAATTATTGGAAAGAGCTGAGAAATACATACGGGTTGAAGAATCTATAGAGCCGCACTACTTGAATAAAAGAAAGAGAATTGAAGATAAATCAGATATTATAAAGCGAGACGATAAGCGAACAGCACAGAGCCCCCGCCTCCAGAATACACCCCTCAATGCACGTCTGACCGATATACTGGTAGTGGATGAAAAACAAGGATTGTGCGTCCCCCTCACCCCATGCAAAATAATTCAAAGCTCCAACGTTCGGAAAAGTACTGTCATTTTCATAAAGATAAAGGTCATACTACAGAAGATTGCTTCAGTTTGCGAGCAGAAATTGAAAAAATCATAAAGCGCGAACATTTGGAGAATTTTGTGGACAAATCCCGCGATGAGAAGCGAGATGACAGGCGTCGGGACGAACAAACAAAACGTGACTATCAAAAACGCCATGATGAAACTGGAAAACAACATGAACGAGCTGATGAAAATTTGCCCAGTGGAGGAGTAATCGCCGTAATTACTGGGGGGCCTGCTTGTGGCGACTCGAACAATGCAAGAAAATATTTTCTGCGGGCAGCAAAAGGAACCAACAATTTATCTAGCCCCACATCCTTGTCGATATATGAAATTGGAACCATCCAAGATGGATTATCATTCAGTGACAAAGATTTGGAGAACCCTCGGGATACCCATAATGATGCTTTAATCATCTCAGCCACAATCTCCAATTTTTAGGTAAAGAAAATTCTAGTGGATTCAGGAAGTTCGGCCGACATAATATTTCATGATGCATTCGTCAAGTTGGGTATAAATAATGCGCAGTTAACTCTAGTCAACACTCCAATTTTCGGATTTTCCGAAGAAATAGTTGAAACTTTGGGCGAAGTAACGCTTCCTCTTTCCTTGGTCTTACCCCAAACGGTCTAATAAGATGGTGAAATTCCTTGTAGTAAAGTCTTCATCTGCATACAATGTGATATTGGGACGACCAAGTCTCAATATATTCCAAGCCATCGGATCGACATATCATATGAAGCTGAAGTTTCCGACTCCAGGAGGAGTAGGAGAAGCCGTTGGTGACCATCGTCTAGCCAGAGAGTGTCATGCGGTGACACTACGGGGTTCATCAGGAAATCGTAAAAGACAAGTTTCTAGTGAAGAAAGAGCACCGAAACCTGGAAAAATTTTACGTGAAAATGGAATACATTTGGTGGATGAAGAAGCCCAAAGCAAAAAGAGAATAACAGCAACCAAAACTCTGAAACATGTGGCAATCATTCCAACTGATCCCGAGAAGAAACTGAAAATCGGGACCGAATTACCTCCTGAATTGGAAGAGAAGCTGAAAAATTTTCTTGGTCGCAATTTGAACGTGTTTGTTTGGGGTGATGATCCTTTGCCCGGAATACCTCATGAATATGCGCTTCATCACCTCTGTGTTGATCTGAAAATGAGACCGGTGAAGCAAAAGAAAAGAGCATTTGGCCCAGAGAAAAATCGGCATATAGCCGCTGAAGTGGAAAAACTCTTAGCAGCAAGATACATCAGGCCAGTTACATACCCAGATTGGCTTGAAAATGTTGTCTTAGTACCAAAACCTGGAGGAAAATGGCGTTTGTGTATAGATTTCACTGATCTCAACAAAGCATGCCCCAAAGATCCATTTTCACTCCCTCGAATTGACTTGTTAGTCGATTCGACAGCAGGATGCGAGCTGCTCACTTTTCTTGATACGTATCAAGGATACAATCAGATTGGTCTAGCGCCAGAAGACCAGGAAAAAGCAAGTTTCATCACTGATCGAGGAATTTATTGTTATGATGTTATGCCATTTGGGCTGAAAAATGCTGGAGCTACCTATCAACGTCTGGTAAATACCATGTTCGAACACTTGATCAGGCGTAACATGGAAGTTTATATAGATGACATGCTCGTCAAAAGTATTCAAGCGTCTAATCACTTGGAAGATCTTGAGGAATGCTTCAGTATACTCAGAAAATACAGGATGAAACTTAACCCGGATAAATGCACTTTTGGTGTACGAGGAGGCAAATTTCTTGGTTATATGGTGTCAGAACGAGGAATAGAGGCCAACCCTGAAAAAATAAAAGCAATTTTAAACATGAATCCCCCGAAGAGTGTAAAAGGCATTCAAGAATTGACAGGACATTTGGCCGCCCTCAACCGATTTATCTCAAGATCTGCAGACAAGGGTTTACCATTTTTCAAAATGTTGAGGAGTGGGAAAGGTTTTCGATGGACAGAAGAGTGTCAGCAAGCATTTGACGAGTTGAAAGTGCATCTGAACACTCCGACGTTGTTGGTAAAACCAAACAAAGGTGACATCCTGTTGATTTATCTGGCAATATCTGCGGAGGCGGTAAGCGCAGTAATGGTCTCTGAAGTAGGACGTGAGCATAAACCAGTTTATTATATCAGTCGAACTTTACACGGAGCAGAATTAAGATATACAAAGATCGAGAAACTGGCACTGACTTTGGTAACTGCAGCGAGAAAATTGCGTCATTACTTTCAGTCTCATCCAATAATTGTACTCACCAATCATCCTCTCAAACAAATTATCTCGAATCCTGAAGCATCAGGAAGAATGGTTAAGTGGGCTGTTGAATTGAGCCAATATGGAATTGAATATCGCCCGCGTCCAGCGATTAAAGCACAAATTCTGGCTGATTTTCTACTAGAGATGACAATAACTCAAGAAGAAAGCTCCACCCAGACATGGATGGTTTATGTTGATGGGTCATCAACCTCTACAGGAAGCGGTGCAGGTATAGTTGTGGAGAGCCCACAGGGAGATAAATTCCAATATGCCGTCAAATTTCTATTCACTGCAACGAATAATGAGGCAGAATATGAAGCTTTCATCATGGGAATTAACTTGGCCCTGTCGGTCGGAACAAAAAGACTGACGATACACAGTGACTCCCAACTTATCGTCAGTCAGGTTAATGGAAATTATGAAGCAAAGGAAGATAAAATGCTTGAATACCTCACTTAAGTGAATGAGCTTCTCTCGCGTTTAGATAGCTATGATATAAAGCAGATACCTAGAGGGGAAAATGAGTCAGCAGACCGTCTTGCCAAGTTAGCAAGCTCCTTGGCCAACATTGATAATAGGAAAATTACATTCCTAACTTATGGCAAGGAAAAAACTGGTGGAAGTGATGTTACAATCTTTTGTGCTAACAGCGAAGAACCTAGTTGGAAAGATGAAATAATCAACTATTTGATGCGGGGTAACCTACCTGCTAACCAAGTAGAAGCTCGAAAACTTAGAGTGCGAGCTGCTCGGTTCACGATCATTGATGGAGAACTGTATAAAAGAGGTTTTTCTTCACCTTACCTAAAGTGTCTAACGCCATCCAAAGGAAACTATGTGCTCCGTGAAATTCATGAAGGAATATGTGGAAATCACTTAGCTGGTAGAGCTATCGCGAGGAAAGCATTACGCCAAGGGTACTTTTGGCCAACGATGAAGCAAGACGCTATTAAGTTAGCAAAACATTGTCACGCATGTCAAGAGCATGCTAACTTCCTGTTGGAAAACGCGCGGCTGTCAGATCAATCGGTATTGATACCCGGTGCAGCGGAAGTTTAAAAATTTTGTATGGAACAATTTCATAGTGTGGGTATCAAACCTTTTACGATTAAATTTATTTGTATGTGTAAAAATTAAGTAACAATTATATAATTTTTACCTTTAATCTCGAATCGAGATTCTGGACTCCAACAGATTTCTCTGCTCTTGTTGTCTCTCCCTGGAACTGATGAATAATCTTTCCTTCAATCAGGTCCACGAATAGAGGTTTAATCCCTCTGATAGATTGCACTAGAAAATCTATCAGAAGTTTTCTACGAAGAGAATAACGAATTTGATTCGCTATTCCAGACTGCAATTCAAAATCACAGACCGGAATATCTCGAGTAGAGAGCAAGGGAGGGGCGGCGGCCACAAGGTGTGAGGGTTAGGGTTTTCGAAAAACCTGTCTCAAAATTATGACCTGTTGTGTGTAATTTCTGTACTGCAATATCTTATTTATAATGCAGGCCACTAATACCTTAGGGCCCATTAGTCATAAGTTGAGGCCCGACAAGCAAAGCCCGCATGTTCAGAAATTAATATAAAATTCATCGTGACTCCGATTGATAAACCGATTTCACCAATGTGTACAGAAACCATTTCTGCACATTTTAAAGTCAAGATAAATTTTCCTGAATCCGAATACAGTGGTTTCCAAAAATGTCCATCCCTATGTCATTTTAGGAAATCCTACTCCCTTACTCTTTATTAAGAAGTCCAACTTCTTTGTTCATTAAATTTAACTCTTTAAATTTAACTATCTCAACGGGGATTAAAAATCCATTACACTGTGTGACCCTCAATGGTTCAGGGATACAGCTAGCCGTGGGCTCACAACTCCTTGTGACTCGGAACAACGATTTCCGACTTGCCCATCGAATCAAGGTAGAGCGCCTAGCAACATCGCCCCATGATTCCCTAGGTATCACTGATAGTGCCTACAAGAACCAGTAGATTTTGGTTAGCATACAGTACGGTCCCTTCATCCATATATCCCGATCGAATCAACAACCATTGGTATATCGAGAGTCGCTCAAGATTCGATAACTATGCAATACATCTTGAAGATCAAATTAGTGACATCGCATGTGCTACTAAAAAACCATTTCTTAAATCACATCAAGTACTCTGGCCAGAGATTCGTCACACTAATATCTCCTCAGATCGCATAGGATATCCACACTCGCAAGTATGTGATGAATCCTTGACAACAATGCATTGACTCCTATATGTGTTGTAACTGTACCCAATCCCGACACCTGATGACCCCAATAGAGTCGGTAAACGAGTCAAAGCACAATACTAGCATATAGAGTCTCCATGATGTTTCAAGTAGTAAGGACTAATGGTGTACAACCAAAACCGCGGACTTTATCCACTCGATAAGTGATAACCACTTGGAAAGTCCGGATAGGGTAGTTCGATTATTCATCATATGAATATCCATTTGCATGCTTCGAACATCTCCATGTTTCCTACCAATGAAACGTGGTACTCTGCATCGCAAATGCTAGTCTCAAACTCGAGCGATCCTTATCCTTATTATCGGACGGCTCAATCGACTAGGAACAGTTTAGAATATACAGTGACTATAAGATGTGTTTCATGATAGACATCCCTATGTTCTACCACATCTTACATACACTATAGTATATTCAAGGTCTTTATCAAAACAACAATAGTATATCACAATATAACAATATGAAGAAAGATAAAGTCATTGCCATTAATAAAGGTGTAAATAATATTAAACAAAAGATCGTTTATACAAAGAGTCATCAAAGCCCATAGCCACAAGTTGGCTCACTGGGCACCCACTCTTTCAATCTCCCACTTTCCCTATAGCCAACTAGTCATACTACGTAGACCCATTGCTTCGCGATGTTTGTCAAACAATGGTCCCGGCAAGGGCTTAGTAAGTGGATCAGCGATATTGTCTGCAGAGGCCACTCGTTCGACAATGATGTCTCCTCTTTCCACAATCTCCCGGATGATGTGGTATTTCCTCAGTACGTGTTTGGATCTTTGATGAGACCTTGGTTCCTTTGCTTGAGCAACGGCACCCGTGTTGTCACAGTACACCGGGACTGGACCAACAAATTCAGGAATGACGCCCAACTCTTGGACGAAATTCCTCATCCAAACGGCCTCTTTAGCAGCAGCTGATGCTGCAATGTATTCAGCCTCAGTGGTGGAATCCACTGTGGTGTCCTGCTTGGAACTCTTCCAAGAGACAGCACCGCCATTGAGCATGAACACAAATCCAGAGGTTGACTTCGAGTCATCCACGTCACTTTGGAAGCTAGAGTCGGTATAGCCTTCCAATTTCAGTTCTCGTCCTCCATATACCATGAACATATTCTTAGTCCTTCGTAAGTACTTAAGAATGTCCTTCACGGCTTTCCAATGCATTTGACTGGGATTAGCTTGATATCTGCTCGTGACACTCAGAGCAAATGCTACATCCGGTCTGGTAGATATCATCCCATACATGATACTACCTATAGCTAACGCATATGGTACATGTGTCATATTCTCTATCTCTTCATCAGTCTTGGGACACATAGACTTGGATAGAGAAACTCCATGACACATGGGTAGATGTCCTCTCTTGGACCCATCCATTGAAAACCGTTTCAATATGGTGTCGATGTAGGTTGATTGAGTGAGTCCTATCATTCTCTTAGATCTATCTCTATAGATCTGTATCCCAAGAATGTAGGATGCCTCACCCAAATCCTTCATCGAGAATCTACCTGATAACCATATCTTTGTTGACTGCAACATCCCTACATCATTCCCAATGAGTAGGATGTCATCAACATAAAGTACTAAGAATGTCACAGCATCCTTAACTACTTTCTTGTACACGCATGGTTCCTCCGGGTTCTTGATGAAACCAAAATCTTTTATTGTTTCATCAAATTTCTGGTTCCAACTTCTTGATGCTTGTTTTAGAGCATAAATTGATCTCTGAAGCTTGCATACCTTATGCTCGCTTCCCATGGATGTGAACCCCTCAGGCTGCTTCATATAGATTTCTTCCTTAATGTCTCCATTAAGAAAAGCAGTCTTCACATCTATTTGACATATCTCATAGTCATACCATGCAGCTATGGCAATAAGGATTCTTATGGACTTGAACATTGCAACTGGTGAAAAGGTTTCATCATAGTCAACTCCTTGTCTTTGAGTATAACCTTTCGCCACCAATCGCGCCTTGTAGGTCAATACCTTACCATCAAGCCCAAGCTTTCTCTTGTAGATCCATTTACACCCTATTGGAACAATTCCATCGGGAGGATCTACTAAAGACAAACTTGGTTTGTATGCATCGAATCTAATTCTGACTGCATAGCTTCAAGCCATAAATTTGAATCCGCATCAGAAATTGCTTCCTTGAAGTTTCTTGGATCACATCCAATGTCGGGTTCATCTTGATCCCCTTCAAGAAGAAGACCATATCGAATAGGAGGTCTAGAAGTCCTCTCGGATCTTCTAGATATAGGCGTGTCCAGCAATGGTTCCTGAGGTGTAGGTTCGTTATTTTGTATTTCGGGTTCTTCTCGAATTTCTTCGAGTTCCATCATCTCGCCTTTCTTATCCAATAAGAACTCCTTCTCCAAGAAGGTGGCATTCCTTGAAACAAACACCTTTGTTTCATCAGGATAATAGAAATAATATCCGATTGAAGTCTTCGGATACCCTACAAAATAACATAAGCTGGATCGACTATCCAACTTATCTCCCACTGTCTGCTTCACGTAAGCAGGACATCCCCAAATCCTTAAATACGAATACTTAGGAGTTTTGCCATTCCATAACTCGTATGGTGTTTTGTCCACTGCTTTAGTGTGGACGTTGTTCAACAACAATACCGCCGTTTCAAGCGCATAGCCCCAAAACGAAGGTGGAAGCTCAGTGAAGCTCATCATGGATCGAACCATGTCCAACAAAGTTCGATTACGACGCTCCGATACACCATTAAGCTGTGGTGTCATAGGAGGAGTCCACTGAGAGAGAATCTCATTCTCTTTTAGATAGTCCAAAAACTCGGTACTTATTCTCCACCTCGATCCGATCGAAGTGCTTTAATACTTTTACCTAGCTTGTTTTCTACTTCAGCCTTGAATTCTTTGAACTTTTCAAATGCTTCAGACTTATATTTCATTAAATATAAATACCCATACCTTGAATAATCATCAGTAAAGGTAATGAAGTAGGTGTGGCCATGTTGAGTTCCAACTCTAAATGGACCACAAACATCTGTATGGATCAAATCCAACAGATTTTGACTACGCTCAGGTTTCCCCTTAAAAGGAGATTTAGTCATTTTCCCTTTTAAGAAGGATTCACAAGTAGGTAGAGAGTTAATATCAGACATATCAAACATGCCCTCTCCCACTAGCTTGTTCATCCTCCTTGAAATATGACCTAGCCTAGCATGCCAAAGGTTTGCCGGGTTTTGACTATCGATTTTCCTTTTGTTTGTTGTTGCCGGTTTATCAATATAATTTATTGGAACGTCTTTTAGTTTTAAGTTATAAATATCGTTTTCAAGTTGTCCATTTCCAATCAAACATTCATTCTTGTAAATATTGCAAATCTCATTCACAAAATTGCAAGAATAGCCATCTCTATCTAGCATAGAAACAGAAATAATGTTTTTAATTAAATCCGGAACATATAAAACATCTCTCAAAAATAACTTAAATTGTTCTGCAAAAATAAATGTCTCCTATAGCTTTGGATTTATCTCTGGAACCATTCCCGAGCCTTGACTGGGTCTCACCCATCCTTAGCCTATTACTTCTTGTCATCATTTGCAACTCATTGCAAATATGAGATCTACATCTTGTATCCAATACCCAAGAAGTAGTATTAAGAAAAACATTTATTTTAATGTAAAACATACCCTTTGCAGTTCGCAACCGCTTGAGGTATTCCTTGCAGTTACGTTTCCAATGACCGGGTTTCTTGCAGTGATGGCAAACTTGTTTAGACGTGTCCAATTTTGCATGTAACATTTGGCCTTGAGATCATGGTCCAACCATTTTTCTAGTTCGGCCAACCTTTCGGCAGTTACATCAGCCGGGGCTGTTTTTCGGAGAAGCCTTTTCTAACATTTAGAAAATCTTTTCCGAACTTAGGACAATCTTAACTTATGGAATCATTCTGTATTGTTTGCGCCAATAAGTTTGTTTTGTTGGAGAATAGAAACATGTGGATTACTGAGATGAAACATACAATTATCGATGATTGTTTAAGCAATTTACTAAGACATAAAATAGGCGAAATTTATTTTATGAATCTCACTCCCACTATTTTAACGATTTCACTACCCTCTAGTGAAAACGGAAAACTGTTTTCCTTAGTGAGAACATGGAGTCCAATTGACAAACTTATGGTCCCGAATAATATCAGCCAACCATAATTTTCAAAAGGTAGAGCCCAATTGCTTCCAAAGCAACCTCCATGTTTTTACCTCATGTCCAATAAGGGCCCAATAATATGACGCTGTTTATTGTGACATGTCAAGATGACCCATCAATATTAAGTTGTGATGGACGGTCGCCATGTGGATCCCCCAATAATATGAGCCAATCTCATGGGAGTTCCACCCAACTTACAACATGTGTCGATCCAATGTACAGCTTTCCGACGAACGGGCCCCCCCAATAATATGAGCCGGACCGTATCCGCGGGTTCTCATACATTGATCGTTGATGGAAGGTAGGAACATTTAAACAAATTTAAATTTCCTTTATTTATCTTGATATCAATTTTAAATCATATTTAAAATGAGGGATTTTTAATTATAAAAATTTGTCTCATCATTTTTCAATTATTGCATGCTTGCCGGATTCACACAATTATGTCTAAAACATGCATACAATCATAATATCATATATTATATAGGATGATCGATTCCATTTCTAATTGACCCGTGGTTGCCAATCACGAGTCTTAGTTCAATCCTAGGTAATATGCAGTATGCAATGCAATCCTATTACATTAGCTTCCAATTTACATTTCTTCGTCTTTATTGTCTGCTGGGCCCACCATCTTCAAATCTTGATCTCCCACTAAATCTAATGTATTTACAATAAATAGCAATGACAAGTAGGGGATACATTTTTAGGGGTGGGAACGGGCCATAAACCAAGCCCACTTTTATTACATATGACATTCATATTGGGCCATAAACCAGGCCCATTAATAAAACCAACAACAATAAAGCAAATGTAAATTCCTAACATACACCTACAAAATCGGTCATGGCAATCGATCATCCTTATCCAATAACATTTAATTCAAAATTAGTTTATTGGATAACATGCAGTGGCAATTCAAATTTAAACAGGATAAAATCATATTTTATATATAAAATCTTATTTTACATATAAAATCATATTTTATCTCTTTATCAAATAAAATCATATTTTATCTACAGAATCCAATTTTATAGATAAAATCATATTTTACTTAATATATCATAAGATCAAATCTTATCATCAATTGTACCAAAAATAATTGATTTCAAAATTCAATTTAAGGATAAAATATCAAAATTTTTCAAAAATTCAAATTTATCCAAAAATCAATTTTAAAATTTTCGGACTCGAACAATTCGATCCGATGCCTCGTGAACCAATCAAAAACAATTTTTAACCGGACCAAAAATAAAATTTTAACATATTAAAATTAATTTAAAAATAAAAATAATTTTTCCCGCGGGCCGCCCGGGACACTCCCGGGCCGGCCCGCACCCCCGTGGGGTCGGGCCGGGGCAGTCCGGCTGCCCCCTAGGGCAGCGCCGAGCGCTGCCCTGGGCGGCGCCCAGCGCCGCCTTGGGCAGCGCCGAGCGTTGCCCTGCGCAGTGCCCTGCGCTGCGCGGGGCGGCGCCGTGCGCCGCCCGGGGCAGCGACCATCGCTGCCCCACCGGACAGCGATCCAATCGCTGCCCGGGTTTTGCCCGGAAAAAAAAAAATTTTATTTTAAAAATATTTATTTTGTTTTAAAAACCGAGACTCAAAAAATTTTTGTACAATCGATTAATTTAATCGTTTGATCTGAGCAACCTGGCTCTGATACCACTGTTGGAGAACTCACGGCTGTCAGATCAATCGGTATTGATACCCGGTGCAGGAAAGTTTAAAAATTTTGTATGGAACAATTCCATAGTGTGGGTATCAAACCTTTTACGATTAAATTTATTTGTGTGTGTAAAAATTAAATAACAATTATATAATTTTTACCTTTAATCTCGAATCGAGATTCTGGACTCCAACAGATTTCTCTACTCTTGTTGTCTCTCCCTGGAACTGATGAATAATCTTTCCTTCAATCAGGTCCACGAATAGAGGTTTAATCCCTCTGATAGATTGCACTAAAAAATCTATCAGAAGTTTTCTACGAAGAGAATAACGAATTTGATTCGCTATTCCAGACTGCAATTCAAAATCACAGACCGGAATATCTCGAGTAGAGAGCAAGGGAGGGGCGGCGGCCACAAGGTGTGAGGGTTAGGGTTTTCGAAAAACCTGTCTCAAAATTATGACCTGTTGTGTGTAATTTCTGTACTGCAATAACTTATTTATAATGCAGGCCACTAATACCTTAGGGCCCATTAGTCATAAGTTGAGGCCCGACAAGCAAAGCCCGCATGTTCAGAAATTAATATAAAATTCATCGTGACTCCGATTGATAAACCGATTTCACCAATGTGTACAGAAACCATTTCTGCACATTTTAAAGTCAAGATAAATTTTCCTGAATCCGAATTCAGTGGTTTCCAAAAATGTCCATCCCTATGTCATTTTAGGAAATCCTACTCCCTTACTCTTTATTAAGAAGTCCAACTTCTTTGTTCATTAAATTTAACTCTTTAAATTTAACTATCTCAACGGGGATTAAAAATCCATTACACTGTGTGACCCTCAATGGTTCAGGGATACAGCTAGCCGTGGGCTCACAACTCCTTGTGACTCGGAACAACGATTTCCGACTTGCCCATCGAATCAAGGTAGAGCGCCTAGCAACATCGCCCCATGATTCCCTAGGTATCACTGATAGTGCCTACAAGAACCAGTAGATTTTGGTTAGCGTACAGTACGGTCCCTTCATCCATATATCCCGATCGAATCAACAACCATTGGTATATCGAGAGTCGCTCAAGATTCGATAACTATGCAATACATCTTGAAGATCAAATTAGTGACATCGCATGTGCTACTAAGAAACCATTTCTTAAATCACATCAAGTACTCTGGCCAGAGATTCGTCACACTAATATCTCCTCAGATCGCATAGGATATCCACACTCGCAAGTATGTGGTGAATCCTTGACAACAATGCATTGACTCCTATATGTGTTGTAACTGTACCCAATCCCGACACCTGATGACCCCAATAGAGTCGGTAAACGAGTCAAAGCACAGTACTAGCATATAGAGTCTCCATGATGTTTCAAGTAGTAAGGACTAATGGTGTACAACCAAAACCGCGGACTTTATCCACTCGATAAGTGATAACCACTTGGAAAGTCCGGATAGGGTAGTTCGATTATTCATCATATGAATATCCATTTGCATGCTTCGAACATCTACATGTTCCCTACCAATGAAACGTGGTACTCTGCATCGCAAATGCTAGTCTCAAACTCGAGCGATCCTTATCCTTATTATCGGACGGCTCAATCGACTAGGAACAGTTTAGAATATACAGTGACTATAAGATGTGTTTCATGATAGACATCCCTATGTTCTACCACATCTTACATACACTATAGTATATTCAAGGTCTTTATCAAAACAACAATAGTATATCACAATATAACAATATGAAGAAAGATAAAGTCATTGCCATTAATAAAGGTGTAAATAATATTAAACAAAAGATCGTTTATACAAAGAGTCATCAAAGCCCATAGCCACAAGTTGGCTCACTGGGCACCCACTCTTTCACTTCCATCACTAGCCGACTACAATCTTACAGCCCCTGGAAAGTCCTTTACCTTTTTCTCAATGGGGAATGGATTTGGTAGGTCATTTTCCTCCTGCTACCGGACAAAGAAAATTTTTGATAGTTGCCGTGGATTATTTCACCAAATGGGTCGAAGCTGAACCATTGGCCAAAATATCCGAAAGAGATGTGATCAATTTCTTATGGAAGAATATAGTATGCAGATTTGGCATTCCTCAAACCTTGGTTTCAAACAATGGAACTCAGTGTTCTGCAGCGAAATAAAAGATTGGTGCAAAGGACTCTCCATCAAGCAGTTCTTCACTTCTGTCGGGAATCCTCAAGCCAATGGGCAAACCGAGGTCACCAACCGAACCATTTTATAGCACCTCAAAACACGCCTAGGCAATGCCAAGGGAAAATGGGTGGATGAGTTGCCAAGTGTTCTATGGGCATATCGAACCACTGCACGCTCTTCAACTGGAGAATCTCCTTTCAACTTGGCCTATGGAGCAGAAGTTGTGGCTCCTACCGAAATTGGAGAGCAATCATGGCGAGTGAAAGAATACACTTCATCTGGAAATGACCAAGCCTTTCGAATTTCATTGGACTTGGTGGATAAATTGAGAGATGAAGCTTCGAAACGAGCCGAAAGATATCGAGCTTGTATGACTAAAACATACAATGATAGAGTCTAGCCAAGGTCTTTCCAAGTTGGAGACCTTGTATTGAGAAAATCTGACATCTTGAAGTCCGTTGGCAAGCTAGATTCAAAATGGAAAGACCCATACAAAGTAATTGAGTTTGTGAAGATGAGAACATATCGCCTCCAACATTCAGATGGAAGAACACTTCCCAGACCTTGGAACATGGCCAACTTGAAGAAGTTTTATGCATAAACTGCAACTCTATCCAATATTAGGCTATATTTACCTTTTTGGTTATTATCATATTTTATTTATGTTTTACTATTACAATTAGGGTATGTAGTTTTCAACTAATATGATTATTTTGTTATACAAGCAGATTACTTTGTTTTACTATTACAATTAGGGTATGTAGTTTTCAACTAATATGATTATTTTGTTATACAAGCAGATTACTTTGTCGAAAGCTTATCATATCTCCTCTTCTATACTAACGCTTACTTACGATGTAAACGTCATAAACCCTAGCAATCATAAAAAAAAATTTCCCAACAATAAGAGGCTTGGACAGCTGATAAGTGCATTTTGTATGCATTATTTCATGTTATTTTTATGTCTATTTTGTGTGCATTCATATTATTTTTATGTGTTTTTATGTGTTTTAGTGTATGTGTGTGTATTTCACTCCTTGGGTTAATTTTGTAGGAAAATATATTTTTGAAGAATGAATTCCGGACCAGCTTTGTTCAAAAAATCAAATTTAATTTTAGACAACTCCAAATCCGATCTCTACCGTTCAGATTATATTTCAAGATGTTTGGAAGCCTGTGTCCAAATTTCAGCTCAATCCGACGGCTAGATCTCAAGATATGAATTTTTGAAAATTATCGCTCGGTGCAGAATTTTTGTACTACGCGCGCGCGAGAATCAAGCTCGCGCGCGCGCGAGTTTTGTGTCCAGCCTTCTATTTTATGTGCTGCGCGCGTGTGAGGTCTATGCCCCATGCGCGCGCGTGTTCGGGGGTCATATGTGGTCCGAAAAATCCTTGTTTTGAGAGAAAATTAACTGGTAGGCGTTCCGGACCATATATATACAAGATATAACATATTTTTGAGGGTTTGGAAGTTCCAGAAGGCGCACAACGCAGAGGAGGCGGCTACAAGGCTTGGGAGAGAAGATTTCTTCTTTCTTTTCTTATTTTTATTTTTATTTTTGAATTATTATTTTTAATTATTGAGTAGTTTATTTTCAACCAAGACGGAATGATTGGGCCGCACAAATTCATGTAGAAAACTTGGATGTTTGTTTGGGATTTTTTAAAGTTGATTTTATTTTATTGATTGTCAGATTTATATTTTTCTTGTGAATAGTCTGATCAACTGTTTTCTTGCATGTTAATCAATTCCAAATCGACAGAGGAGGTTTTGATTTTGATCACTCTGATAATTAACATATTATAAAACTGACTAGAAATAGAATTCGGTTTCATTATGCGATTTGAGTGTAAACTGAATTTTCATAAATATTTAATGCATTCAAATTTGATTAGAATTACGAAAGATTAGTTCATCAATATTTGAATAGATTTGATTGTTCTAGAAATAGACCTTTGAACAAATTAGGAAAATTCCCGTGAATTAAGATTAAATCTGAGTCCTGAATCAACTACATGTTACAAGATTTGTTCGGTACCTACGTGTATCTTGGTTGTTTTTATTTTAATTATTTTTATCTTTAGTTATTTTTATTCGTATTTCTTAAGCAGTTTTTATTTTATATTTTTATTTTATTTAATTCAAAATATTTTTTATTATTTTGTCTAGATTAAGTAAAATAATTAAATCTTGAGAATTGACAACAGTCCCTGTGGGATCGATATTTGGACTCTCAGTCCACTTTACTATTACTTGACCTGGTGCGCTTGCCAGTAGATTTTTATCAAACCAATTTAGCCGGTCAAGTATTTGGCGCCGTTGTCGGGGACTGTTTAGTTAATATTATGATAGATTATTTGCTTGAAACTAGACATTTTTTTTCTTGCATTATTTTTTTATTTTTAATTATTAATTATTTTTTTCTTACTTGTGAGGTACTTTGAGATGGATCATCGACAGGTGTTCACAAGGTTTGGCCAACAATACTCGGAGCCTTTCCATGCTGCTTGGGAAAGATTCAATGATTTGGCTAACAGGTTTAGATGTCATGATTTTTCGAACCACACTCTAGTTCAAATTTTTTATGGTGGTTTGGATGAGATTACAAGAAGTTGGGTAGATTCTGAAGCTCTGGCCACTGGCAGTCAATTGTTTAGAAGATATGAAGACAGTGCGATGCACTTGTTAAATGATATGGCAGATTTTGACTACCATTGACATTGTGATCCTTCACTGCAGGGTTGGAGTCACCAATATCCTCCAGAAAGAAGAGTGTATAGGGCGTTCCGAAGATTATGTGGCTCAGTTGGAGAATTTTTTGCGGCAATAGACAAAGACAAATCAATTTTTAGAAAGCCGCATAAGTCTTTTGGATGAACAGATTGCACTTATTAGAGAACCAATTTTGGATATCTGCCAATTGAGTAAAGTAACTGAGCCAGAGCATGAAGAAATCATTTTTGAGGAATCTTCTTGTGAGGATGAGCCAAACATGATAGTGGAGGAGGAAGAACCATTCAAGGAGAGCGATTTTACCTCGTCAGTGGTCGTTCCATGTACACCGTTAGAAGATACTTTCTTACCATTGACGCCAATCCCACAGTATTCCATCCTCTATGACCTTCAGCCTAGATTCAGAGTCTCCTTCCAAAAGAAAAATTTCAGAACAAAGTGTTGTTGGACCGACGAGCTTACAAAGTATATATCACGCCAAGATTGAGGGCGAAGGAAATCAAGACCCATACGTAGAGTTGTATGATTCTTACTATGGGCGGCAGCCGCTCTTTGATGGTTGCTTCTGCATAGTCGGGCATTAGACTATAAATTTAGCGCTGACTGGGAGGCAACCCAGTGTTCTTTCTTTTTGATTTTTATTTTATTTTTGGTTTTTGGTTTTTGTTTTTGTTTGATTTTTGTTTTTTTCCCATGCCAGTTGGTCGTGTCTGCCGATATATACAATCTGCTGCTGCTGTCCCAGCTGATACTATCAAGAAAGAAGAGGATGCATCGAAAACCATGGGAGTGTTATTTTTGTTCTCATTGTGTTTTTGTTTGTCTTTGCATTTATGGGTTTGTTATGCATTCTGTTCATTGTTCTGAAGCATTGAGGACAATGCTTTGGATAAGTATGGAGGGTAGACTAGTATTGCATTGTCTATGTGTTTGTGTTGCATCTGTCGTGTTTCGTATTTCTTTGCATACAGTTTATTTTTGTTGTTTGCATTGTTATGAGTAGGATGAATCATAATAGCCAATGATGATGAAGTTTATTTGAAAAAAATGGATTTTTGAAAAAATTTTGCTCTTGACTGGACATGAGAAACTGTAGGTTGAACCGTGAATATTTTTAAGCACTAATGTTAGACCAGTGAATTGTAGCGAAAAATTTGATGAAGTTTCTATCTGTTTGACCATTGCACGGCAATAGGTGGTTTGTGGATCTTGATTGTGTTCTATGAATTTTGATGAGGCTCTAGTTTACACTTATGATCTTGGGTGCACCTAGAAAAAATTTATATACAATTTCATCCGGGCCTTGAAAGGATTAAAATCCTAAAAAAAAAAAATTAAATTTAAGGCTAAGTATGCGGATTCAATGGGATTGATGCTCCATCCGGGCTATAGACGAGGGGATTAGAAAGAAAAAATAGAATGATTTTTCGTATCCTAGCCAGTTATAGCTAAGTCAGCGGGTAATTATTGGGGCTAATGCAATACCGGGTGCAAAATTCGGAGGTGTGTAATTCATTATCTCAAGGGAGGTGGGTTTAGTCTAGAGGTCGCTGGAAGGAATGGGAACTTGAAAAGTGAAACTTGCACTGATTTGTCATAGGTCGCTAAGCAGTTTTGAAACGAATTCGGTCTAAGTTGTATGAAACTGGAATGACATTTCACACACACACGTTCACGTTAAATCGAAGGTGTATTATGAAAAGTTGAGAGCATGTCTGTGTTTTTTGTTTTGTGATTAAACTTCTCAGAGGCTTTGCACATTTATGAATCGTCCTTACTTATGTTTTTGTTTGCATTTTGTTTTTTCATGTCTTGCTCGAGGGCGAGCAAGAGTTAAGTATAGGGGTGTTGATAAGTGCATTTTGTATGCATTATTTCATGTTATTTTTATGTCTATTTTGTGTGCATTCATATTATTTTTATATGTTTTTATGTGTTTTAGTGCATGTGTGTGTATTTCACTCCTTGGGTTAATTTTGTAGAAAAATATATTTTTGAAGAATGAATTCCGGACCAGCATTGTTCAAAAAATCAAATTTAATTTTAGAGAGCTCCAAATCCGATCTCCACCGTTCAGATTATATTCAGATGTTTGGAAGCTTCTGTCCAAATTTCAGCTCAATCCGACGGCTAGATCTCAAGATATGAATTTTTGAAAATCGTCGCTCGGTGCAGAATTTTTGTACTGCGCGCGCGCGAGAATCAAGCTCGCGCGCGCGCGAGTTTCGTGTCCAGCCTTCTGTTTTTATGTGTTGGGCGCGTGCGAGGACTATGCCGCGCGCGCGCGCGTGTTCGGGGGTCATATGTGTTCCGAAAAATCCTTGTTTTGAAAGGAAATTAAATGGTAGGCGTTCCGGACCATATATATACAAGATATAACATATTTTTGAGGGTTTGGAAGTTCCAGAACGCGCACAACATAGAGGAGGCGGCTACAAGGCTTGGAAGAGAAGATTTCTTCTTTCTTTTCTTCTTTTTATTTTTATTTTTGAATTATTATTTTTAATTATTGAGTAGTTTATTTTCAACCAAGACGACGTGATTGGGCCGCACAAATTCATGTAAAAAACTTGGATGTTTGTTTGGGATTTTTTAGAGTTGATTTTATTTTATTGATTGCCAGATTTATATTTGTCTTGTGAATAGTCTGATCAACTGTTTGCTTGCATGTTAATCAATTCCAAATCGACAGAGGAGGTTTTGATTTTGATCTCTCTGATAATTAACATATTGTAAAACTGACTAGAAATAGAATTCGGTTTCATTATGCGGTTTGGGTGTAAACTGAATTTTCATAAATATTTAATGCATTCAAATTTGATTAGAATTACGAAAGATTAGTTCATCAATATTGGAATAGATTTGATTGTTCTAGAAATAGACCTTTGAACAAATTAGGAAAATTCTCGTGAATTAAGATTAAATCTGAGTCCTGAATCAACTACATGTTACAAAATTTGTTCGGTACCTACGTGTGTCTTGGTTGTCTTTATTTTAATTATTTTTATCTTTAGTTATTTTTATTCGTATTTCTTAAGCAGTTTTTATTTTATATTCTTATTTTATTTAATTCAAAATATTTTCTATTATTTTGTCTAGATTAAGTATAATAATTAAATCTTGAGAATAGACAACAGTCCCTGTGGGATCGATACTTGGACTCTCAGTCCACTTTACTATTACTTGACCTGATGCGCTTGTCAGTAGATTTTCATCAAACCGATTTAGCCGGTCAAGATGGTGGAGATCGGATTTGGAGCTCTCTAAAATTAAATTTGATTTTTTGAACAAAGCTGGTCCGTAATTCACTCTTCAAAAATATATTTTCCTACAAAATTAACCTAAGGATTGAAATACACACACATGCATTAAAACACATAAAAACACATAAAAATAATATGAATTCACACAAAATAGACATAAATCTATCATGAACTAATGCATACAAAATGCACTTATCAACACCCACATACTTAAACCTTGCTCGCCTCGAGCAAGACATGAAAAAACAACATGCAAACAAAAACAAAAGTAAGGACGATTCATAAATGTGCAAAGCCTCCGAGAAGTTCAATCACAAAACCAAAAACACAAACATGCTCTCAACTTTTCATAATACACTTTTGGTTTAACGTGAACGTGTGTGTGTGAAATGTCATTCCAGTTTCATGCAACTTAGACCGAATTCGTCTCAAATCTGCTTAGCGACCTGTGAAAAATTAGTGCAAGTTTCACTTTTCAAGTGCACATTCCTTCCAACGACCTCTAGACAAACCCACCTCCCTTGAGATAATAAATTACACACCTTCGGATTTTGCACCCGGTATTGCTTTAGCCCCAATAATTACCCGGTGACTTAGCTATAACTGGCAAGGATACGAAAAATCATTCTATTTTTTCTTTCTAATCCCCTCGTCTATAGCCCGGATGGAGCATCAATACCATTTAATCCGCATACTTAGCCTTAAATTTAATCTTTTTTTTAGGATTTTAATCCTTTCAAGGCCCGGATGGAATTGAATAATTTTTTTTTCCTCTAGGTGCGCCCAAGATCATAAGTGTCTTACTAGAGCCTCATCAAAATTCATAAAACACAATCAAGATCCACAAATCACCTATTGCCGTGCAATGGTCAAACAGACAGAAACTTCATCAAATCTTTCGCTACAATTCACTGGTCTAACATTAATGCTTAAAAATATTCATGGTTCAAACTACAGTTTCTCATGTCCAGTCAAGAGCAAAAATTTTCAAATTTTTTTTTTTTTCAAATAAACTTCATCATCATTGGCTACCATGACTCATCCTACTTATGCAAGACAACACAAACGAACTTAAACAAACAATATGAAAACAAACACGAAACATGACAGATGCAACACAAACAATGCAAATAAACTATTCTACCCCCCATACTTATCCAAAGCATTGCTCTCAATGCTTCAAAACAATGAACAGAATGCATAACAAACACACAAATGCAAAGACCAACAAAAAACACAATGAGAACAAAAATAACACTCCCCTGGTTTTCGATTCATCCTCTTCCTTCTTGACAGTATCAGCTGGGACAGAAGCAACAAACTGTGTATATCGGCAGGCTCGGCAAACTGGAATGGGAAAGAAGTAAAAATTAAATAAAAAAAACCAAGAATAAAATAAAAAACAAGGGAAAGAACTCTGGGTTGCCTCCCAGTAAGCGCTAAGTTTATAGTCTACAGCCCGACTATGCAGAAGCAACCATCAAAGAGCGGCTGCCGCCCATAATAAGAATCATACGACTCTACGTATGGGTCTTGATTTCCTTCGCCCTCAAGCTTGGCGTGATATATGCATGGGAAGCTCGTCGGTCAAATAACACTCAGTCGGAACTGATCAGTTCAGAAGGAGACTCGGATTGCAGGCTGAAGCTCATGGAGGATGGAATATTTTGGAGGTAGCGTCAATGGCAAGAAATAATCTTCTAACGGTGTACATGGAATGACCATTGACGAGGTAAAATCTGTAGTCTTGTATGTTTCTTCCTCCTCCAAGCCCACTATTGGCTCTTCTTCACAAGAAAATTCCTCAAAAATTATTTCTTCATGCGCTTGTTCAGTTAGTTCACTCTCTTGGCAGATCTCAAAAAATGGTTCTCTAAGAAGCGCAATCTGTTCATCCAAAAGACTCCAAGACTTGATACGGCTTTCTAAGAATTGATTTGTCTCTGTCTGTTGCCGCAAAATATTCTCCAACTGAGCCACATGATCCTCAAAATACCCTACACACTTTTCTTGACGCTCCGGTGGTTGGTTCGAAAAAATTTCAGAGTCGATATCTGGAGGATATTGGTGACTCCAACCCTGCAGTGAAGGATCACAATGCCAATGGTAGTCAAAATCTGCCATATCATTTAACAAGTGCATCGCACTGTTTTCATCTCTGCTGAACAAGTGACTGCCAGTGGTCAAAGCTCCAAAATCTACCCAACTTCTTGTAAACAGTGCGATGCACTTGTTAAATGATATGGCAGATTTCGACTACCATTGGCATTGTGATCCTTCACTGCAGGGTTGGAGTCACCAATATCCTCCAGATATCGACTTTGAAATTTTTTTCGAACCAACCACCGGAGCGTCAAGAAGAGTGTGTAGGGTATTTTGAGGATCATGTGGCTCAGTTGGAGAATATTTTGCTGCAACAGACAGAGACAAATCAATTCTTAGAAAGCCGTATCAAGTCTTGGAGTCTTTTGGATGAACAGATTGCGCTTCTTAGAGAACCAATTTTTGAGATCTGCCAAGAGAGTGAACTAACTGAGCCAGCGCATGAAAAAATAATTTTTGAGGAATTTTCTTGTGAAGAAGAGCCAATAGTGGGCTTGGAGGAGGAAGAAACATACAAGGCTACAGATTTTACCTCGTCAATGGTCATTCCATGTACACCGTTAGAAGATTATTTCTTGCCATTGACGCCACCTCCAAAATATTCCATCCTCCATGAGCTTCAGCCTGCAATCCGAGTCTCCTTCCGTACTGATCAGTTCCAACTGAGTGTTATTGGACCGACGAGCTTCCCATGCATATATCACGCCAAGCTTGAGGGTGAAGGAAATCAAGACCCATACGTAGAGTCGTATGATTCTTACTATGGGCGGCAGCCGCTCTTTAAAGGTTGCTTCTGCATAGTCGGGCTGTAAACTATAAACTTAGCGCTTACTGGGAGGCAACCCAGAGTTCTTTTCCTTGTTTTTTATTTTATTCTTGGTTTTTTTTTATTTAATTTTTACTTTTTTCCCATTCCAGTTTGCCGAGCCTGCCGATATACACAGTTTGTTGCTTCTGTCCCAGCTGATACTGTCAAGAAGGAAGAGGATGAATCGAAAACCAGGAGAGTGTTATTTTTGTTCTCATTGTGTTTTTTGTTCGTCTTTGCATTTGTGTGTTTATTATGCATTCTGTTCATTGTTTTGAAGCATTGAGGGCAATTCTTTGGATATGTATGGGGGGTAGAATAGTTTATTTGCATTGTTTGTGTTGCATCTGTCATGTTTCGTGTTTGTTTTCATATTGTTTGTTTAAGTTCGTTTGTGTTGTCTTGCATGAGTAGGATGAGTCATGGTAGCCAATGATGATGAAGTTTATATGAAAAAAAAAAAATTGAAAAATTTTGCTCTTGACTGGACATGAGAAACTGTAGGTTGAACCGTGAATATTTTTAAGCACTAATGTTAGACCAGTGAATTGAAGCGAAAGATTTGATGAAGTTTCTGTCTGTTTGACCATTGCACGGAAATAGGTGATTTGTGGATCTTGATTGTGTTTTATGAATTTTGATGAGGCTTTAGTAAGACACTTATGATCTTGGGCGCACCTAGAGGAAAAAAAATTATTCAATTCCATCCGGGCCTTGAAAGGATTAAAATCCTAAAAAAAAGATTAAATTTAAGGCTAAGTATGCGGATTAAATGGGATTGATGCTCCATCCGGGCTATAGACGAGGGGATTAGAAAGAAAAAATAGAATGATTTTTCGTATCCTAGCCAGTTATAGCTAAGTCAGCGGGTAATTATTGGGGCTAAAGCAATACCGAGTGCAAAATCCGGAGGTGTGTAATTTATTATCTCAAGGGAGGTGGGTTTGTCTAGAGGTCGTTGGAAGGAATGTGCACTTTAAAAGTGAAACTTGCACTAATTTGTCACAGGTCGCTAAGCAGATTTGAGACGAATTCGTTCTAAGTTGCATGAAACTGGAATGACATTTCACACACACACGTTCACGTTAAACCGAAAGTGTATTATGAAAAGTTGAGAGCATGTTTGTGTTTTTGGTTTTGTGATTGAACTTCCCGGAGGCTTTGCACATTTATGAATCGTCCTCACTTATGTTTTTGTTTGCATGTTGTTTTTTCATATCTTGCTCGAGGCGAGCAAGGTTTAAGTATGGGGTTTTGATAAGTGCATTTTGTATGCATTAGTTCATGATAGATTTATGTCTATTTTGTGTGAATTCATATTATTTTTATGTTTTTTTATGTGTTTTAGTGCATGTGTGTGTATTTCACTCCTTGGGTTAATTTTGTAGAAAAATATATTTTTGAAGAGTGAATTACGGACCAGCTTTGTTGAAAAAATCAAATTTAATTTTAGATAGCCCCAAATCCGATCTCCACCGTTCAGATTAAATTCCAAGATGTTTGGAAGCTTCTGTCCAAATTTCAGCTCAATCCGACGGCTAGATCGTGAGATATAAATTTTTGAAAATCGTCGCTCGGTGCAGAATTTTTGTACTGCGCGCGCGCGAGAATTAAGCTCGCGCGCGCGTGAGTTTCGTGTCCATACCTCTGTTTTTATGTGTTGCGCGTGCGCGAGGCCTATGCGGCACGCGCGCGCGTGTTCGGGGATCATATGTGTTCCAAAAAATCCTTGTTTTAAGAGGAAATTAACTGGTAGGCGTTCCGGACCATATATATACAAGATATAACATATTTTTGAGGGTTTTCGAAGTTCCAGAACGCGCACAACACAGAGGAGGCGGCTACAAGGCTTGGGAGAGAAGATTTTTTCTTTTTTTTCTTCTTTTTATTTTTATTTTTGAATTATTGTTTTTAATTATTGAGTAGTTTATTTTCAACCAAGACGGCGTGATTGGGCCGAACAAATTCATGTAGAAAACTTGGATGTTTGTTTGGGATTTTTCAGAGTTGAGTTGATTTTATTTTATTTATTGTTAGATTTATATTTATCTTGTGAATAGTCTGATCAAATGTTTGCTTGCATGTTCATCGATTCCAAGTCGACAGAGGAGGTATTGATTTTGATCACTTTGATAATTAACATATTGTAAAATCGACTAGAAATAGAATTCGGTTTCAGTGTGCGGTTTGGGTGTAAACTGAATTTTCACAAATATTTAATGCATTCAAATTTGATTAAAATTACAAAAGATTAGTTCATCAATATTTGAATAGGTTTGATTGTTCTAGAAATAGTCCTTTGAACAAATTAGGAGAATTCCCGTGAGTTAAGATTAAATCTGAGTCCTGAATCGACTACATGTTACAAGATTTGTTTGGTACCTACGTGTGTCTTGGTTGTCTTTATTTTAATTGGACATTTGAAATTATGATGCTGTAAAAGGTCAAGACGAAATGATAATATTACAAGTCCCGGGATACCTCACCACGTACTAAGTGGGTTTAGGACTTCCTCATGAGACAAAATCTTGGAAGACTGATCCCCTCCCAAGTACTCCAATATTAAAGCGATAGTATTTTATCCATCAAGCAAGTATGTAGACCTGGCCACGGTCCGGTTCGGATCCGCCGGGTCCGGGTTGGCTTTTAGCCAACCCTTAACCGGCCCGCCAATGGCCGGTTCCGGTCCGGGTCGGTGAACGGGCGGTTTCGGTCCGGGTTCGGGTCCGGGTCCAGTTAACCGCCGGTTCAGGGTCCGGGCTAACCCCGCTGCACCTTCGAAATTTAATTTTTTAAAAATTTTTAAACAGATTTTTAATAAGACATATTCATTAAATAATCTCAATCAAATATTTCATATCTCCATAATAAAAATTTATTACATTTATTAAATAAACAATATATTAGAATTTCAACAAATAAACAATATATTAGAATTTCAACATCTTAATATCTTATGACTTAATATTACAAATCTATTACATTTTATTCTACTTCACTTGTATTTCCTCCCGTCATAGTTCCGGATGTTCCTTCGGTATCATCTTGGTCTTCTTCATCAATTTGAATATGTTGTGTTCGAGTAGCGGCTTTTGACCAATCATTGAGCAAACATTGGGCTTCCAAATTTTCTGGCCTTAAGGTAGAACGTCTCTCGTCCAATGTATTTTCTCCAATACTAAATGCTTGCTCCACTGCAACTGTTGAAACCGGACAAGCTAGAATTTCTTTTGCCATTATAGCCAAAATTGGATATATTTATATTTTTTGCGACCACCATCTCAAAATGTCAAAGTTTTCCTCATGTGTATCACTAAAATCAAAAGTAGTGGTAAAATAATTCTCAAGCTCCTGACTGGAACTTGAGGATCCTCGTGGACGTTTCGTCCGTTCCCTTAATAAAAGTTGTACTTTAGTAAGTTTAAAAGTAACATTACTTGTTGCAGTGGATTGTGTTTCATGTGAAACAATTTGTCCACCATATTTGATGTTATATTCATTATAAATATCAAGTAAATGAGTTTTAATATTAAACAAAATCAATGAGATAGAAGGAATTGTTTCCGCAATAGGCTCCAAAGATTCATAATATTTAACATGTCGCTTAAGCCATCTAATTTAAGTCTAGGATCTAAAACAAAAGCACATAAAAAAATTTCAGGAATGAGCAAAAAATATTTTTTTCATTTTTCTTTCATGACGAGAATACATTGAGATAAAACACTATCATTAGAATTAACATGTTCATGAAAAATACAAGCAATGTTGCAACAATGTGTTAAAACTAAATGCGAAGTAGGGTAATAAACACCGGATAATTGGTCAATAGCATCATTAAAAACTTTTAAAATTTCACAAATACTAGTGCATATGTTCCATTGATTTGAAAACAAATAAATATCACGAGCTTGAACAAATTGATGAAAAAATGTACATAATAAATCTTTATATTCAAAAGAGGATAATAACAATTTATATGTTGAATTCCAACGAGTTGGAATGTCTCGTGCAAAACGCTTAGGCTTCATACCATTTACTCTACAAAATTTTCCCCATTGCTTCATAACTTGGGGGTGCGATAATGAATAGCGTTTCTAATTGGTTGAATATGTGTGCCTAAATTTTTTAGCCCATCTTGAACACACAAATTTAAAATATGACATGTGCATCTAATATGAAAAAATTTGCCACCTAGTGATGGTTTACATATTTCAATAAGCTCACTAATACTATAATTATTTACACTAGCATTATCAAAAGACATTGAAAAAACTTTGATAGTTAGACCATATTCTTCTAAAATAACAAATATAAGTTATGAAATATTTTGTGTCGTGTGTGATTCGTTGAAACATCTATATGAAAGCAACCTTTTTTGAATGTTCCAATTATTATCAATCCAATGACATGTAATACCCATATATGAACAACTTTGCCAATGATCACTCCAAATATCGGAACACAAAGAAACTTTATTATTCAAACTATAAAATTATTTAATTAATTCTTTCTTTTGATCAACGACTAACTTTTTCATTGTGCGTTTGAGACTATTTCTTGGAATACGTCTAATAGAAGGATTTGCACTTGTAGAAAGCCAATTTTCAAAAGATAATTTATCGCTAAAACTAAAATAAAGTTGTTCAAACGCACAAAATTTAGTCATTTCTTCTCTAAATCTAGCTTCGTTATATTTAAATAGTTCAGATTCATTACCCGATTGAGAAGAGAATGCCGGAATTTGAGTTTGACCACGATCAATACCAATTTCCACCGGATGATTTTTCTCGATATGCCGCGTCAAAGTTCCATAACCACCTCCTTGTTTAAATTTGTAACATTTTAAACAATATTCGCATTTGGCTTGCAAATCACCGGAGGGAAGCGTCACCTTGTCGAAGTGTTTGGTGAAGATATCGGATGACGGGCGAGGCACCGCTCGAGTTTGTCTTTGAGAGGCCGCCGGATCGTTCATACATTCTTGACTTGCATGATGACGAGGTGGTGGTGGTGGTTGTTCAACTTGTTGTCTTTGTTGCACCTCTAGTCGAATTTCTTGAATTTCATCATCGGAATATTCAAGATCAAATCCATCGACATTGAATTGAGGATACTCGACCTCGGGTGGTATGATGCTCTTTTCCTTTCCTTTTCCTTTGTCACTCCTATGACTTGATCCCGCTCCGGACATTTGTAATTGTATAAATATGAAAATAAATCAACAATTGACAATAAAACAATAATCGAAACTTGATATTTTTGATAATTCAAGAAATTAAAAGGAATTAAGAATAGAGATAATTGTGTAAACAAAATGAAAGGAGGTTGGGGGTATTTATAGATTACAAATAGGTTTTTTTCAAAAAAAAAATTCCGGTTGACTCGGCGGGTTCGACGGACCGACCCGCCGGGTCGGGTGGGTTTCAACGGCCACAAAATCGTGGCCGTTGAGATCAACGGCCACGAAATCATGGCCGTTGAGAGATCCAACGGCCACTTGCTAGTGGCCGTTGGATCATCGGGGCGCCACGTGTCCAACACCCGCCGGGTTGCCGGTTTTTCTAAGGGAAAACCGGGACCAGACCTCCTAGTGGCCGGTCCGGTCCCGGTTCCGAGTCGGGCCCGTTGACCCGGTTAACCAGCCCGTTGACCACGGGCTGGTTCCAGGCCGGGTCCGGGCCCAACCCGGCCCTTGGCCAGGTCTACAAGTATGCAATAGCAACTTCAAAATACAAAGAGATATGATAACCGACAAAATTGAATATATAGAAAAAAAAGGGAAATAACTGTTTTTCCTTTGTTCCTCCACCAACTGCTTACGCATTCAATAAGAGCAAGCAAAATCTAAGACTTAAAAGTCTTTATTACAAATAAAAAATATTGCCCAAAAGTGGCAAAAATTAATAAACTAAACTGCTCCACGGCTCCTAAGAGTACTCTCCATGTAGCTTCGACACGCATCCGTCATCGTTATTCAAGCTAGAAGTTCAAACGCAAAGCTTCGATCATCTCCTCGTCACCCAGACCTCCCAATAAATTTCCTAAGTGTGGGTCTGAGTCATCTTCAACTCTTTCAGACGCAGTCCTAGGCTCCGGAATTTTAGGGTAAATCTTCATAATAATTTCCTCCGGAACTAATTGTGTTTTTCGAAGTTCTTTGCGACAATCCACTAAAAATTCATCACGAATAACGATCGCTCGCTGAATCACTTCATCTCTATAAGCTATGGACTCTCGGTAGCCTTCAATTGCTTTTTCTCCAGTACTTCGCAAAAGATTCTTGCATACTGACGAGTTGAGAAAAATCTCACCGGTCTCCGATTCACGGGAATATTTCCCTCTAAGTTCCTCCATCTCCCGGCACAATACATCATACCATTTGGTTTTTTCTTCAAGCTCCTTTTGCGACTTGAGAAAATCATCTCTAGCCTTAGTGTTTTCCTCGCTAAGTCTTTTGCACTCACCCCTTAAGGACGTAAGCTCATCATCAAATTTTTTCCCGAAATTTCGAGACCTCTCTTCTCGAAATTGAAAAGTGTGAGCAAGCGATAAAATCTATAAAAACCCATATATAAAGAAAATTATTTGTTACGTAAAAATCGTAATAAATAACAACAAGCAAATAATGATATACCTGGAAGGCGGACGAAGCAAGAGACCGAATCAACACTTCGGTAGGTTGTGGCAGTAAATGCAGCCTATCATGATCTCCAATCAGGTCCGCTCCCGTTCTCCAACCAATTTCTGGATCTTTCAAATCCCAAAAAGATCCAGCATTATTTTTATGGTTCACTCCTTCCACGAACAAGTGGCGACCCTCGAGAGATCCCAGATCAACTACTCGTTCGTCGTCACGTTTTTTCTTCGGATCTTTCGGATCTTCAACCTTTTTGCTACGTGCATCGATGTCGGGTCCAGCTGCAATATCTTTCCTTTTGCCGCAAGTCTTTCTGTCATGCACATCGGATCGTTTGGATGGTGGGCCAGAACGCTGAGCATGATTTGAAGGCCCGGGAGACTTCCTCCTCCGGGGAAGCTCTTGAGAACCAACGATAGCTCGCTCCTTTGTGGAGTCTTTTCTTAGCATTTTTGACGCATCCTTCTCATTTTTCTCTATGCACGCCTGGACCTCCGCCAAACTTATTTTTTTCCCTATAAAGAAACAAGGAGAATAATACATAAATAAATACAATAAATTCTCAAATTATACCGAGTAAGGTACATTAAAAAAAACACAATAGCATGCAAGAGAATGAAAAAGCAAATACCAGCAGGAAGCAAAGTTTTTGGATCAACCAACTTCTTGAAAAGACCTAAGGAGCGACATTCAAGTTGCAATTTGCGATGAGTCTTGTTAAAGATAATTTTCCTATGGCCCGGACTCCAAACTATGGGAACCCCCAACCATAATCCCAGACATAAACAAAAATTTTTCTCCAATCGCTTTTCGGAGATGGACGACGAGATAAAAACTTACAATCTCCCAGAAGCAGAAAATAAATATAGGACCCCGGCATGGCACGACGCATCGAGAAGAGCGCATAAAATAAGTCTATAGTTGGAGACATTTTAATTTCCCCTACTCTACATAGGAAACACATAAAAAAGAGAATCGCACTTGGTGTTAATTGACTTAAACTCACCCCAAGACTATCTACAATTTCCATCAAAAGGGCATGATGAGGAAGCGAAAAATCAAAATTAAAGTACTCCAAATATACAGTGAAATAACCCGGAGGTGGTTCATGACAAGAATCTCCATTTTTGGAAATCTCAAGAATATGTCTAGAGGATAATTCAAGTTCTTGACATGAACTTAAAATCTCCGACTTATCCAAAATACGCTCGTTCAATCTCACCAAAGGCCCTTGGGAATCACTATTATAACAAGAATTCGACTCAATCCCAATTTCTACAAGAGGCGATCTCTCTATATCACATGTTCCCGACGTTCTCAAGTCACTTAAGGGAGATAAACATTCGTCAATTTCACTGTCATCGCCAGACTACACTGGCGTAAGGGAAAAAATATCTCGGTTAGCAACTAACACCGAAAGTACCTTACCCCCTGAAGGGCAACCTGCAACGATTTTTAAAGAATAAATCATATAAAAAATAAAACAAAAAATTCAAAATCATATTTTATATATATATATATATCTATATATATTCTACGCAATATCCATGCCATTTTATTCAAAAATAATCACAAATAATAAGATGGAATACATAAGCATAAAATTAATTATTTATTTTCTAACATATATTATATATATGTATATACGTGTATAGGCATCATGAATCATGTGACCATCATCAACGGCATCACCCACGGCCATCATCAACATCATAGCCGCCACACCGCAAGCGATCCTCTTCTCCGACGAACCATCACCGGTCGATGGACATTCAACACCGCACAACCACCGTCCTCATCCTCGAAGTGAAATCGACTCTCAAGATCTCCCTCCTAGAGTCGCAGTGCCTCTATACCTCCGATCCATCGCCGCCAGCCGTCGCCTCCGTCATGCAGTCGCCCGAGTATAGAATCTGGCTCTATTCCCACCTGGAAACAAAGCCATGACCGTAAGCTCGAGTTTTTGGAATCGGGTACCCCTTGATTGACGCCACCCAACACCCTCCTCGGCCACCATCCTTGCCACGACCCACTAAGCCTCTCGCGCAGCCGCTTCGATCGAGCCAGGTCTGGATATCGCAAATGGATTCTCCGTGTAGTGATCCTGACCTGGATCACCTACTAAACAGAACTTAGGCATGCAATTAAATTAATCAAAATGGTAATCAGAATTAAGCTGCGGAAAAACATAAACATTATACAATCCCAAGGCAAGAAATCCGTAAATACCCAAAAATAATACAACCCAAATCGAATAGTTGTATCAATCCAATAACAACGGAATAAAACCTAGGCGAAGCTCCAGCTGGCCAACCACTGCCTAGCCCCTCTTGGATCCACCCGTCTCATCCAATCGCAAACCTGCCCCATGGAATAAGGTGTCCAGAAATACAGAGTACGAAACGTGAGCATAAAACGTTCAGTACGAGAGTATGAGTATACATGCATGCAAAGTGAACTCCCTATAACTCGAGGTCAAGGATCAGATAACAGAGACAGACTGGGCCCTGGTATGTAGCACGTTGTGTCGTCGCTTCAGGAGGTGGCTCCCATACCATAATACCAGTGGATTTACCAGACCCAAAGTCATGGAAGTCCATCCACTAACAGGATAGGGTACAACCCTACTAATAGACATCTCGAAGGAGATAGCTCAGTATGCAAATGTGTGAGACCTCGGTTCTAAACAACAATCAAAGGAGTAATTCAATAAGAAAGCAATTAAAAGCCAAGAGCATTTTTTTTTTAAAAGGGGACCCGCGGGCGTGCCGCTTGAGGCGCGGGCGCGCATGGCGTCCTGCCCAAGCCCTCGTGCGGGCGCGCCACCCGAGGCACGGGCGCACCTGAAGCTCTGCCCAAAACTTCCAAAACAAAGTGCGGGACGCGCGGGCGCGCCACCCCGAGGCGCGGGCGCGCATGACCTGCTGAATTGGCTCAAAACAAGCCTCCAAAAGTGCAATAACATAACCAAAAAAACTCTAACATGATCCAACTAATATATATCCAACAACATAGCATTTAAATACATAAAAGTGAAGAACACGCATCGATGCTAGCTATTACAAGCCGAATACAAGAGTTCTAACCACAAGCAAGACCACTTCCAGTCCAAGTTCAAGTTCTTAACATGCTTCAAAACATAAGCTAGATTGTCATGCTAACAAGACTTCTAAACTGAGTCCCACTTCTACATCATTCCCTCAAAGCTAACCATGCCTCTTCTGACTTGATCCTGCCCCACCTGTTGCCAAGTACATATACAAAACAAAGCAACAGCCGGATAAACGGTGAGAATGATAATCCCAGTAAAAGCAACATAACAAGTAATACAACAATAATCATGCTTTCAAGACAACGACGAAATCCCTGACAACGTAATTAAATGCATGTCTTTAAACCGGGATATCAAATCTGATAAACGAGGGATTGCTGCTGTGCTTTTGGGATCCCGATGGTGAGATTACGTAATGACTCACCGACTCACCCAATCGAGGTGGTTCCACGTATCCCACTCCTCTAGACTTTGAGCAACTATAATGAGTATGCTAGCACTAGGCGAAACGACTACGACCTAGGCCACTCAATCATAGTTCCCAAACGTCTAAACAAAAAGGGCGGTTCTGCCCGCTGAAAACAAGATTGGCTCAAGATGAATACATAACAGAAACATAAAACATAGCCATATAACAAAAGCTCAATCAAAACAACAGAACACAAGTTCCTCATGCTAGAACGAGTGTAGATGCAAGTATGTGCTTTTAAGGAAAACTCGAGAACCAACTGTCTCGAGTATGCTATCCCGCTATCGATGTCTGCTTTTACCTTTAAATGTCGTAGATCCAACTCCGGACAAGCTACAACAAAAGATTGTATCAACAACTATACAACCTAAACAACAAACAACGGTTCAAGGAAATCTCTTTACCGATCTTCGTCCAACTCTTGACGAACAATGTTGCTAACACGGGTTTGACAAACTCCAAACGAATCTGTTCAGATACAAATCAAAGATCAATTACAAAGATTGACTTACAAGCCAAGTTCAACAACTCAATAACGGTTCCAAATTCCCAAAACTCAAACCGACGGCATAACATCTATAAACTAAACAAACCGACAACGCAGACAGCAGTTCAATAGCGATATCAACTCAATTCAATGCTAATACAACAACAACAAGACAAACCCAACAAATCTCAAAATCATGATTTTTGAAAATAGCTTCCAAAAATCATAACAATTCCGAACGTCGCTCTAATTCAAAACCGACAGATAATAAACGATCAGAACTCCGCCAAGAACAACATACTAGAATCTAGATCGATTCTAACAACCTCCGAAAAACAAAACATATCTGATCGGAGAAATACTTAAGGTATAACGGAGCTCTCACTGCAGTGATCACTAATCTGCCTTCAAAAATAATTTCTAACGGCCGGATCGAGCTCGGGAGGAAATCTGGAAGCTTGGAAAAGCTTGAAGGCATCTTCAATGGAGGAGCTCGATTTAGGAAAGAGGATGAAATGATTTCCAAGTTAAACAAATGTGTAGATAATACATAAAAATCAATATTTGCGTTTTAGTCCCTGAAATTTCCAAAATTTGCAAAAAGGACCCTGATCAAAATCAAACCAGCTCGAGAACTCTGTAATCTCTGATTAACTCAAATAAACTCATTTAAGATAAAAACAGGGCGTTACAATTCTGTTGGAACACGGTCGTTCTCCGGATTGAAAAAGAAAGTGATACCCGGTGCAGCGAAAGTTTTAAAATTTTATATGGAACGATTCCATATGGGTATCAAATTCCTACGATTAAAATTGATAATATAAAATTTAAACAATATAAATTTTACCTTAAAATCTCGAAACGAGATTATGGACACCAACAGATTAAACTGCTCTTGTTGTATATCCCAGGAACTGATGAACGAACAATTCTTCAATCAGGTCCACGAACAGAAGTTTAATCCCTCTGATAGACTGCACTAGAAAGTCTATCAAAAGTTTCTACGAAGAGATAGAACAGATATGATCTGTTAAATCAGTCTGCAAAATTCAAAAATTTACAGACTGAATTTTCGAACACTGTGAGAGGGAGAGGGAGGGGTCGGCCGAAAACCCAAAGAGAGAGCGCTCTAGGTTTTTGAAATTATGACCTGTGTTGTTTAATTTTTGTACTGCAATAACTTATTTATAATGTGGGCTGCTAACAGCTTAGGGCCCATTAGTCATAAGTTCAAGCCTGACAAGCAAAGCCCGCATGTTCAAAAATTAATATAAAATTCATCGTGACTCAGATTGATAAACCAATTTCACCAATGTGCACAGAAACCATTTCTGCATCTTTTAAAGTCAAGATAAATTTTCTGAATCCGAATTCAGTGGTTTCCAAAAATGTCCATCACTGTGTCATTTTAGGAAATCTTACTCCCTCTACTTTTAAATAAGAAGTCTCACTTCTTTATTCACTAAATTTAACTCTTTAAATTTAATTATCTCAACGGAGATTAGAAATCCATTACTTGTGTGACCCTCAATGGTTCAGGGATACAACTAGCCGTGGGCTCACAACTCCTTGTGACTCGGAACAACAATTTCCGACTTGCCCATCGAATCATGGTAAGAGCGCCTAGCAACATCGCCCCATGATTCCCTAGGTATAACTGATAGTGCCTGCAAGAACCAATAGATTTTGGTTAGCGTACAGTACGGTCCCTTCATCCATATATCCCGATCGAATCAACAACCATTGGTAAATCGAGAGTCGTTCGAGATTCGATAACTATGCAATACATCTTGAAGATCAAATAGTGACATCGCATGTGCTACTAGGAAGCCAAGTAACCTAAAATACATCATGTACTCTGGCCAGAGATTCGTCACACTAATATCTCTTCAGATTGCATAGGATATCCACACTCGCAAGTATGTGGTGAATCCTTGACAACAAAGCATCGACTCCTATATGTGTCGTAACTGTACCCAATCTCGACACCTGATGACCCCAATAGAGTCGGTAAACGAGTCAAAGTAAAGTACTAGCATATAGAGTCTCAATGATGTTTCAAGTAGTAAGGACTAATGGTGTACAACCAAAACCGCGGACTTTATCCACTCGATAAGTGATAACCACTTGGAAAGTCCGGATAGGGTAGTTCAATCATTCATCATATGAATATTCATTTGCATTCTTTGAACATCTCTATGTTCCATACCAATGAAACATGGTACTCGGCATCGCAAACGCTAGTCTCAATCTCGAGCGATCCTTATCCTTATTAACGGACGGCTCAATTGACTAGGAACTGTTTAGAATATACAGTGACTTTAAGATGTGTTTCATGATAGCCATCCCCATGTGCTACCACATCTTACATACACTATAATATATTCAAGGTCTTCATCTAAACATCTTATAGTATGTCACAACATAATAATATGATAAAAGATAAAGAAAATGTCATTATAAAAATGTAAATTATATTAAACAAAAGATTGTTTATATATAGAGTCATAAAAACCCTTAGCCACAAGTTGGCTCACCGGACACCCACTCTTTCAATCTTCCACTTGCCCTAAAGCCAACTAGTCATACTACGTAGTTTCATTGCTTCGCGATGTTTGTCAAATAATGGTCTTGGAAAGGGCTTAGTAAGTGGATCAGCGATATTGTCTGCAAAGGCCACTTTCTCGACAGTGATGTCTCCTCTTTCCACGATCTCCCGGATGATGTGGTATTTCCTCAGTACGTGTTTGGATCTTTGATGAGACCTTGGTTCCTTTGCCTAAGCAACGGCACCCGTGTTGTCACAGTACACCGGGACTAGACCAACAGCTTCAGGAATAACGCCTAACTCTTGGACAAAATTCCTCATCCAAACGGCCTCTTTAGCAGCAGCTGATGCCGCAATGTATTCTGTCTCAGTGGTGGAATCCGCTGTGGTGTTCTGCTTGGAACTCTTCCAAGATACAGCACCCCCATTGAGCATGAACACAAATCCAGAGGTTGACTTCGAGTCATCCACGTCACTTTGGAAGCTAGAGTCGGTATAGCCTTCCAATTTCAGTTCTCTTCCTCCATAAACCATGAATACATTCTTAGTTCTTCTCAAGTACTTAAGAATATCCTTCACGGCTTTCCAATGCATTTGACCGGGATTGGGTTGATATCTGCTCGTGACACTCAGAGCAAATGCCACATCCGGTCTGGTGGATATCATCCCATACATGATACTCCCCATGGCTGATGCATATGGTATGTGTGTCATTTTCTCTATCTCTTCGTCAGTCTTGGGAAACATAGACTTGGATAGAGAGACTCCATGACACATAGGTAGATGTCCTCTCTTGGACTCATCCATTGAAAACCTTTTCAATATAGTGTCGATGTAGGTAGCTTGAGTAAGTCCTATCATTCTCTTAGATCTATCTCTATAGATCTGTATCCCTAGAATATAGGACGCCTCACCCAAATCCTTCATCGAGAATCTACCTGATAATCATATCTTTGTTGACTGCAACATCCCTACATCATTCTCAATGAGTAAGATGTCATCAACATAAAGTACTAAGAATGTCACAACATCCTTAACTACTTTCTTGTACACGCACGGTTCCTCCGGGTTCTTGATGAAACCAAAATCCTTTATTGCTTCATCAAATTTCTGGTTCCAACTTCTTGATGCTTGTTTGAGACCATAGATCGATCTCTGAAGCTTGCATACCTTATGCTCGCTTCCCATGGATGTGAATCCCTCGGGCTGCATCATATAGATTTTTTCCTTAATGTTTCCATTAAGAAATGCAGTCTTCACATCCATTTTCCATATCTCATAGTCATACCATGATGCTATGGCAATAAGAATTCTTATGGATTTGAACATTGCGACTGGTGAAAAAGTTTCATCATAGTCAACTCCTTGTCTTTGATTATAACCTTTTGCCACCAATCGTGCCTTGTAGGTCAGTACCTTTCCATCAGGCCCAAGTTTTCTCTTATAGATCCATTTACACCCTATTGGAACAATTCCATCGGGAGGATCTACTAAAGTCCAAACTTGGTTTGTATGCATCGAATCTATTTCTGACTGCATAGCTTCAAGCCATAAATTCGAATCTGCATCAGAAATTGCTTCCTTGAAGTTTCTTGGATCACATCCAATGTCGGGTTCACTTTGATCCCCTTCAAGAAGAAAATCATATCAAATAGGAGGCCTAGAAGTCCTCTCGGATCTTCTAGTAATAGGCGTGTCAATCAATGGTTCCTGAGGTATAGGATCATTATTTTGTATCTCGGGTTCTTCTCGAATTTCTTCGAGTTCCATCATCTTGCCTTTCTTATCCAATAAGAACTCCTTCTCCAAGAAGGTGGCATTCCTTGAAACAAACACTTTTGTTTCAGTAGGATGATAGAAATAATATCCGATTGAATTCTTCGGTTACCCTACAAAATAACATAAGGTGGATCGACTATCCAACTTATCTCCCACTGTCTTCTTCACGTAAGCAGGACATCCCCAAATCCTCAAGTACGAATACTTAGGAGCTTTGCCATTCCATAACTCGTATGGTGTTTTGTTCACTGCTTTAGTGGGAACGTTGTTCAACAACAATACCGCCGTTTCAAGAGCATAGCCCCAAAACGAAGGTGGGAGCTCAGTGAAGCTCATCATGGATCGAACCATGTCCAACAAAGTTCGATTGCGGCGCTCCGAAACACCATTAAGCTGAGGTGTCATAGGAGGAGTCCACTGAGAGAGAATCCCATTCTCTTTTAGATAGCTCAAAAACTCGGTACTCAAGTATTCTCCACCTCGATTCGATCGAAGTGCTTTAATCCTCTTACCTAGTTTGTTTTCTACTTCAGCCTTGAATTCTTTGAACTTTTCAAATGATTCAGACTTATATTTCATCAAATATAAGTACCCATACCTAGAATAATCATCAGTAAAGGTAATGAAGTAGGTGTGACCAAATTTTGTACCAATACTAAATGGTCCGCAAACATCCGTATGGATCAAATCCAATAGATTTTGACTACGCTCAGGTTTTCCTTTGAAAGGAGATTTAGTCATTTTTCCTTTCAGGCAGGACTCACAAGTAGGTAGAGAGTTAATATCAGACATATCAAACATGCCCTCTCCCACTAGCTTGTTCATCCTCCTTGATGAAATATGACCTATCCTAGCATGCCAAAGGTTTGCCGGGTTTTGACTATCGATTTTCCTTTTGTTCGTTGTTACCGGTTTATCAACATAATTTATTGGAACGTCTTTTAATTTTAAGTTATATAGATCGTTTTCAAGTTGTCCATTTCCAATCAAGCATTCATTCTTGTAAATATTGCAAATCCCATTCACAAAATTGCAAGAAAAACCATCTCTATCAAGCATAGAAACAGAAATAATGTTTTTAATCAAGTCTGGAACAAATAAAACATCTCTCAAAAGTAACTTAAAATCATTCTGCAAAATTAAATAAACGTCTCCCACAGCTTTGGCTTCAACTCTAGAACCATTTCCGAGCCTCAGCTGGGTCTCACCCATTCTAAGCTTGCGACTTCTTGTCATCACCTGCAAATCATTGCAAATGTGAGATTCACATCCGGTATCCAATACCCAAGAAGTAGTATTAAGTGAAACATTTATTTTAATATAAAACATACCCTTCGCAGTTCGCAACTGCTCTAGATATTCCTTGCAGTTACATTTCCAATGACCGGGTTTCTTGCAGTGATGGCAAACATCCTTGGACTTTTCCATGTTTGAAGCCTTTGTCTTGTTCTTCTTCTCGGGTCCGATTTTCTTGGATGGGGCAGAACGTTTCTTACCCTTTGTACTTGGCCCCTTCTTAGCAGAAGAAGAGGAGCCCACCAAGAGAACCGGTTTATCCTTCTTTAAAGTGGCTTCATAAGTTACAAGCATATTGACCATCTCTTCAAGGGAGGCCTCTATCTTGTTCATATTGAAATTCACCACAAAACCGTCAAACGATGAAGGAAGAGAGAGAAGTAATAAGTCCACATTGAGTTCATGATCCAATACCATTCAAGCGTTACCAACTTCTGAATGAGCCAAATCATGCGTACCCCATGATCACGGACCGAAGTCCCTTCACGCATGTGACACGTCATTAACTCTTTTACAGTAGCGAACCTTTCAGCTCTCGATTGAGCCCCAAAAAGTTCCTTGAGTTGTACGTGAATGTCAGCAGCATTCACGGTATCCTCAAATCGCCTCTGGAGTTCATCAGACATCGAAGCTTGCATATAGCATTTGGCCTTGATATCATGGTCCCACCATTTATCAAGTTTGGCCAACTCTTCCGGACTTATATCAGCTGGTGCTTCCTTCGGAGGAGATTTTTCTAACACGTAGAACATCTTCTCCGAGGTCAAGACAATCTTCAACTTACGGAACCATTCCATATAGTTTGCGCCAGTCAGCTTGTTTTGTTCGAGAATAGAGAATAGTGGATTGCGCGAATTCATTTTAATGAAATACTGAAAAGAAAACAGACAATAATCAGTGATTGTTTAATTAATTTACTAAGACATAAAATAGGCGAAATTTATTTTATGAATCTCACTCCCACTATTTTAACGATTTCACTACCCTCTAGTGAAAACGAGAAACATTTTCTTTAGTGGGAACATGGAGTCCAATTGACAAACTATAGTCCCGAATAATATCAGCCAACCATAATTTTCAAAAGGTAGAGCCCAATTGCTTCCAAAGCAACCTCCATGTTTTTACCTCATGTCCAATAAGAGCCCAATAATATGACGTCGTTTATTGTGACATGTCAAGATGACCCATCAATATTAAGTTGTGATGGACGGTCGCCATGTGGATCCCCAATAATATGAGCCAATCCCATGGGAGTTCCATCCAACTTACAACATGTGTCGATCCAATGTACAGCTTTCCGACGAACGGGCCCCCCCAATAATATGAGCCGGACCGTATTCGCGGGTAGCATCTCATACATTGATCGTTGATAGAAGGTAGGAACATTTAAACAATATTTAAATTTCCTTTATTTATCTTGATATCAATTTTAAATCATATTTAAAATGAGGAATTTTAATTTTGAAAATTTGTCTCATCATTTAAAATTTGTATGCTTGCGGGATTCATACAATTTAGTCTAAACATGCATACAACGATAATATCATATATTATATTTTAGGATGATCGATTCCATTACTAATCGACCCGTGGTTGCCAATCACGAGTCTAAGTCCAATCCTAGGGGATATGCAAGTATGCAATGCAATCCTATTACATTGTGCTTCCAATTTACATTTCTTCAGTCTTTATCATTGCTTGCTGGTCCCACCTCCATCTTCAAAATCTCTCACTATTTCTAGTGAATTTACAATAAATTACTATGAAAAATAAAGGGATACATTATATGGGTGGGAACGGGCCATAAACCAGACTCACTTTTATTACAAATGATAAAATCAAATTTGGGCCATAAACCAGGCCCATTAATAAAACCCAACAATCAATAATAAAGCCAAATGTAAACAACCTAACATACACCTATAATATTGGTCATGACAATCGATCATCCTTATCCAATAATATTTAATTCCAAATTAATTTAATTGGATAACATGCAGTGGCAATAAATTTAAATAGATAAAATCATATTTCACATATAAAATCTTATTTTATATACAAAATCATATTTTATCTAGTTTATCCATAAAATCATATTTTAAATACAAAATCCAATTTTATACATAAAATCATATTTTATTATCAATTGTTCCAAAATTATTAATTAAAGATTTAATTTATTGGATTAAATTTATAAATTTCCAAAATTCAAAATTTATCCAAAAATTAATTTTCTTAAAATTTTGGGTTCAAACAATTTTGACCCATTGCCTCATGGACTAATCCAAACAATTTTCAATTGGTTTAAAATTTATAATTTCTAAAATTATAAAATAATAAAAAAAATTTAAATTTAATTTTTGGGGCTGCCCGGGACAATCCTGGGCAGCCCGCCCTGCCCTGCTAGGTTGGGCCATAGCCCAGCCTAGCTTTCGGCCCAGCCGAACGCTGGGCTAGGGCAACAGTTGCCCTAGCCCAGCTGCTGGGCTACTGGGCCGCCACCTGCAGCCCAGTTGTGCGCTGGGCTAGGGCAACATTTGCCCTGGCCCAGCCGCCAGGCTGCTGGGCCGCCTTACGCGGCCCAGCTGGATGATGGGCTAGGGCAACTGTTGCCCTAGCCCAGCGGCGCGCAGCCTTTGCTGCGCGCCGACCGGCCGGCGGCGGCTGCCCGCTGCCCTTACGGGCAGCCAACAGCCCCACCCCAAAAAAAAAAATTTTTTTTTTATTTATTATTTGAAAATTGAGGCATGGTACAATTTTGATAAAATTTTAATCGTATGATCCGAGAGCAACCTGGCTCTGATACCACTGTTGGAACTCGGTCATTCTCCGGATTGAAAAAAAAAGTGATACCCGGTGCAGCGGAAGTTTTAAAATTTTATATGGAACGATTCCATATGGGTATCAAATTCCTACGATTAAAATTGATAATATAAAATTTAAACAATATAAATTTTACCTTAAAATCTCGAAACGAGATTATGGACACCAACAGATTAAACTGCTCTTGTTATATATCCCAGGAACTGATGAACGAACAATTCTTCAATCAAGTCCACGAACAGAAGTTTAATCCCTCTGATAGACTGCACTAGAAAGTCTATCAGAAGTTTCTACGAAGAGATAGAATAGATATGATCTGTTAAATCAGTCTGCAAATTCAAAAATTTACAGACTGAATTTTCGAACACTGTGAGAGGGAGAGGGAGGGGTCGGCCGAAAACCCTAAGAGAGAGCTCTCTAGGTTTTCGAAATTATGACCTGTGTTGTTTAATTTTTGTACTGCAATAACTTATTTATAATGTAGGCTGCTAACAGCTTAGGGTCCATTAGTCATAAGTTCAAGCCTGACAAGCAAAGCCCGCATATTCAGAAATTAATATAAAATTCATCGTGACTCAGATTGATAAACCAATTTCACCAATGTGCACAGAAACCATTTCTGCATCTTTTAAAGTCAAGATAAATTTTCTGAATCCGAATTCAGTGGTTTCCAAAAATGTCCATCACTGTGTCATTTTAGGAAATCTTACTCCTTCTACTTTTAAATAAGAAGTCCCACTTCTTTATTCACTAAATTTAACTCTTTAAATTTAATTATCTCAACGGGGATTAGAAATCCATTACTTGTGTGACCCTCAATGGTTCAGGGATACAACTAGCCGTGGGCTCACAACTCCTTGTGACTCGGAACAATAATTTCCGACTTGCCCATCGAATCATGGTAAGAGCGCCTAGCAACATCGCCCCATGATTCCCTAGGTATAACTGATAGTGCCTGCAAGAACCAATAGATTTTGTTTAGCGTACAGTACGGTCCCTTCATCCATATATCCCGATCGAATCAACAACCATTGGTAAATCGAGAGTCGTTCGAGATTCGATAACTATGCAATACATCTTGAAGATCAAATAGTGACATCGCATGTGCTACTAGGAAACCAAGTAACCTAAAACACATCATGTACTCTGGCCAGAGATTCGTCACACTAATATCTCCTCAGATTGCATAGGATATCCACACTCGCAAGTATGTGGTGAATCCTTGACACAATGCATCGACTCCTATATGTGTCGTAACTGTACCCAATCCCAACACCTGATGACCCCAATAGAGTCGGTAAACAGTCAAAGTAAAGTACTAGCATATAGAGTCTCAATGATGTTTCAAGTAGTAAGGACTAATGGTGTACAACCAAAACCGCGGACTTTATCCACTCGATAAGTGATAACCACTTGGAAAGTCCGGATAGGGTAGTTCAATCATTCATCATATGAATATCCATTTGCATGCTTTGAACATCTCTATGTTCCATACCAATGAAACGTGGTACTCGGCATCGCAAACGCTAGTCTCAATCTCGAGCGATCCTTATCCTTATTAACAGACGGCTCAATTGACTAGGAACTGTTTAGAATATACAGTGACTTTAAGATGTGTTTCATGATAGCCATCCCCATGTGCTACCACATCTTACATACACTATAGTATATTCAAGGTCTTCATCTAAACATCTTATAGTATGTCACAACATAATAATATGATAAAAGATAAAGTAAATGCCATTATAAAAATATAAATTATATTAAACAAAAGATTGTTTATACATAGAGTTATAAAAGCCCTTAGCCACAAGTTGGCTCACCGGGCACCCACTCTTTCAAATTATCCCCCACTAAGAAGAGATTTCGTCCTCGAAATCAATGAGAACCACAACTCATAAGATAGAATAAAGAACTAAAGACAGTAAAAAGAACTCACATCATCCGAATAACTCCGAAAATTGTTGTCTCATGTCAGACTCTGTCTCCCAAGTCGCTTCCTCGATGCCGTGACGGCTCCACTGCACTTTCACCAACGGAATCGACTTGGTCCTGAGTTGTTTCTCCTTTCGATCAAGGATCTGAATCGGTCGCTCAAAGTAGCTCAGAGTCTCGTCTAACTCGGCTTCGTCAGGCTGAAGGATATGTGAAGGATCTGGATGATACTTTCGCAGCATAGAGACGTGAAAAACATCGTGAATACCAGATAAAGACGGAGGAAGTGCAAGTCTGTAGGCAAGATCGCCTATCCTCTCAAGAATCTCGTACGGACCGATGAATCTTGGAGATAACTTCCCTCTCTTACCGAATCTGACAGTGCCTCTGAACGGAGAAATCTTAAGGAAAACGCGGTCTCCCTGCTCAAAACTCAGAGGTCTATGTCTGACGTTCGCATACTTCGCCTGTCGATCTTGAGCTGACTTCATTCTGGTTTGAATGATCTTAATCTGCTCTGCCATATCTCTAAGCATATCCGGTCCCAAATCTGGTGACTCGAACAAGTCATCCCAAAACAACGGAGATCGGCATTTCTTACCGTACAATGCCTCAAAAGGCGCCATACCGATACTCGCTTGGAAGCTGTTGTTGTAAGAAAACTCGACAAAAGGCAAAAAATCCTGCCAACTAGTGCCAAAATCTAGCACTACCGCTCGCAGCATATCCTTTATCGTCTGGATAGTCCGCTCTAACTGTCCATCGGTCTAAGGATGATAAGCTGTACTCAGATGCAATCGAGTACCAAGTGCCCCCTGAAGACTGTGCCAGAAGTGAGAAGTGAATCTAGGATCTCTGTCTGAAACGATCGACTTCGGCACACCATGCAATCTCACAACATTGCTAACATACAACTCAGCCATCTGATCATGAAGATATGTCATCCTGTACGGAATAAAACAAGCAGACTTCGTCAATCGGTCGATCACTACCCAAATGGCATCGCATCCTCGAAAGATCGTGGTAGCTTCGTGACGAAATCCATGGAAATATGATCCCACTTCCATTCAAAAACAGATAGACTGTGCAACAGACCTCCTGGTCGCTTCCGTTCTGCTTTCACCTGTTGACAATTCAAACACCGAGATACAAACCTCGCTACGTCGCTCTTCATTCTCTTCCACCAGAACTGGGTCTTCAGATCGTTGTACATCTTACGACCTCCAGGATGAATACTAAACCGACTGCAATGAGCCTCTCGGAGAATACGCTGTCTCAACTCCGAAATATCAGGCACAACAATACGGTTATTCATGAACAAAACATCATCTCTAACCTGGAATTCAGACTGATGACCCGATCTGACTTTCTCTACTGAGATCTGGATGCTCGGCTCAGACTTCTGTGCTTCTCTGATTGCAACAAACAACTCTGGCTCGGCTTGAATAGCAAACACTCTGATAGTCTCCCTATCTGTTTCAAACTCTAAACCAGAAGTGCAACAATCATCGATCAACTGAGAAACATCGATAGTAGAAAGAGATAAAGAACAAAGCTTTCGGCTCAAGGCATCTGCAACTGCATTAGACTTCCCCGGATAGTACTTGATTTCACAGTCAAAATCCTTCAACAGATCTAACCATCTTCTCTGTCTCATATTTAGCTCTGCCTGTGAAAACAAGTACTTAAGGCTCTTATGGTCAGAAAAGATCTCGAAAGACTCACCATAAAGATAGTGACGCCAGATCTTCAGAGCAAAGACGATCGCAGCTAGTTCAAGATCATGGACCGGATAACGAGTCTCGTGCGGTTTCAGCTGCCTCGATGCATACGCTATCACATGCTTATGATGCATAAGAACACAACCCAAGCCTCGGTTAGAAGCATCACAATAGACTGTGAAACCTCCAGTACCCTTCGGAATAGAAAGAATTGGAGCACTGGTCAGTCTCCTCTTCAGATCAACAAAGCTAGCTTCACAGTCTGGAGTCCAAACAAAAGGTGCATTCTTCTGAGTCAGCTGGGTAATAGGCTTGGCAATAGATGAGAAACCCTCGATGAAACGACGGTAATAACCAGCTAAACCCATGAAGCTTCGGATCTCCGGCACTGAAGTAGGTCTAGGCCAATTCATAACCGCTTCAATCTTGCTGGGATCGACAGAAATCCCATCTTCAAAAATAATATGATCGAGAAAGACAACTCGATCTAACCAGAATTCACACTTAGACAGCTTGGCAAACAACTTCTCAACTCTCAAAATCTGCAGTACGATCCTCAAGTGCTCTGCATGGTCAGTACGGTTCTTCGAGTAGATAAGAATATCATCAATAAAGATAATGACGAACTCATCTAAATAACGCTGAAAGATACGGTTCATCAAACCCATAAAAACCGCTTGGGCGTTAGTCAAACCGAACGGCATGACTATAAACTCAAAGTGACCATACCTCGTCCTGAATGCGGTCTTAGGAATGTCTTCCTTTCGCACTCTCAACTGGTGATAACCTGACCTCAGATCAATCTTAGAGTAGACAGAAGAACCCTGCAGCTAATCAAACAAGTCATCTATTCGGGGTAAAGGATACCTGTTCTTAACTGTAGCCTGATTCAATTGACGGTAGTCGATACAGAGCCGCATAGAACCATCCTTCTTCCGAACGAATAGAACAGGAGCACCCCAAGGCGATACACTAGGTCTGATGTATCCCTTGGAAATCAAATCCTCAAGCTGCTCCTTCAACTCTCTCAATTCAACAAGTGCCATACGATAAGGAGCTTTTGAAATAGGTTGAGTACCTGACACTAAGTCAATGCTAAATTCGATTTCTCGAATAGGCGACAATCTAGGAACATCTTCCGGGAACACATCCGCAAATTCTCTAACCACCGGTAAATCTACCAAAGCTGGGCTAGATTTCAGTACATCAACTACATACACCAAAAATCCTTCTGCACCTTTCTGTAGCAAACGAGTCATAGATAACACTGAAATCAAATGAATTCTAGATCGAGAACCCTTACCAAAGAATTTCCACTCGTCTGCCATTTCCGGTCTGAACCTGACAACTTTCTGGAAACAATCGACTGTCGCCCTGTACTTGGTTAAAGAATCTATCCCGACAATACAATCAAAATCTGACAGTCCAAGTACAATACAGTCGAATTCTAACAAATTTCCTTCAAACACAGTTCACAGTTCCTGACTAATCTGACAGAAACAATTCCTCCACCCAAAGGTGAAGTAACAGCTACTACTGTAGGCAACAATTCAGTTGGCAAAGCATGCAATAATACGAATTTCTCAGAGATAAAAGAATGGGAAGCACCTGTATCTATCAATACATGAGCAGAATAACTAAAAATCGAACAGTTACCTACTATAACATCGTCAGGTGCTGCTTGAGCCTGATCCTCTGTCAGAGCAAAGACTCGCGCTTGCTGTCTCGGAGGCTGATTTGCACTGGTACTACCTCCTTGTCTGTTCTGCTGCTGAGGCTGGAAAGAGTGCACTGCAGAAGACTGCCTCTCAGGCTGAGCTGCAGGTCTAGACGAACTCCCACTCTGAGCTCTATCTCTGTTACGCTGTGGGCACACTTTAGAGAAGTGTCCCGGTTGCTGACAGGTGTTACAATTGCCGAAGACTCCCACACACTGATCCGGTGAGTGTCTTCCTCCACACTTGCTGCAGTACAAGGATGATGACCCAGAACTCGGTCCTGAACCGAATTGCTTCGAACCACTGGAACTGGACGAACTGTTCCCCTGCCTCTTGAACTGTTTACCTCTTGCCTTGTACTGATCCTTTCTATTTCCCCCACTGTTACCACCTTCATACCTCTGTTGCTGGTTCTGATGCTGAGGTGGCTGATTCTTGAAAGAGTGGGTGCCCGGTGAGCCAACTTGTGGCTAAGGGCTTTGATGACTCTTTGTATAAACAATCTTTTGTTTTACATAATTTACACTTTTATTAATGGCAATGACTTTATCTTTCTTCATATTGTTATATTGTGATATACTATTGTTGTTTTGATAAAGACCTTGAATATACTATAGTGTATGTAAGATATGGTAGAACATGGGGATGTCTATCATGAAACACATCTTATAGTCACTGTATATTCTAAACTGTTCCTAGTCGATTGAACCGTCCGATAATAAGGATAAGGATCGCTCGAGTTTGAGACTAGCATTTGCGATGCTGAGTACCACGTTTCATTGGTAGGGAACATAGAGATGTTCGAAGCATGCAAATGGATATTCATATGATGAATGATCGAACTACCCTATCCGGACTTTCCAAGTGGTTATCACTTATCGAGTGGATAAAGTCCGCGGTTTTGGTTGTACACCATTAGTCCTTACTACTTGAAACATCATTGAGACTCTATATGCTAGTACTGTGCTTTGACTCGTTTACCGACTCTATTGGGGTCATCAGGTGTCGGGATTGGGTATAGTTACAACACATATAGGAGTCGATGCTTTGTTGTCAAGGATTCACCACATACTTGCGAGTGTGGATATCCTATGCGATCTGAGGAGATATTAGTGTGACGAATCTCTGGACAGAGTACATGATGTGTTTTAAGAAATGGTTTCTTAGTAACACATGCGATGTCACTATTTGATCTTCAAGATGTATTGCATAGTTATCGAATCTCGAACGACTCTCGATTTACCAATGGTTATTGATTCGATCGGGATATATGGATGAAGGGACAGTACTGTACGCTAACCAAAATCTATTGGTTCTTGCAGGCACTATCAGTGATACCTAGGGAATCATGGGGCGATGTTGCTAGGCGCTCTTGCCATGATTTGATGGGCAAGTCGGAAATTGTTGTTCCGAGTCACAAGGAGTTGTGAGCCCACGGCTAGCTGTATCCCTGAACCATTGAGGGTCACACAGAGTAATGGATTTTTAATCCCCGTTGAGATAGTTAAATTTAAAGAGTTAAATTTAATGAACAAAGAAGTTGGACTTCTTATTTAAGAGTAGAGGAGTAAGATTTCCTAAAATGACATAGGGATGGGCATTTTTGGAAATCACTGAATTCGGATTCAGAAAAATTTATCTTGACTTTAAAAGGTGCAGAAATGGTTTCTGTGCACATTGGTGAAATCGGTTTATCAATCGGAGTCATGATGAATTTTATATTAATTTCTGAAAATGCGGGCATTGCTTGTCGGGCTTGAACTTATGACTAATGGGTCCTAAGCTGTTAGCGGTCTACATTATAAATAAGTTATTGCAGTACAGAAATTACACACAACAGGTCACAATTTTCGAAAAACCCTAGTTTTCTCTCAAATAGTGGCCGCCCCCTCCTCTCTGCTCGGGAAAAATCCAGTCTGTGAATTTTGAATTACAGTCTGGTTTAACGGATCAAATTTGTTAATTCTCTTCGTAGAAACTTCTGATAGATTTTCTAGTGCAATCTATCAGAGGGATTAAATCTCTGTTCGTGGACCTGATTGAAGAACAGTTCGTCCATCAGTTTCTGGGAGATACAACAAGAGCAGAGCAATTTTTTGGTGTCCATAATCTCGATTCGAGATTTGAGGTAAAAATTTATAATTGTTATTTAATTTTTACACACACAATTTAATCGTAAAGTTTTGATACCCATTATGGAATCGTTCCATATAAAAATTTTTAAACTTTCGCTGCACCGGGTATCAATCCTGATTGATCTGATCGTCGTTCTCCAACAGTGGTATCAGAGCCAGGTTGCTCAGATCAAGCGATTAAATTAATCGATTGTACAAAAATTTTTAAGCCTCGGTTTTTGAAACAAAATAAATATTTTAAAAAAAAAAAAAAAAATTTCCGGGCAAAACCCGGGCAGCGATTGGATCGCTGCCCGAGGGGGCAGCGATCGTTGCTGCCCGGCCAGAGCCCCTTTGGGGCGCGGGCAGCCCGGGAGTGTCCCGGGCGGCCCGAGAAAAATTATTTTTAATTTTTAAATTAAAATTTTAATATGTTAAAATTATATTTTTGGTCCGATCGAAAATTGTTTTTGATTGGTCCACCAGGTGTCAGATCGAATTGTTCGAGTCCGAAAATTTTAAAATTGATTTTTGGATAAATTTGAATTTTTGGAAAATTTAAATATTTTATCCGTTAAATTGAATTTTGAAATTAATTATTTTTGGTACAATTGATGATAAGATATGATCTTATGGATATATTGAGTAAAATATGATTTTATAGATAAAATTGGATTTTATAGATAAAATATGATTTTATTTGATAAAAAGATAAAATATGATTTTGTATGTAAAATAAGATTTTATATATGAAATATGATTTTATCCTTTTAAATTTAAATTGCCATTGCATGTTATCCAATAAATTAATTTTGAATTAAATGTTATTGGATAAGGATGATCGATTGCCATGACCAATTTTGTAGGTGTATGTTAGGAATTTACATTTGTTTTTATTGTTGTTGGATTTATTAATGGGCCTGGTTTATGGCCCAATATGAATTGTCATATGTAATAAAAGTGGGCTTGGTTTATGGCCCGTTTCCACCCCTTAAAAATGTATCCCCTACTTGTCATTGTTATTTATTGTAAATACATTAGATTTAGTGGGAGATGAAGATTTGAAGATGGAGGTGGGCCCAGCAGACAATAAAGACAGAATAAATGTAAATTGGAAGCACAATGTAATAGGATTGCATTGCATAATGCATATTACCTAGGATTGGACTAAGACTCGTGATTGGCAACCACGGGTCGATTAGAAATGGAATCGATCATCCTATATAATATGTGATATTATTGTTGTATGCATGTTTTAGACAAAATTGTGTGAATCCGGCAAGCATACAAAATTTTAAAAATGATGAGATAAATTTTCAAAATTAAAATCCCTCATTTTAAATATAATTTAAAATTGATATCAAGATAAATAAAGAAAATTTAAATTTGTTTAAATGTTCCTACCTTCCATCAACGATCAATGTATGAGATGCTACCCGCGGATATGGTCCGGCTCATATTATTGGGGGGGCCCGTTCGTCGAAATATTGTACATTGGATCGACACATGTTGTAAGTTGGGTGGAACTCCCATGGGATCGGCTCATATTATTGGGGGATCCACATGGCGACCTTCCATCACAACTTAATATTGATGGGTCATCTTGACATGTCACAATAAACGGCGTCATATTATTGGGCCCTTATTGGACATGAGGTAAAAACGTGGAGGTTGCTTTGGAAGCAATTGGGCTCTACCTTTTGAAAATTATGGTTGGCTGATATTATTCGGGACCATAGTTTGTCAATTGGACTCCATGTTCTCACTAAGGAAAACAGTTTCCCGTTTTCACTAGAGGGTAGTGAAATCGTTAAAATAGTGGGAGTGAGATTCATAAAATAAATTTTGCCTATTTTATGTCTTAGTAAATTACTTAAACAATCACTGATATTTGTCTGTTTCTTTTCAGTATTTCATAAAGATGAATTCGCGTAATCCACTTTTCTCGATCCTCGAACAAAATAAATTGACTGGCGCAAAATATACGGAATGGTTCCGTAAGTTGAAGATTGTCTTGACTTCGGAGAAGATGCTCTACGTGTTAGAAAAATCTCCTCCGAAGGAAGCACCAGCTGACATAAGTCCGGAAGAGTTAGCCAAACTTGATACATGGTGGGACCATGATATCAAGGCCAAATGCTATATGCAAGCCTCGATGTCTGATGAACTCCAGAGGCGATTTGAGGACACCGTGAATGCTGCTGACATTCACGTACAACTCAAGGAACTTTTTGGGGCTCAATCGAGGGCTGAAAGGTTTGCTACTGTAAAGGAGCTAATGACGTGTCGCATGCGTGAAGGGACTTCGGTCCGTGATCATGGGGTACGAGTGATTTGGCTCATACAGAAGTTAGTAACCCTTGATTTGGTGTTGGAGCATGAACTCAACGTGGACTTACTACTTCTATCTCTTCCTTCTTCGTTTGACGGATTTGTGGTGAATTTCAATATGAACAAGATAGAGGCCTCCCTTGAAGAGATGGTCAATATGCTTGTGACATATGAATCCACTTTAAAGAAGGATAAACCCGCTTTCTTGGTGGGTTCCTCTTCTTCTGCTAAGAAGGGGCCAAGTACAAAGGGTAAGAAACGTTCTGCCCCACCCAAGAAAATCGAACCAGAGAAGAAGTACAAGACAAAGGCTTCAAACATGGAAAAGTCCAAGGATGTTTGCCATTACTGCAAGAAGCCCGGTCATTGGAAGCGTAACTGCAAGGAATATCTAGAGCAGTTGCGAACTGCGAAGGGTATGTTCTATATTGAAATAAATGTTTCACTTAATACTACTTCTTGGGTATTGGATACCGGATGTGGATCTCACATTTGCAATGATTTGCAGGTGATGACAAGAAGTCGCAGGCTTAGAATGGGTGAGACCCAGCTGAGGCTCGGAAATGGTTCCAGAGTTGAAGCTAAAGCTGTGGGAGATATTTATTTAATTTTTTAGAAAGGTTTTAAGTTACTTTTGAGAGATGTTTTATTTGTTCCGGATTTGATTAAAAACATTATTTCCGTTTCTATGCTTGATAGGATGGTTATTCTTGCAATTTTGTGAATGGGATTTGCAATATTTACAAGAATGAATGTTTGATTGGAAATGGACAACTTGAAAATGATCTATATAACTTAAAACTAAAAGACGTTCCAATAAATTATGTTGATAAACCGGCAACAACAAACAAAAGGAAAATCGATAGCCAAAACCCGGCAAACCTTGGGCATGCTAGGCTAGGTCATATTTCCTCAAGGAGGATGAACAAGCTAGTGGGGGAGGGCATGTTTGATATGTCTGATATTAACTCTCTACCTACTTGTGAATCCTGCCTGAAAGGAAAAATGACTAAATCTCCTTTTAAGGGGAAACCTGAGCGTAGTCAAAATCTGTTGGATTTGATCCATACAGATGTTTGTGGTCCATTTAGAGTTGGTACTCAATATGGCCACACCTACTTCATTACCTTTACTGATGATTATTCTAGGTATGGGTATTTATATTTAATGAAATATAAGTCTGAAGCGTTTGAAAAGTTCAAAGAATTCAAGGCTGAAGTAGAAAACAAGCTAGGTAAAAGTATTAAATCACTTCGATCGGATCGAGGTGGAGAATACTTAAGTACCGAGTTTTTGGACTATCTGAAAGAAAATGGGATTCTTTCTCAGTGGACCCCTCCTATGACACCACAGCTGAATGGTGTATCGGAGCGTTGTAATCGAACTTTGTTGGACATGGTTTGATCCATGATGAGCTTCACTGAGCTTCCACCTTTGTTTTGGGGCTATGCGCTTGAATTGGCGGTATTGTTGTTGAACAACGTCCACACTAAAGCAGTGGACAAAACTCCATACGAGTTATGAAATGGCAAAGCTCCTAAGTATTCGTACTTGAGGATTTGGGGATGTCCTGCTTACGTGAAGCAGACAGTGGGAGATAAGTTGGATAGTCGATCCACCTTATGTTATTTTGTAGGGTATCCGAAGAATTCAATCGGATATTATTTCTATTATCCTGCTGAAACAAAGGTGTTTGTTTCAAGAAATGCCACCTTCTTGGAGAAGGAGTTCTTATTGGATAAGAAAGGCGAGATGATGGAACTCGAAGAAATTCGAGAAGAACCCGAAATACAAAATAACGATCCTACACCTCAGGAACCATTGATAGACACGCCTGTACCTAGAAGATCCGAGAGGATTTCTAGACCTCCTATTCGATATGGTCTTCTTCTTGAAGGGGATCAAGATGAACCCGATGTTGGATGTGATCCAAGAAACTTCAAGGAAGCAATTTCTGATGCGGATTCAAATTTATGTCTTGAAGCTATGCAGTCGGAAATAGATTCGATGCATACAAACCAAGTTTGGTCTTTAGTAGATCCTCCCGATGGAATTGTTCCAATAGGGTGTAAATGGATCTACAAGAGAAAGCTTGGGCCTGATGGTAAGGTATTGACCTACAAGGCGCGATTGGTGGCGAAAGGTTATACTCAAAGACAAGGAGTTGACTATGATGAAACCTTTTCACCAGTTGCAATGTTCAAGTCCATAAGAATCCTTATTGCCATAGCTGCTTGGTATGACTATGAGATATGGCAAATGGATGTGAAGACTGCTTTTCTTAATGGAGACATTAAGGAAGAAATCTATATGAAGCAGCCTGAGGGGTACACATCCATGGGAAGCGAGCATAAGGTATGCAAGCTTCAGAGATCAATTTATGGTCTAAAACAAGCATCAAGAAGTTGGAACCAGAAATTTGATGAAACAATAAAGGATTTTGGTTTCATCAAGAACCCGGAGAAACCATGCGTGTACAAGAAAGTAGTTAAGGATGCTGTGACATTCTTAGTACTTTATGTTGATGACATCCTACTCATTGGGAATGATGTAGGGATGTTGCAGTAAACAAAGATATGGTTATCAGGTAGATTCTCGATGAAGGATTTGGGTGAGGCATCCTATATTCTAGGGATACAGATCTATAGAGATAGATCTAAGAGAATGATAGGACTCACTCAATCAACCTACATCGACACCATATTGAAACGGTTTTCAATGGATGGGTCCAAGAGAGGACATCTACCCATGTGTCATGGAGTTTCTCTATCCAAGTCTATGTGTCCCAAGACGGATGAAGAGATAGAGAAAATGACACATGTACCATATGCGTCAGCCATAGGTAGTATCATGTATGGGATGATATCTACCAGACCGGATGTAGCATTTGCTCTGAGTGTCACGAGCAGATATCAAGCTAATCCCGGTCAAATGCATTGGAAAGCCGTGAAGGACATTCTTAAGTACTTACGAAGGACTAAGAATATGTTCATGGTATATGGAGGAAGAGAACTAAAATTCGAAGGCTATACCGACTCTAGCTTCCAAAGTGACGTGGATGACTCGAAGTCAACCTCTGAATTTGTGTTCATGCTCAATGGCGGTGCTGTCTCTTGGAAGAGTTCCAAGCAGGACACCACAGCGGATTCCACCACTGAGGCAGAATACATTGCAGCATCAGCTGCTGCTAAAGAGGCCGTTTGGATGAGGAATTTCGTCCAAGAGTTGGGCGTCATTCCTGAAGTTGTTGGTCCAGTCCCGGTGAACTGTGACAACACGGGTGCCATTGCTCAGGCAAAGGAACCAAGGTCTCATCAAAGATCCAAACACGTACTGAGGAAATACCACATCATCCGGGAGATTGTGGAAAGAGGAGACATCACTGTCGAAAGAGTGGCCTCTGCAGACAATATCGCTGATCCACTTACTAAGCCCTTGCCAGGACCATTATTTGACAAACATCGCGAAGAAATGGGTCTACGTATATGACTAGTTGGCTTTAGGGCAAGTGGGAGATTGAAAGAGTGGGTGCCCGGTGAGCCAACTTGTGGCTAAGGGCTTTGATGACTCTTTGTATAAACAATCTTTTGTTTTATATAATTTACACTTTTATTAATGGCAATGACTTTATCTTTCTTCATATTGTTATATTGTGATATACTATTGTTGTTTTGATAAAGACCTTGAATATACTATAGTGTATGTAAGATGTGGTAGAACATGGGGATGTCTATCATGAAACACATCTTATAGTCACTGTATATTCTAAACTGTTCCTAGTCGATTGAGCCGTCCGATAATAAGGATAAGGATCGCTCGAGTTTGAGACTAGCATTTGCGATGCTGAGTACCACGTTTCATTGGTAGGGAACATAGAGATGTTCGAAGCATGCAAATGGATATTCATATGATGCATGATCGAACTACCCTATCCGAACTTTCCAAGTAGTTATCACTTATCGAGTGGATAAAGTCCGCGGTTTTGGTTGTACACCATTAGTCCTTACTACTTGAAACATCATTGAGACTCTATATGATTGTACTGTGCTTTGACTCATTTACCGACTCTATTGGGGTCATCAGGTGTCGGGATTGGGTACAGTTACAACACATATAGGAGTCGATGCTTTGTTGTCAAGGATTCACCACATACTTGCGAGTGTGGATATCCTATGCGATCTGAGGAGATATTAGTGTGACGAATCTCTGGCCAGAGTACATGATGTGTTTTAAGAAATGGTTTCTTAGTAACACATGCGATGTCACTATTTGATCTTCAAGATGTATTGCATAGTTATCGAATCTCGAACGACTGTCGATTTACCAATGATTGTTGATTCGATCGGGATATATGGATGAAGGGACCGTACTGTAAGCTAACCAAAATCTATTGGTTCTTGCAGGCACTATCAGTGATACCTAGGGAATCATGGGGCGATGTTGCTAGGCGCTCTTACCATGATTCGATGGGCAAGTTGGAAATTGTTGTTCCGAGTCACAAGGAGTTGTGAGCCCACGGCTAGCTGTATCCCTGAACCATTGAGGGTCACAAAGAGTAATAGATTTTTAATCCCCATTGAGATAGTTAAATTTAAAGAGTTAAATTTAATGAACAAAGAAGTTGGACTTCTTATTTAAGAGTAGAGGAGTAAGATTTTCTAAAATGACATAGGGATGAGCATTTTTGGAAATCACTGAATTCGGATTCAGAAAAATTTATCTTGACTTTAAAAGGTGCAGAAATGGTTTCTGTGCACATTGGTGAAATCGGTTTATCAATCGGAGTCATGATGAATTTTATATTAATTTCTGAAAATGCGGGCTTTGCTTGTCGGGCTTGAACTTATGACTAATGGGCCCTAAGCTGTTAGCGGCCTACATTATAAATAAGTTATTGCAGTACAGAAATTACACACAACAGGTCACAATTTTCGAAAAACCCTAGTTTTCTCTCAAATAGTGGCCGCCCCCTCCCCTCTGCTCGGGAAAAATCCAGTCTGTGAATTTTGAATTACAGTCTGGTTTAACGGATCAAATTCGTTAATTCTCTTCGTAGAAACTTCTGATAGATTTTCTAGTGCAATCTATCAGAGGGATTAAATCTCTGTTCGTGGACCTGATTAAAGAACAGTTCGTCCATCAGTTCCTGGGAGATACAACAAGAGCAGAGCAATCTGTTGGTGTTCATAATCTCGATTCGAGATTTGAGGTAAAAATTTATAATTGTTATTTAATTTTTACACACACAATTTAATCGTAAAGTTTTGATACCCATTATGGAATCCTTCCATATAAAAAATTTTAAACTTCCGCTGCACCGGGTATCAATCCTGATTGATCTGATCACCGTTCTCCAACAATTCTGATACTGAGAGGGTTGGTTCTGATACTGCCTCTGCTGCTGAGGTGCTACCTGATTACCTCTTTGCCTCCACAAGCCTGCTTCTGCTCCCTTTGCATGATTCATGGCATCCGCAAAGTTGTTTGGCCTAGCAGTGTTCATCAAAGTGAAGATGTCAGGATTCAAGCCATTTATGAAATGATCTGCCTTAGCTTCTTCATCTCCGGCAATTAGTGGTGCAAAACGCAACAGACTATCAAACTTGCCAACGTACTCTTCGATGTTCAGATTCCCTTGTCTCAAATTGGCAAATTCTGCTCCTTTGTCCTTACGGTACGAGATAGGGAAAAACCGCTTATAGAATTCAGATTTAAAAAGAGTCCAAGTAACTTCCGTACCTCTATTCTCTATTGCTTTCTTTTTCATGATCCACCAGCTCTTAGCAACCCCACGTAGCTGATGAATGACTAACCTGATTCTGCGGTCATCTGTGTAATCAATGGAATCGAATAGCTGATCAATATCATCCAACCAACTCTCGCAGTCAACTGGATTTTCTGAACTCATCAATAATGGCGGATTGAACGACTGAAACCTCTTCAAAAAGGTTTCCAAAGGCGTTGCTGAAGCATCCAACTGATCAACTTCAGTGCTAGCTTGCTCAGTTGCAGGGATAACTGGCGGTGTGTTTCTGTTTATCACTCGACGAGGACCCATCTGATAATCAAAGGTTAGGACACGAGATATCTCAATCGCTACAATCAGTGCCCTTACAACCGCTTGGAATACCGGATACCAGTCGATAACAGAAACAGTTATATTTCAAGTAGATCATGATTTATAATTTAAATCACATAACCATGTAATTCAATAATTCTCAATAATAAAGCATGCTCGCATGGAATTAAGTACACAGTTAAAATAATTCAAACACATGCGAGGAGCCAATACACGCAGACTCGATCTACCCGCTCACTCTAGTTCGACCAAGAATCTTAATGCTCTGATACCACTTAATGTGAGACCTCGGTTCTAAACAACAATTAAAGGAGTAATTCAATAAGTAAGCAATTAAAAGCCAAGAGCATTTTTTTTTTTAAAAAAAGGGGACTCGTAGGCGTGCATGGCGTCCTGCCCAAGCCCTCGCACGGGCGCGCCACCCGAGGCGCGGGCGTGCCTGAAGCTCTGCCCAAAACTTCCGAAACGAAGTGCGGGACGCGCGGGCGCGCATGACCTGCTGAATTGGCTCAAAACAAGCCTCCAAAAGTGCAATAACATAACCAAAAAAACTCTAACATGATCCAACTAATATATATCCAACAACATAGCATTTAAATACATACAAGTGAAGAACACGCATCGATGCTAGCTATTACAAGCCGAATACAAGAGTTCTAACCACAAGCAAGACCACTTCCAGTCCAAGTTCAAGTTCTTAACATGCTTCAAAACATAAGCTAGATTGTCATGCTAACAAGACTTCTAAACCGAGTCTCACTTCTACATCATTCCCTCAAAGCTAATCATGCCTCTTCTGACTTGATCCTGCCCCACCTGTTGCCAAGTACACATACAAAACAAAGCAACAGCCAGATAACCGGTGAGAATGATAATCCCAGTAAAAGCAACATAACAAGTAATACAACAATAATCATGCTTTCAAGACAACGACGAAATCCCTGACAACGTAATGAAATGCATGTCTTTAAACCGGGATATCAAATCTGATAAACTAGGGATTGCTGCTGTGCTTTTGGGATCCCGAGGGTAAGATTACGTAACGACTCACCGACTCACCCAATCGAGGTGGTGCCACGTATCCCACTCCTCTAAACTTTGAGCAACTATAATGATTATGCTAGCACTAGGCGAAACGACTACGACCTAGGCCACTCAATCATAGTTCCCAAACGTCTAAACAAAAAGGGCGGTTCTGCCCGCTGAAAACAAGATTGGCTCAAGATGAATGCATAACAGAAATATAAAACATAGCCATATAACAAAAGCTCAATCAAAACAACAGAACACAAGTTCCTCATGCTAGAATGAGTGTAGATGCAAGTATGTGCTTTTAAGGGAAACTCGAGAACCAACTGTCCCGAGTATGCTATCCCGCTATCGATGTCTGCTTTTACCTTTCAATGTCGTAGATCCAACTCCGAACAAGCTACAACAAAATATTGTATCAACAACTATACAACCTAAACAACAAACAACGGTTCAAGGAAATCTCTTTACCGATCTTCGTCCAACTCTTGACGAACAATGCTGCTAACACGGTCTTGACAAACTCCAAACGAATCTATTCAGATACAAATCAAAGATCAATTACCAAGATCGACTTACAAGCCAAGTTCAACAACTCAATAATGGTTCGAAATCCCCAAAACTCAAACCGACGGCATAACGGCTATAAACTGAACAAACCGACAACGCAGACAGCAGTTCAATAGCGATATCAACTCAATTCAATGCTAATACAATAACAACAAGACAAACCCAACAAATCTCAAAATCATGATTTTCGAAAATAGCTTCCAAAAATCATAACAATTCCAAACGTCGCTCTAATTCAAAACCGACAGATAATAAACGATCAGAACTCCGCCAAGAACAACATACTAGAATCTAGATCGATTCTAACAACCTTCGAAAAACAAAACATATCTGATCGGAGAAATACTTACGGTATAACGGAGCTCTCACTGCAGTGATCACTAATCTGCCTTCAGAAATAATTTCTAACGGCCGGATCGAGCTCGGGAGGAAATCTGGAAGCTTGGAAAAGCTTGAAGGCGTCTTCAATGGAGGAGCTCGATTTAGGGAAGAGGATGAAATGATTTCCAAGTCAAACAAATGTGTAGATAATATATAAAAATCAATATTTGTGTTTTAGTCCCTGAAATTTCCAAAATTTGCAAAAAGGACCCTGATCAAAATCAAACCGGCTCGAGAACTCTGTAATCTCTGATTAACTCAAATAAACTCATTTAAGATAAAAACAGGGCGTTACAAAATGAATGCAGCATAAATCAATGACATATAAACCATGCAGTCACATAATACATGCATACTCAGTCAGAATATCTCGAACTGTACTTTCGTATCTCAAATCAGTGCAAGCTCTACCAACTCTAGGTCCATGCCTATAGTCTGCTCTACACTGCCAAATGATACTACTATCATTAAAGTGCTCTAAAAGCCTTAACTAAGCTATTGCATACTCCTAAATATTTTTAGAAATCAAAAGCTATACCTTCGTCCGTCGTTAGCCCTTTGCTGTTGATTGCCTCAAAACTAGGCCACAGCTCCGCTACGATGCCTAGATCGCTATGCCACTTCCGAATTCCCGATGGGACGCCTAGAATTCCCTAGATCTGAGTTAGAATGCTAAGGAATCAAGAGAGAAGAGGTGATTGGTGCGTCTAAATCTGAATCTCGGCCCTCCTATTTATAGACAACGATCGGAACTTCCGTTCCTCGATCGGAACGTCCGATCCTGCAATCGGAGCTTCAGAAGATCCTCATCTCCCATGTGTCAAAATATCACTGGTTGACTTCGGATAGGGGTGATCGGAGCTTCCGATCCTGCCATATTTCATGCCTGACGTAATACCATCGGAGCTTCCGATCCTGCATCGGAGCTTCCGATCCGTCCGATACCCAATCTATTTAATTAGCGTTGATTAATCTCTTAATCACTGATTTTGGTTACGGGCTACTACATTCTCCCCCACTTAAGATATTTTGTCCTCGAAATCAGATCTTAAGTACCGAATGTAATACAGAAATCAGAAACATTCTTTATTCAAATCAAACGTTTATAGAGTTTGCAACTGAATACAACTATAAGAATGAAATCAAAACAACTCAGGATGGTCTTCACGCATCCTGTCCTCAAGCTCCCAAGTATCTTCCTCAGTGCCTCGGCGCTGCCACTGAATTAAAACCTGAGGAATGACTTTATTCCGCAAAACCTTATCCTTATGATCCAAGATACGAATAGGTTTCTCAACATAGGTCAAATCCTTGCTCACCTGAACCTCAGACCGCTGCAGAATATGAGACTCATCCACCACATACCGTCGCAACAGAGATACGTGAAACACGATGTGAATACTGGAAAGATGCGGTGGCAAAGCTAGTCGATAAGCCAAATCGCCAATGCTCTCCAAGATCTCAAACCGATAAACCTGGGAAACAACTTGCCCTTAAGGCCAAATCTGAGAATTTTGCGAAAAGGTGACACTCTCAGAAACACTTTCTCCCCGACATAGAACTGCAAAGGCCTACGCTTGGTGTTAGCATAGCTGGCCTGGCGATCATGTGCAGTCTTAATCTGTTTCTTGATCTGATCAACAATGTCTACCGCCTGCTGGATAAACTCCGGTCCCTCAGACTGTCTCTCCCCCACTTCTTCCCAGAAGAGTGGAGTACGACAACGTCGCCCGTACAACGCCTCAAAAGGTGTCATCCCAATACTAGTATGATAGATGTTGTTGTATGCGAACTCGATCAATGGCAAATGATCCTACCAGGCTGAACCAAAATCCATGATGCACGCTCTAAGAATATCCTCCAAAGTACGGATAGTGCGCTCTGACTGACCATCAGTCTCCGGATAATAGGCAATACTCAAACTGAGAGTAGTACCCATCGCACACTGAACACTCCCCCAAAATCTAGAAGTAAACCTGGGGTCCCGATCGCTGACAATGCTCATAGGCACTCCATGAAGTCGAACGATCTCCTAAATGTACAACCGAGCCATACGATCCACATTGTACTCCCGGCTATAGGCAATGAAATGCGCTGACTTGGTGAGTCGGTCCACCACAACCCAGATAGCATCACAGTTCCTCGGGGATACCGGCAAATGGGTCACAAAGTCCATTGTGATAAACTCCCATTTCCATTCAGGAATAGGCAGACTGTGAAGCAATCCTCCAGGTCGTCGGTGCTCTGCCTTGACCTGTTGGCACACCAAACATCTCGAAACAAACTAATAAACACTGTGTTTCATTCCCTTCCACCAGAAACGAGTACGTAGATCCTTGTACATCTTGTTTCTCCCAGGATGAATACTCAACTTAGTGCGATGCACCTGAGACAAAATCTCCTCTCGCAACTCTACATCCTGCGGAATCACAAGACTTCCAGACAAACACAGAAAGTCATCTGACTGATAATGAAATCCAGACGAGCTACCCTCGTTAGCTAGACGAGCTAAATGCTGGGTCTTCGAATCAGACATCTGAGCATCTCGAATCCGCGAATACAAAGCTGGCTCAGATAATATCGCAAACATCTGGATACCCTGCATACCTTTCTTATGCTTAAAAGTATATCCTGAAGTACAACAGTCACTGATCGCAATAGACATCGAACAAGTCTGAAGTGCGAATAGTCGCACCTTGCGACTCAATGCATCAGCGGTGAGATTAGCAGCTCCCGAATGGTACTTAATCTCACAATCATAGTCCTTAAGCAAGTCCATCCAACGTCTCTGCCTCATGTTCAACTCCGCCTGAGTGAACAAATACTTGAGACTCTTATGGTCGGTGAAGATATCAAATTTCTCGCCATACAGATAATGACACCAGATCTTCAAAGCGAACACAATGGATGCCAATTCCAAATCATGGACTGGGTAGTTGTCCTCGTGAAGCTTCAGCTGTCTAGAAGCGTATGCGATCACATGCCCATTCTGAGTCAGAACACAACCTAACCCCTGAAGATAAGCATCAGTGTACACCACATACCCTCCAAATCCTGACGATAATGCCAACACTGGCGCAGAAGTCAACCGTCGTCGAAGCTCACAGAAATTCTCCTCACACTCGGAGGACCACTCGAAATCCACACCCTTGCGGGTAAGCTGCGTCAAAGGTCGAGCTAACTGAGAGAAGTTCAGAATGAAGCGACGATAATATCTTGCTAGACCCAGAAAGCTACGGATCTCAGCAACCGTCGTCGGTCACGACCAATTAAGCACCGCCTCAATCTTGCTTGGATCAACAGAAATCCCCTCCCTATATATGATATGGCCAAGAAAGACCACTCGATCCATCCAAAACTCACACTTGCTCAGCTTGGCGTACAACTGCTCATCCCGAAGAGTCTGCAGTACCAACCGCAAGTGAGAAACATGCTCTTCCGTATTACGCGAATACACCAAGATGTCGTCAATGAAGACCACGAAAAACTTGTCCAAATACTCCCTGAAGACACGGTTCATCAGGTCCATAAATATAGCCGGTGCATTAGTCAAACCAAATGGCATCACTAGAAACTAGTAATGCCCATAGCGAGTACGGAATGCAGTCTTGGCTACGTCTTGATCTCGGACTCTCAACTGATGATACCCAGATCTAAAGTCAATCTTGGAGTAAACTGAAGTGCCCTGCAGCTGATCAAACAAGTCATCAATACGAGGCAAAGGATACTTGTTCTTCACAGTGACTCGATTCAGCTGTCGATAGTCAATGCACAGCCGCATCGACCCATCTTTCTTCTTTACAAAAAGAATAGGAGCTCCCCAAGGAGATACACTAGGACGAATGTACCCCTTGTCCAAAAGGTCCTGTAGCTGATTCTTCAACTCACGCATCTCTGACGGAGCCAGACGATACGGTGCTCGAGAAATAGGCGAAGTACCCGGCATCAACTCTATGCCAAACTCGACTTTCCTAGCAGGAGAAAAACCCGGAATCTCATCAGGAAATACATCTGGAAATTCATCCACGACCGAAATGCTCTCTATCCCAACGCTCTCAGCGGACAAATCAACTGCATAGATAAGGTAACCTTCTCCGCCAGACTCTAGAGCTCGACAGACTCTCAAAGCTGATACCAAAGGCATCGGGGGTCGCGCTCCCTCTCCATAGAAAAACCAGCTATCACTCCCCTCCGGATGAAAGCGTACTAATCTCTGATAGCAGTACACTGAAGCTCGATAAGTAGTCAACATATCTATTCCCAGAATGCAATCAAAGTCGTCCATCGCAAGAACCATGAGATTCGCTAACAGAATGTTCCCCTCGAACTTTAAAGGGCAACCCATCACTAGACGCTTATCCAAAGCAGATTGGCCCGTCGGAGTAGAAACAGACATCACTACGTATAGTGCAATGCAAGGTAACTTATGCCTCTTAAAAAACGTGCAGAAATGAAGGAATGAGATGCACCAGTGCCAATAAGTACAAGAACAGGTATACCATAAAGCATAAATGTACCTGCGCTCATTCTCCTCCAATGCCTGATCATGTCTCAGGGCAAACACTTGGCTAGAAGCTCGTGGCCTCAAATGAAAACTCCCTGCGACCTCTGCTGAACGGTGGCCTTAGAACCAGATCCTGAACCAGAACCAGAACCGCCTCCCCCAGATAGTGGATAATCCCTCCGGATATGACCAGTCTCTACACAATGGAAACAAGCTCCAGAAGCTCTACGGCAACGGTCGGTCGGATGGTTTTTCCCACAGTGATCACACTTGTCTTTCTTACCGAAACGGACAACACCAGTAGAGCCAGAGGAAGAAGAAGTAGATCCAGACTTCTTGAAAGATTGGGCATGTGGACCCAAAGAACTAGCAGGTCTCGATTGAGAGAAAGACCTGTTCCATCGAATGCTGTCCTTCGCCTGGTGACAACGGCTCACCAAACCCTCGTAGGACATGTCGTCACCAACCACCACACGGTCATGGATCTCAGGGTTAAGGCCCTGAAGGTACAGATTATACTTCATCTCGGAGCTGTCGGCAATCTCCGAGCAATAGGCTAACAGATCAAAGAACTTCTGCTGGTATTCATCAATAGACAAAGCTCCCTGCCGCAAGCTCAGAAGCTCACCTGCCTTCGTCTGTCGGAGTGCAAGAGGAAAATATAGCTTGTGGAAAGCTGTGAGGAATTCGGCCCAGGTGGCCACTCCTCTTGCCGCAACAAAAGGTGCAGAACTAAACCTCCACCACCTGCGCGCACGTCCATCCAGAAGATAACCCAGTATCTCCATCTTTTGGTCCTCGGTGCAGTGAAACGTTCGAAAAGTCGTCTCCATGCGGTCTAACCAGTTCTCCGCCTCTTTCGGAGACTCGCCTCCGCACAAGGGCTTAGGCCCCATCTGCAAGAATCGACGTACACTGAAACGGTCCTCATCTCGATGATGATGGCGGCGTTCTCGACGAGGCTCTTGGTCGGCATCACCCCAACGCCCACCAATACTGCCATGAGAACTCTGGTCAACACGATCTGCCATCTACAAAATTAACCTAACGGTTATCTTATGTAGAATCTAAATCCCAAGAATATTTTGCATGCTCTGATACCATAAATGTAGTGACCCTTACCTGGATCACCTACTAAACAGAACTTAGGCATGCAATTAACTTAATCAAAATGGTAATCAGAATTAAGCTGCGGAAAAACATAAACATTATACAATCCCAAGGCAAGAAATCTGTAAATACCCAAAAATAATACAACCCAAATCGAATAGTTGTATCAATCCAATAACAACAGAATAAAACCTAGGCGAAGCTCCAGCACATCTCCTATCTCCTAGAGAAGCGGCTGAACAGCTGAAAACTAAGATAGGTGTTGATTATATGGGTAACCACTGCCTAGCCCCTCTTGGATCCACCTGCCTCATCCAATCGCAAACCTGCCCCATGGAATAGGGTGTCCAGAAACACAGAGTATGAAACGTGAGCATAAAATGCTCAGTACAAGAGTATGAGTATACATGCATGCAAAGTGAACTCCCTATAACTCGAGATCAAGGATCAGATAACAGAGACAGACCGGGCCCTGGTATGTAGCACGCTGTGCCGTCGCTTCAGGAGGTGGCTCTCATACCATAATACCAGTGGATTTATCGGACCCAAAGCCATTGAAGTCCATCCACTAACAGGATAGAGTACAACCCTACTAATAGACATCTCGGAGGAGATAGCTCAGTATGCAAATGAATGCAGCATAAATCAATGACATATAAACCATGCAGTCACATAATACATGCATACTCAGTCAGGATATCTCGAACAGTACTTTCGTACCTCAAATCAGTGCAAGCTCTACCAACTCTAGGTCCATGCCTATAGTCTGCTCTACACTGCCAAATGATACTACTATCATTAAAGTGCTCTAAAAGCCTTAACTAAGCTATTGCATACTCCTAAATATTTTTAGGAAGCAAAAGCAATACCTTCGTCCGTCGTTAGCCATTTGCTGTCGATTGCCTCAAAACTAGGCCACAGCTCCGCTACGATGCCTGGATCGCTATGCCACTTCCGGATTCTCGATGGGACGCCTAGAATTTTCTAGATCTGAGTTAGAAGGCTAAGGAACCGAGAGAGAAGAGGTGATTGGTGCGTCTAAATCTGAATCTCGGCCCTCCTATTCATAGACAACGATCGGAACTTCCGTTCCTCGATCGGAACGTCCGATCCTGCCGTCGGAGCTTCCGAAGATCCTCATCTGTCACGTGTCAAAATATCACTGGTTGACTTCAAATAGGGGTGATCGGAGCTTCCGATCCTGCCATATGTCATGCCTGACGTAATACCATCGGAGCTTCCGATCCTGCATCGGAACTTCCGATCTCGATCGGAACGTCCGATCCTGCATCGGAGCTTCCGATCCGTCCGTTACCCAATCTATTTAATTAGCGTTGATTAATCCCTTAATCACTGATTTTGATTACGGGCTACTACACTCCGTGCCTCGAAGTCGATCTCCAACAGCCGTCGTTTCCCACAGATCATCGCCGCCCTTCGCCAATCACCCTTGCCTATCCCTTCACTAAATCCCGTTTCCCTTCGCCGTGAGCCATAGAGGATACGATGATGAATTATGGTTCGAGATTTAAGATGATACAAATACATGTAGATACGCGCATGTATAGTTTTGCGCAAAGTTTTGTTACAACAGAAAACAAAACAAAATTTTCTTCGCATATAGGAAGAAGAAACGGGAGAGAAAACGTTAAAAAAAAAAAACAGGAGAGAGAAATAATTATGAGCACATGCTATGCTATGCAATTAATTATTACCTGCCATGTAAATCTGTCCCTCCTCTGTTTATTTTTAAATACGCAATCATACGAAGGCTGCACTCACAAAAGTCAAAAATCAAATTGAGTTAGTAAGTTGGGATGAAAACATACTGCGGTGCTGAATTTATAATGACAATACTTGATATAGTTCTACTGGGTTTCTACAAGTAATATTCTGGCAAGACTTTGATTCATATCCAATTACACTGAAATTTAATATTCTGCCATGATTTTAATTCCACTGTATCACAGTCCTTATTCTGCCCATAATTTTCGCAGTGGCAAACAATATTTGTTTTCGGCAACTAAATTTCTGGCAATACTTCGGTAAAAATTCTACTCTCGGACCTCTCCACACACACGACATGCCCGAGAGCGAGGAGCCTATGATAGGTTACACCTAAAAATTCAACTGGGCCTGAGCTCAATCATGAAGGTCCACTCCAAATATTTTTGAGGCCCAAGCCTATTTAAATATTATATATATTTAATTCAAGCAGACCCTGAATTCTACAAAAGCCCATAAGAGGCTCAAGCCCGTGAAACTCTCCGAATATCTATAAATAGCTCAAGTCACCTCATTATTAAGGTACACACTTTCTTTAGCACTATAACGCTCTACTCTTGATTTATTATTCTTTGAGTAATCACTGACTTGAGCGTCGGAGTGTCTTCGCCGGGAACCCTTCCGGCTCATCTGACTTTATTTTGCGACGTATGAACAACCCACTGAAGATCTCCACTGGGAACATACAAGGATCAATTGATACTTCGGACTTTGCGAAAGCAACGTGTCATATACAAATGATTTTTGGCTACATCAATAAATATTTATAATTTATACAAAATATTAGACAATTTTTTTCACGAAAATATATGAAATAATGGATGTAAAAGATTTTGGGTACCAAAATTTTATTTAAATTTGATATAATATACAATGATAAACACTTTGATTTTATGGTATAAAGATAGCATTTGAATTTTATTTACGTTATGTAGATAAATACTAAATATTAATTTACGTTTATTTTTAATTTTATTTTGTAAAATTTTAAATACACAAATATATTAACTATGACCATGACAAATAATTTTTTTTGACACATTATTAATTTTTTTTGAAGATATTATGCTTTATTAAAATTTTAATTTTTTAAGATATAATATAAACATTACAAAGACATGTAATAAAATTAACTCTCCATTACCTGCGACTGGATGTTGACGTTTCCTATAAATGGGAAAGTCTATGCTACCCCAAGGGCACTGCCTTTGGGGTAGCATAGACTTTCTCCCTATAAAGAGTGTGAAAATAGCTTCGCTGTTGGTGGTGTGGTCCGTGATCATGAAGGCCAACCAATACTAGCTTTGGGCGCAGGATTCAGAGGCCTCCTTCTATTGTCTATGCTGAACTTGAAGCAATTTTGGTTGGTTTAAATATGGCTCGGGACAATGATTTCCAGTAGGGGTAGCAAAAAAATCGGTCAAACCGAGAAAACCAACTGAACCGAAAAAAATCAAAAATTCGGTTTGATTTATTCGGTTTGATCGGTTAATTTTTTAAAAAATATAGGTTAAGTCGGTTTAATCGGTTCGATTCGATTTTTTTAAAAAAAAAAAAATATCGGTTAAACCGATTAAACCGAAAATTATTTATATAATTAAAAAAATTAATATTGAGCCTTAAATCTTAACTGTAATGGCTTATTTGTTGTTGAACTATAACTACATATACCTAATTTTGTTATAAGTCTAACTTATTAACCCAACAAAAAACCATCTCATATATTTTACAATTGTTGCCCTAAATCCTAACACCACAAATTATTTTCATCTTCACGTTGAAGTTTCATTTCATCTCAAATTCAATGGAAAACTTGTGCTCCTGTAAGATTTTATTTATTAAAAAAAAATTATTTTTTGATATAGGCATGTGCCCCTAAATATACTTATAAATTCAATGAAGAAATTTGTGCACCCGAAAATACCTGTAAATTTTTTTAAAAAAAAAATCATGTAAATTTAAAAAAATATAAAAAATCGATTATTTCGATCGAAAATCAAAATAACCGATTTTTTATCGGTTCGTTTAGTCGGTTTTAATATACAAATTCGGACGGTTCATTTTGTTAGAAAATAGATCGGTCGGTTCGATTTTGAAAATTTTGGTTCGATCGATTCGGTTTTGACCGATTGCACACCACTAATTTCCAGATTCACCTCATCACTACGAATTCTACTTGGACCTGCTTTTAAAGACCTTTCGCGATTCAATAATATTATAAGTTTTCTTTATAAAAAAAAACATTTTAAATAATTATTTATGGAATTTTCCATTGAAATCATTAATCACTTTTTAATCGAATAGTTTAAGGGGTATCATGATATTATGTAATAAAGTGCGATCTTCAAACGTCCTGTTTTTTTTTTCTGGTATTTTAATGGTTCCTGAGATTGGGAAGAAACAGTGAGGTGGGGGAAGAGATGGCCAACAATAAAGCACATCCGTGGCGAAGCGTTTTACTTCTTTCGATGATGCTGCATCTCGCTCCATCTATGTCTCAGTCAAGCCCTAACCAGGTAAAGTCTTCTCTCGCTCCGACGATCGAGATCCCCCAAGTTTATGGACATGGATTTTGTAACTTCATTAAAGGGCAGTAAGTCTTGAAAGAGAGATTTTTTAGTTCAATTTTTGGTCCAGCTATGTGGGCTTTCTGCAAATTAGTTTCTTTAACATTTTGTGATGAAAATCTCGAGTCTTGTGAAAATCTTGAGCTTTTCATAATCCATGTAAGACTTCTGTTGTTTTACTAAATTACGTCTTTGTAAATCGTAATCTCTCACTTCGGTTGATTCCGACCAAAGTTTTGGTGGCTGTAGGCTTTCCAATATAAATGGCAGGATGATACTTTCTTTAACGTCTAGTGTTGTCGTTGAGTATTTTTATTTTAGCCTCTGCACCGTGTTTCAAGAGTCACTCCAGTTTCAACATGGTGTTTTCTGTCTGTTGATTTGGTTTGCTCCTGAATGTATGTTTTTATCTCTCGATCAAGTAACATATATAATTTTTTTGTGCAGCAGGCTAGCGACCACTTTGAATCAAGGTAAGATATGCTGTTATTTCATTTAAAAATTCGATCTTGTCAAATATTTTCTCTTGCGCTGCTTCTGCCATGACTTTCTTTCCCCTTTCTCATTTTTATTTTTCTCCTTTCGTTTTTTTTATTTCGGGTTAAGGGAGTAGTGAGGGTGGTAAGGCTGTTATTATTCCGCAGTTCCATGGTGCTATGGTCCATATTCAAACTACTGAACTCTCTTTTTATTGAATTAAGCATGGTAATTCATATAATGTTATGGTTAAAATGTGGCATTCATGCTGTTGACAACTCCCAATTTGCCTTTTGATGCACAGAGCTATCATAAAAGACCAGCCTGAAGTTCATTGTTCGAGAGAGAGAAGTCAAGCAGCCTCGAAAATTGTGGATGAGGTACCTTACATTTTGACTATTACCTGTAAGTAGAATCACCTTCTGTTCTTTACTAACTTTGAAGAACTAATTTTGCAGTATCTCATGCCTTTTGTGGAATCGGAGAAGTATCAACTTTCACAAAAATGCAAACTTCATCCAAGTAACAACATATTTAGAGACCAAGAGGAGCATAAGATTCATATAGATATAAGTGAATGGCGGTGTGGATATTGTAAAAAACTCTTTCGAGCAGAAAAATATTTGGATCAGCATTTTGACAATAGGCACTCCAATCTTCTGAATTCTGTATGTAACCTTGTCTGTTCTTTCCATAATATAAACGCTGATAGCGGGATCATCCTTTTGTTTACTGATTATGTTATGCATTGCCGTACCGATTGATTTCTCTAGCTCTTATTAACAATTTCTTCCCAATCTTGTTATTTTCAGAACATATAGATTTTATCAACTCAAGTATTAAGATGACATTGTGCCAATGATGATGCTGACATGAGTACAGAACATGCATCGACTGATATAATTGAATCATTATGAACTTGAAAACCCACAATTTCTGGTTTAGCTAGTATTTGAAATTGTTCGACTGTAACACATGGTCCTTTATAAGTTCTTACACATCTCATGGAATTCGCTAATCTTTCATACTTTTGTATGTATGTGGCCCAAATACGGTGATTTGATTTCGAATCCTTAATGTGTGTTCAGAGTCAGGACAAGTGCTTGGCTGATCTATGCGGAGCTTTACATTGTGATTTTGTTATAAATTCATCATCTCGAAAAAAGTGCAATCCGGCTGCTGCTGCTAGGAACCGTCATTTATGTGAGGTTGTTCCTGGTTTCTTAATCAGTTATATGGCATGTTTAAGTATTCCTTAGTTCATATTTTTGCTCTCATTTTAAAGGATCTTGCCAACACCTGTTTTCCTTCTAGCAATGGTCCCTCGGCAGCTCGTCTCCATGGTACTATTCTTTCTAGTCCTAGAAAAGTAGGATGAATTTGGTACGTTTGTTCACACACTCTTTCTGGTAATGATCTGCTAGAGTTTTTCCTACGCCAATTCTGTGATGCCCACACTTGCTCAAAAGGCAGAAAACCTTTCTCCAGGGGTGGCAGGGTAAGTGATTGATTCATGATATTCCATGCATGGTGTACTATGAGAAGCTTTCATGCGTAAAATGGAGATTCTAGAGGAATATTTGATTTGATTTGATGATTTTGTAACCTTAATTTGAAGTTGATCCGATAGGGGTCCTAAATGGTTGGTGGTTCATGTATACCGCAATAGCTGAATTATCCAAACAAGTTGAATGATTTGGTATCACATATATGAAATCCTTGACTTCCTAATTCTTTGATCCAAAACACCCTAAAGAAACAACCTTTGTAGTGAGTTGAGTGAATTGTGCAGTTTCATATTATTTTGGATTTTGTTATCTCTTATGCCTTTCTCTTGCTCATTTTATATATCTCATTTCTTACATTTACAGAAGCATACAGGATTCTTCTATTTGGCCATGTCAATACTGATTTTGATGCTTCTTCCAATATTTTATGTGCTTGTATATCTCTACCAAAGGTCCTGTTCTTGCTTGTCAATTTTTTGTTCTTTTTTTTTGTTGGATTCAAGTAAATATTCTCAAGGCACTGATCTAGCCTCTCCTTGTTCTGTTATATATGACAGTGAAATGAGAAAAGGAACGCAACAGCTTAAGTTCGTTTCAAAACCTCAGAAAAAGACAAAGCCTTCTTGATTGTATCTGGTAGTTAATTTACAATGCCTTAATGTTATCTGAGAATTTATAAAATTGTTCCAAACAAAAGCTGGTATGATCTTTACATTAAATGATCCCCGTGATCACGAATAATCAAATTCTATTTCATATATCACCAGATCAATGTGCATTACAATGTTCCTCGTTGCATTTCAGGTTTAGATTTTGTGCAACCAGGGATGTTAGACATGGCACAATCAGGGATTAGCTTCACCTATTGGGATTCTTTATGTTGTAACACTATGTCTTCGTAACTTCATAATGTGATAAATACCAAGAGTCGTCTTTGTGACAGAATTTTTGAGTTTCGACAAATGATGTTTACATTTTTTTTTAACAGTTAAGAGAGCTAATAAGATCGCTGTTTATTCTACTAAAGTGAACTGTATTAGATTCTTAACTGATAGTATTAGAAATAATGAACCTTATGAGTTTCCTAGTATAGTTGTGAAGATTGCTTAAAGATCATGGAGCTCCAAGTATGAAGCGACAGTGGCCAGAAGCAACAATATTAGCAAAGTTATGGAGTTACAACACCAAATGCAAGTGATATAAGTTCATTTGACAGCAAAAAACCTTCCGGATCACTGAGCCGAACAAATGCCAGCTCCTCATTTCTCCACTGGTCATTTGTGAGCGAAGAGCTAAATTCATGAAATGCGATCTCTCTTCCTTGATTATCAACACAGATTACATGCCCACTTTCTACATAACGTTTATAGGCCTCACAGATAGAAAGTACAAGTGAGCCACCAAAAGCATCCCTAAAGGACTTCAAATTCAAGCCATCAGATGTTCTGAGAGAAAGCATAATGATATCCATGGCTGTTTCTTTAGCATCTATGCTGTCATTTCTGGAGCATTTCACTAATCCATCCTCCAAATTCTGCACATAACATGTGTATTCTTTCAGACTTCTGGGCCTAGAAAAACGTATGCCACCGACATGGCTGGCTGACCCAAGTCCAAAACCGTAGAAAGATTTGTTTTTCCAGTATGTACAATTATGCTTGCATCGATAACCACTCTTGCAGTAACTACTGATCTCATAATGATCATAGCCTGCATCCCTTAACATACTTGAGGCCATTTTGTAATACTCAGCGGACTGGTTTTCGGAAGGCAGAGGAAATTCACCAGGGGTGTATCTGCAAACACAATGTTCTAATGGTAAGATAATGAGATGGTACACTTGCAAATAACTGAACATTTCCCCCATCAAATTCATAACATTGAATCTGAACAGATGACTGAGTTCTGCTGTACCGAAGTGTAGAGTGCAAATCTTGGAGTGGATAGAATGAGTTATGATGAACAAGTGATAATTGCATTTGAAATTTTTATACGACACTATCTTACATTTACTTATAAGAACATTTTGGTCACACTTCTGGAAAGGTGGCCGTAGCGTAGCAGCTACCTCCACAATGAGAAGAAAACAAAGACCTCTTATGTAGAGAAATGATATAAAAAAATAAGTAATGAAACTTACAAATTTCCAAATTTGGTGTCTTTTTCAACCTGCAAATCATAAACAGACACGTGAGTAGGTTGTGCCTGAACAGTGAGCTGCAGACTCTCCTTCCACATCACTGAAGTCTGGTGAGGAAGCGAAGAAATGAGGTCCAAACTCCAATTCTCAACCCCACATGACTTAACAATCTCAACAGCTTCGTAAACTTGATCAAGCCCATGAGCTCTCCCACAAGCTTTCAATAACTCTTCTTGAAAAGCTTGCACTCCCAATGACACTCTATTCACACCCAAATCCATCAACGCCTTCATTTTCCCCCCATCAAATGTTCCAGGATCCATTTCAATAGATATTTCAGCTCCGCTGCAAACCCCGAATTTAGAAGACAAAGCTTCAAGAACCGATAAAACAAGCCGTGGTGGCACGAGCGATGGTGTGCCACCTCCAAAAAAGACGGTTTCAAGACAAGGGTTGTTGGAAGTATCCAGCTTGGTGGCCTTGATTTCTCTGCAGAGTGTTTCAACGTAGCTTGAGATACGTGGGTCATCATCGGCTTTTGTGGTCGAGGAGGAGCCGAGGGCGATTATCGGGAAATCGCAGTAGTGGCAGCGTTTGCGGCAGAAAGGGAGGTGAACGTAGGCTGAGGTTGGAGGGAGTTTGTGGAGTAGCACTGGTGAAGGCGCATTTTTTCGAGCAGTTTCGGGGCATTGCTGAGTGAGTGAATTCATGAATCCAAGTCGCCATAGCCGTGGGAATTGGGTTTTTGTGGGAATGGCAGCGAAAAGTTGTGGAGTGAATGTTGATTTTAGCAGCATATTTAGCGGCGTGTACTGCCCCTGCAGATGCCTACTTCACAAACGAACAACTCCGCATCTCAAGTAGTCCTGGGAATAACAAGAATACTTGCTAACCACAATAAATTCCCTTGCATGGTCTTGAATTTGAATATAGTAGAATGATTGAAAGGGATATTCTATGCTACAACAACTACAACAACCGAAACATTATCGGTGTGGTGGTATGAAATGATCGGTCAATCATCTCACACGAATTAGTTTGATGAACTTATACAAGCCTCACGTCATCATATTTGATCCAGCTCAATGTGTTTATCCACAGCATATCCACATCTCCCGACATTTGTAAGATATGGTTTGATATTTCTTCCAAAAAGTGCTTATAAACTCAAAATTTTATGAAAGAAAAACTCATAAATATTTTTCAAAGCAATCTCAAATACATGGATACTGATCATATATGCATCAAATAAACAAAACAAAACAAAAATCTTTCTCAAAATTAAATGACTTGGCTCACTAACATGGAATATTCAAAAGGTATGATCACTAACAAGTCATTAGATGATTTTAATGATGATTATGTATATTGGGGGCCCAAGCCTCATTAACGGTTTCATTTGTGCATCATAGATTAAGCCTAAGGTCCCCTTTCTAAGCCATTTCCCCACAAAATATAAAATGCATGTTGAACTGCAAGCGTACTTTTTCTTTCTTTTTTTGTTTTGAAGATGCAAGCGTACTTATAATAATGGGAATATGGACAAAATTTTAAGTATAATTGTAATTGTGAGTGATTATTGTTAGAGTATTTTCAGAAATTCATTTAATATTTTTAAAAATTTAATTGCCGATAACAAATAATGATCACTACTGTAAAAATTACGAGGGTTATAAGGGCATTGTCCATAGATCATAGACATACGTATAAGGGTGTAAACGAATCGAATCGGTTCGCGAGTTTTTCGATCCGACTCGATAAATATTTGATTCGTATTCGAACTTATCGAACTCGAGTCAAATCCGAACATGCTCGAGCTTTTTTTTCGAGTTAAGCTCGAGTCAAAATTGCTTTGTTCGATAGTTCGCGAGCCTTAATATTTTATTAATGTAATATAATGATATAATAAATATGTATATTTTTCGAAACCATAATATCCGAGCAATAGTTCGAATAGTTCACGAAAAAGTTCGAATATTTCGAGCCGAACTCGAACTTTATTTTGAGTTGAGCTCGAGCCAAAATATTTGAACTTTTTTTGAGTTTCGGATCGAGTTCGAGCTCGAATATACTTAATTCGAGCCGAACTCGAGTCTTAAATTTTTAGTATTATTCGGCTCGATTCGGTTCGTTTACACCTCTAGATTCGCCTCTCAGTTTTCTATTTACATCCTTCCATTTTGACAAATTATAAATACTATTTTTTCAATATATACTAGCATTTCATTAATATTTATTTTTATGTATCAGACAATTATGAATATTATCGGTTGCTTCCTTTGCTTCTTATTATTATTATTATTATTATTATTATTATTATTATTACAGATTGATTCGTTCATATTATAATTGCAGATCGAAATGGTGGAAAAAATAATGTGGCAAATTATCCATAAATAATAATTTTTTTGCAGAATCCGTCAACACTTCCTATATATATTTGTTCATAAATTCATAATAACTCGACATGACGTCATATCTAAATTGCATGTGATTGGAAACGTAATTGATTCTTTAGTATATATTTTTAATGTAAAATCTCTTGCTTTTATATAAACTAGAAAATTGCACGTGACAACAATTTTATTTGGTTGAGATCGAAATATCATATTTTGTTTTAAATTGATTAGCTTTTTCAATTAAGTGTTATGTTTTTTACGACCAATTTCAAACTTCGGTCACAATGATTTGATCTCTAATTAGATATTGATGTTAGAATATTACATATTTCTTTAAATTTTCTCTTTTGCAATCGATTTGTGATCTCTAATCGACGTTTTTTTTGTAGTATATTACATGCTTTATACTTTGCTTTTAATTTTTTAAACTAACGAATTTAAAGCAATAACATATGTTATATGTTTGTCGAGAGAAACGTAAAAAAAACATAGATTTTTTGTTATAAATCATAGGATTGAGCACTTCGCGTTTTATTAAAAGCTATAGTTGGTGATAATTTTGCAACTCAAATATTTTTAAACTGTACAGCAACTCAAACGCTACGTTTCGATTGTTTTACCTAGCAATGAGATAATTGTTGCACCTAATAATCTCTTTTCCAATAATTATGCTTGCAACTAATGTGAATCGAAGTCATTAACTTGGCTTAAGTACCAATTGTATTAGCGAATGTTTATCCCTTTTCCAAAAAATATAATCAATGGTAACAGTAGTATTCAAATATTTTAAACTACGTTGTAGCGCAAACGTGATCATATTTCGATTGTTCTGCTCATTATGAATAATTATTTCACTTCAACATAAGCAATATATGTTAAATGATAATTTTATTTCTATTTATTTGTAAGTTAAAATAGTAATTTATTTGAGAGAAAATAAATTTTTTGTTTCATTAACTTGTCACATTTTGAGTTTTAGTCAATTGGTTTGTCAAAATTTAGTTTTGGTACACTAACTTTTAAATTTTAATTTCGACTATTCTTAGTTCATTTGCTGACAATTTTCGATGTTGCGTCATTATTATTATTCCATGTTAGCATTTTTTGATGCAAAATAAGCATTTTCCAATGTCACGACAACAATTAGACCAACATAGTTGATAATTAAAATTTATCGTACAAAAAATAAATTTTGAAAACTTAGTGGCCAAAATCTAAAATTAAGCAAATTAGTGAAAAAATAATAATTTTTCTTTATTTAAAATTTTATTTGGAAATAAAATTTGATCTTTTAAGGATAAAGTTTATCTAAAGCATATATTATTTATACGTATGATAAAACATGTTTTCCACGTGAATTATTTGATTCTCGACTATCTTGCTCATGCATAATACATTCAAATTTTTCTTTTGTATATTTTCTAGCCTATTGAATAACTTTGTTTGATTAGCTTTGAAGATCAAATCTAATATACATTGAATTATGATTTAGTATATAAAATAAACAACATCCTAACAAAAATACAATACAAAAATATATTTTTCTAATATAAACCGCGACGTTAAAATATTAACGAATTTATGCCAAAAATATTTAATTTAGTAAAACAATTAATTATTTAATTAATGATAGACATATTTGTTTCATATGTTTATCATACTCTTATTTTAAAATCTAATATATTATTATGTGGTAAATCTTTTTTTTATAAATCAAATACATATAATATGCAACAATCAATGTAAACTTTTTTTTATAATTTTATTTGTTCAAATATTTTAATATTTTTTTGAGTAAACTCTCATAGTTAGATAAAATCACCAATAGTTTTATATTCCTCCCTAAAAACAAGAATACCCAAAATTTTAGTTAGATTACTAAATTCCAAAATATAAATGAATTGATTCAATGAAAGAGGAGAATATCTTTCCTATATAAGTGAAATACAATCTCGATTTTAGGATATACTTCTACTTGTCTTGAACCAGATGACTAAGTTAGTGATTTGATTTAATTTTTTTCGTAAAAATTTAATAATCAAAATATTATGTTAAAATATCTAGAAGAATAAAAACATAGCGATTAACATCACTACAAGAAAAAAGGTAATAGACAACACATAAAAGACAATGCTTTTTTTAAAAAGCGTTGTCTTTCTTTTTTCAACAACGCTTTTCACTAAAAGCGTTGTCATTTTTTTGTTCTGTAAATAAAAGACAACGCTTTTTCGAAAAAGCGTTGTTAAAAATGCATATTTTGGGTAAAACAACAACGCTTTTGGAAAAACGTTGTGGATTAGCGCTTTTTATACTCTCTACCACAACGCTTTTGGAAAGCGTTGTGGATGAGCGTTTTTTCTGCACTTTACCACAACGCTTTTTAGAAATATTGTGGATTAAAATTTTTTTTTAAACCAATTACCAGGCTTTTTGTTAAGTTCCGTAAAAAAACAAAGCCTACCCCAATTTACACTTATACGCTGAAGGTTTGAAGAACCCTAGCCTGTACGCGTCGCCCCCTTTTATCCACTCTCTTTCTTCCTCTCCTTTTGGCTATTCTCTTTCGATTCTTGTTGTAGCTTCATAGATAAATTTTTGCTTCACAAATTTCCCATATGCTCTACGCTCAAATTGCTGCTTCACGGATTTCCCATCTGTCGTGAGTTGTTACGGTTAGCTTGGAGTAGTGCGGCTGTTGTGAATCATTTTCAGGTGGTTGGGCTTTGTTCTTGGTGCATCTATTTCGTGATTTTGAGTCATTTTGATGTTGGATTCGGGCTAGAACAGCTGCTGGTGGTCGGATTTTAGCACATTTAAATCTGCTCTGCCGTCTGCCGTAGCTTTCCTCTCAAAATCCACCGCCGAAGCTTTCTCCTCCTTGGACTCGCCCACGCAACTGCCCACTCGGGCTTGGCTGCTCATCTCCTCACTGCCAGTTTGCCACACAAAATTACTAGTCAGTCTCCCGCACTGCCCATCGGTTTGTTTCTAAAAACTTGGACTAATGATTGCTTGATATTATTTCTTGGTCTATAAAAGAGTGTTGTATAGACTTTTAGATTGTCAAGAAGTGTTTCTTTAATTCATCGAATTTTGTATTGGTATATTTTGTTGGTTTTCTTGAATCCGTATGATTATAGAATCAACTTTCGTAAAGAAAAAAAATTAATGAAAAAATGTTGTTAATACTTGGCTTCCCAAAATTGGAGAGCCAAAGGGGCGTCCACTAGCTTTGTTGAGACCGAGTGCTCCACTTAGTATAGCATTGAATTTATTAATTCAAGGTAGTTAGTAAACTTTAGAATTGCGAGTTCTATGGAAAAATGGAGATCCCCTTAAATGGGTCCATGTCCTTCAATTTGTGCTGCTATAAGAAAGTCCATGAGCACCGGCGGAGACGGGCATTTTTTCTTGGATTTAGCCAGTCGCCGATTGAGTTTATTAAAACACTTATCGATTCTCAAAATAGGGATATTAAGCTTGTTACCCGTGAAGCAAGTCGCAATGCGGAAAAAGAGCGTGGATCTGATTTCTACGGCCAACCTTGGTATGTGAATTTTAGATTTGTGTTCTTGTTAATTGCTCTAATTCTATAACTCATTGCTTTGTGTTTCTTGCATCTGACAAATGATCAAAGGAACTTGTTTGGTTTCCACTGCTGTGACTTAGCATGATCTACCTGAATTACTTTGCTCGTTACCAAAGACAATATGATCTCTTTTATCATTTTCGAGGCCAAAGTATTCGTTTATACTGATAAGTTATGAGATTGGATGAGAAATGGAATCTTTGCAACTTTTGACAGGGTTGAAGATGCTGTTATTCGGTACTTGAACCGAAAGCCACTAGCAGCAGACGTCCCCGCAAACACTTGAACTGGGATGAATTTGACTCCAAGTACGGCTAGAAACTAGTATGCATCTGGTAGCTAATTGGCTTGTTGGGTCTTAGTACGAGTGATCTTTTGACAAAAAGGTTCTGCGGACTTGAAAGTTGCTTGCATCTATCAATAAGTGCTCGAATAATCCACAGTAATTTTAATGTTGCTGAAAACACGACATGGTGTAGATGTAATCTGGAATGAGATACGACACGCGAGATAAGTTTTACAAAATGGCGATGCGATGCCTACTCGACCTCGAGTTGTAATCTGCTGAGATGCATGGATAAGTTGAAAATAAGGCACACATGTTACTGTTTTTTCGTTGTTAAATATATATTTAGGTTCAATATGCCAACTGGGTACCTTGTCTTAAAACAATTCGCATTACATCAACTAATTTATCATTAATTCTTAAACAATTCAATTGAAATCTGGTATTTGTTAGAGAACTTCTATTGACAACTGTTGTTGTTTTAGCGTGGTTAACTGTTTGAGCTTCATGGTGTTTCTTGATGATTTTATTTCGAATAATCTTTTATTAGAAGCATGTGAGACTTGATTTTATTCCATGGTAGTAGCTTGAATATCCAGTAAATTATTAACTTATTTGTGATGAATTTATCTTTTTATGAACCTGGACCATTCAAAATGAATTCTCTTAAACTGAGTTTTCCAAATGGCTGAGAAGGAATGAGTAAACATAAATGTGAATTTTTTTTGGAATTTTTCAATCTGACTTATCCATTTAACTGTTGATTCTTTTTCTTTATGATGTACACTCATTTATATCCATGATTTTCTGTATGAATTCTTGTCTCAAAACCATATTCTTTCTCTGCAGAAAAATCATATTTATACATCAGGAGCTTCAGGTACTAATGTTGCCGTAATCAGAGGAGCTTTTCGTGCTAAAAAACCAGAGCTGCTCACTGTCATATTGCTGCAGAATTTGAAAAAGCAACCCCCAGAAAGTCAAGAGTTACTGAATCTGCATTTTCTTAGGTAAGAATTAAGGATTGATTGTCATTGGTTGTCCAGGCAATCATCAGTTTTTATTTTTTAGCTATAATTGTGACTGAATCTGCATTTATTTATTGGAGTGAATCTTGTATGTTTCTCTTGTTTATCTATGCTCTGCACTGTGGGAGAAACAATTTATAATTTCTAATTGTGCTAGGGTGTCGAACTGTAATTGGAAGAAATATAGTTTCATGATAGGCCCTTTAATATCTTAAAATGCTAAATTGGAAAGGAAACCTGGAATTATCAAAACCACAAGGTTTGTTGTAGCTAAAGTTTCATATACATTTCTGTTTAAAATATATGTTCCCACTATGCAAAATATCAATCTACTTCTCTAAGATGCATTCATATGTCTCATATTCTTCACCCTTTCATGAGTTTATGTGCTTAGAAAGATTGTAACACCCGGTATTTTTAATTACGTAAATCCGCATGCATAATTAGGATATTTAATTATTTAAATTTTAGATTTATGGGTTAAATAATTATGTGAATTATTTGTGCATGACTTAATTTATTTTTAAGCATGTAACCCATAATTTGTGATTTTTATGATTTTTAGTATTTTAATTATTTTATCGCGTAGACGGGACCGTGGACGGACGAGATGACAACTTTCCATCCAAATTATTTTATGAGCCTTTTTAGAGCCCTAAAATATTATTTTGAGTTTCATTATCTCAAAATTTTAAGTATTTAATTTTATATAATTTTAGGAGTCCATTTTTATTCAAAATAAGCCAAAATATTGACTTTTTAGTATTTTTAAAATTTCCTAAATTTATAATTTCGGAATTTTTCATATGTTTAACTTAAATTATCAGATTTTAACTTTTATTTAGAGTTTTAAAATTTTATGTTTGTTTATTTAAAACTTTTAATATCCTAAAAACCTATTTTATTAAAAAAAAAAACAAAACCTAATCTACCCAAACCCATCCCTCACCCTACCGAACACACACCTAGCCGCCACTCCTACTGCTCATCATCCCCTCCAACGTTCTAGCAGCCTCCATCTACACCATAGTCACGTTTTTTAGGGTCCAAGGCTTGTCGTCATCGCCCGTCGTCCCGGAAACGTCCTACGTCCGTTAATCCATTGATTTTTCGGTGAAAGGCATGATTTTTCCTTCTCTTTTCTTCTCCATATCAGTATATGCATGTGTGTATCGTGTATACATCAGACTTTTCCAAGATTTTTCCAGAAAGTTTCGGTTTTGGATGTTGCATCTTGTTCTTGCATTGTTTTGGTTTGCATACTCACGTTTTTCTTGCATGGATTGATCATGGCTGCTGCTCCTTGGTTGGAGACATGTATCAGGGCCCCTAGGGTCGAGTCAAGTCGGGGTTTGAGGCTAGGGTAGGCAGGAAACGAAGTTCTTCACTTCTGATGCTCCTGTCGCGCAGGTTTAGGGTTCTGGGGAAGGAGACTTTGATCTCCTTCCTCAGGCCACTATTTTGGGTAAGGTTGGTTGGGTTAGAACCCCCTTGAAGTTTTCTAAGTTTTTGCAAGAGGTTTCATGGTCTTTCGTGGTCGGAGCTTCGAGAACAAACGGATTTTCCGCAGCTGCTCGCGTCTGCGCGCTAGTGCAGAAGGGCTGGGTGGCAGAGCTTCGTTCTCACCCCATAGTCAACGGTTTGGGCTGGTTCTTGGCTTGTTAGAAAGGCCTGGATGTGAGCTAGGTCTAGGGGTGGTCCTCCGTCCGGTGGGTGGCCGGAGCGGGGCGGCCGCTGGGGTTTTCTGGTTGCTGCCCGCTTGGGCAGTACAGTTTAGGGAGGGGGAAGTTGGGTTCGGGTTGGTTTTTTTCTGAAGGGTTCGGGTCGGGTTGTGGGTTCTGGGTCGGGTCAGTAGGTTAGTGGGTTGGGTTAAGTTGGTCCGGGTCCGGGTTTGGTGGGCCGGGCTCGAGTCTTTTTATTTTTAAAATATTTTATGAATTAATGGGTTTTTGGGTCTATTAATTTGAAATAAAATTATTTGGACTCCCAAATAATTTTATTTGGATTTTAAAATTTTAGTTAAGTTAGTCCATTAATTTTATGGGCTTTTGAGCCCATAAAAGTTATTGGGCCAGTCTTTGGGCTTTTGGGCCCATTGGGCCAGTTTAAGTTGTTATTGGGCTTAGTGTATTTTAATGGGCTTTATTAATTTAATTGGGCTTAGAATAATTATTTGGGCTTAAAGTTTAAGATATTGGGCTTAATTATGTTAATGGGCCAGATTTAAGTAAATGGGCATGAGTGTTAGGGCCAGCAGTCCAGTACAATCCATGAGAAATTTGCATGTGTCCTGAATATATATTTAATTAATTTATGCATGGGAGTTATTTTTAATATTTATATGTTAGTATGAAATTAAATTAAATATATATGAAGGATACAAATTTTATTTAAGTACATGCATTCATGAAATAATATTTTATGCATGATTTAATGTTTAAGGTTGAGCAAGAAAATATTTTATGTTGGAAGTTGAAGTAGTGTGACAATTTAAGGGGGATTCGTCCCCATATGATTGAAGGGCAGTTTACTGCCAATTTAAGAGGTGATTCGTCACCGGCCACGTACGTTGGTTTCCACGCTGATCAGTATTTAATGTATGATTTAAGGTTACACTATGGATACAACCATGCTATGTTAGAAAATTAATTTGCTCAACAATGTTATGTATTATGTTATTTAAGTTTATTTAAGTTAAGATATGTTATGTAATTTTTAAGCATGCTCATTCATGTATATGTATGTATTAGTATTTAATTGTTTTAAATTATTTTAAACCCTTGTTATGTTAGCATGTTGGGCCACTAGGCTCACAACACTGGTATGGTGCAGGTGAGTACATAGAGGAAGATGTAGCTCCCACCGGAGGCGAGGATGTATGAGCGGACATGCAGTGACCCCGTGACCGTGATAGATGTCTGAGTCACATGCATGTTTTATTTATGTCGGCATGATACATTTTTATTATTTTTCAGTGGTTGTGAGTTTAGAATATTTTATTAACTATTTTCAATGCATGCAAATTTTATTCATTTTATTTATGCAGAATTTTTAATTAAATGTTTGACTCAGATATTTAGTTTATTTTAAAGAATGCATTTTTATTTAAGTATTTAATTGTTTATTTATTTATTTATTTGTTTTAAATATTTTTATTCTGTGCATATATGTATGGGCATATATGTACATATTTATTTAGTAAGTATATAAAAAAAAAAAAAATTCCGCATATTTATTTATTATAGAGTTAGGGCGTTTCAAAGATGGTCTAGGAAAACTTGTACAACAGATGATAATGATGCAATGATTTATGGATTTCCAGGTACAAAATGTGATAGAAAAACCACACAATGATCATCTTCCATTGATAGAGGCCAGCAGGTATGCTTGTTTTGCTTTTGAGGAAGCACGCTTAATTTTCTATTGTCCTGTTTCTTATTTTCATATGGAGATTAAAATTTAAAGGAGCATCATTAGAAATCAATTTTGATGATTAACTTAATGTCGTGAGTTTGATTCAAATTGGTTTAAATTATGATCTCTTTTCCATTAACATATAATTTTTTTTTGTTTGCATGGGTTGACATTAACTTTTTAATTTTGGTTTTGTAATGCACTAACTTCATTTTTCAGATTTTATCATGTCTATTTTTCTTTAAATGTCATATGCGGATATGCGCATCATATTTTCCACTGGTTACGTAGTTGAGTTTCTTACAATGTTGGTAAAACTTAAATTTCTTTATTTATTCATAAACTATTAATTTAGATTTTTGCATGAAAACGAGATTTATGGTTTTGGATTCGGTATTTTGCACAGCACCATCGTTGGATTACAATCTTAGGTCCATCGTTTAATTTCATCACTCATCAGTTAGGTCCAATCCCTGCACAACACCATCGTTCTATAAAATCCATAAATCTAATTACAATCTTTAATTAGTGTGTCTAATCACAGTCTGTGCAAACAAAATCTCTTGCATTCTAGGGAAATATTGGAACTTTTCCTATTCGAAGTATGCAGATTCGCTGAGGTTAGAGCGCTTCATTATATGTTACGAAGATTTTTTATCCACTAAAAACCTTACATTATTTATTTTGAATTCAGACCAAACATTTTGTACAAAAATGCATCAAAAATACCACTTCTATCTCGATAAAACATAGAATAATCCCCAACACATGTATCTTCTAATATGACAAAATGAGAGTTACGAAACTTACTTTGAGAATTTCCCCCCTTTAAATAACCACATCTATTGCTGTACAAAATTAAGAAATACCAAGGCCAAAAACTATAAAGATATAGGATGTAGGATGTATTCATTGCATAGTTTTAATGATTTTTTTAAAATAATAGATTTATGTGGAGTTGATTGATTTTTATAATATTTATATCATTCTACAATTGTAAATATTTTCATAGACTCTTGTGAATTTATTTTGAAATATTTTTGCAGTCTTACATAGATGGTTACACGCCCTATTAAATTAGGAAAATATCTCAATTTTTTTGTTAAAAAAAAATTCTTTTCAATCTACAATTAATTATTTGTCTTGCTAAAAAAATCTTTTAACAAAAATATTATTATTTTTTATCACTTACTTATAGAATTAATTTTACTGATTCAAAAAAAAATAAATATTTTATAAAATTTTAAAATATAATTATGAAAATATAATTATTTACTGAGTTCAACAAAAATAATAATTGTTTATTTTTTTTAGTAAATATATTTTAAAATTTTAAAATTAAACTTTCAAATTTACATCATATATAAGTGAGATTTTATTATTATGTATTTAAATTAAAATATATTTATTTATTATTATGTGCAATAATTAATTATTTTGTTAAAAAACAAAATAAAAAATCAAATCATTAGGTTTGGATTGATCGAGTTCGAGTAGGTCGTTATTGATTTATTCGGATTTGATTTGAGAAATTTTTAAATTTTTTTTTTACTTATTTATAGAATTAAGAAATATTTACTATATTTTTATATATTGCATGTTTGAAAACAATTATTGTATATTGTATCATAGATTTTCAAAATGTAATAATTATCTTGTAAAATATTGTTTTTTAAAAATAATTTTTATTTTGTGTATTAAGTATATTTTAAACTTTGTACGATTGAACTTTCAAATTTAAATTATATAGAATTATATAAGTGAGATTTGTTATTATGTATTTAAATCAAAATATATTGATTATTATTATGGTTATTTAAATATTTTGTTGAAAATTTAAAAAATTCTAATATTTCGGGTCTAACCTGAATCTCAAATTAATTCGATAATTATCTGTCAACTGGTATCGGGTTCAATTTTGACACCCCTAATACTACACAATAAATAATAATTTTTTTGTTAAGAGTTTTTTTGAACAAGACAAATAATTGTAGGTTGAAAATAAAGATATTTTAAAAAACTTTGATACACTTTCCTAATTTAATAGAACGTGTAAGCCTTTTTGTAAGGGGTAATGTTACATGTACACTGAGTGGTTACACGTTGGGTTACACATTGCATTTGAAATTACATTATTATCCTATATGCATTTTTGAAAAAAAAAATTCAAATAAAATTCAGGGATAATCATGTAATTTCAAGTCTAATTTATAACTCAACGTGTAACATTTGCATGTAGCATTACCCTTAATACAAATACTCTAGGTACAAATAGAGTTATTCTATTAGTTTTTACTCACTTTTGTATCGACGTGTGCACCTATTTTAAAATTAAACAATGTTATCACTTTTTTGCTTATCTTTTTCTATAATTTAATATTATAGTTAATTGTATAAATTATGTATTAAAACTAAAAAAATCATTTTGAAAAATTTCAACTGTCAAAATTTTAAAAAATGGAATTTTTAACTTTTAAAATTTATTTTGATTTCTTTTTCTTTTTTTTCAAAAAAAGAAAAGTTTATTTTGATTTCAACTTATAAAACTAAAAGGTTTCATAAAAATCGAAGGGAGAAAAAAAGATGGAAGGAAATGAAATTAGAAATACATGTACTTTACGCTTTAAAATTTGTACTCTAATCACTTTCATGAAATCTTTAAACGTTCATAGCCTCGTACAAATTTCAATTGTAAAATATACGAATACGATCCTTTTTTAAAAAAAATTTTTAAAAAGAAAAGAAATAAAACTGAATGGATGAATCTGCAATTGGTAGTTGCTGATCTCATAGTTTCACAAGCTGAAATCCTACGCACCTGTAGATCAATTTGTATCAGCAATTTCTTCAGAGTATATATATTCACGAAAAAATTTTAAATCATAAGAATCCTAAAGCATAAAAATTAAGCTTAGTTACAAAGTCGCAACATAAAAAAACCTAAATACAGAGTGCTTCAGAGTCACAACAAACATGGAACATAAGGAAGTTCCAGAACAGGAAAGAATCCTGACAAATGTCAACCGAGAAGCCCCACACCTCATTGAGATCATATTGGCACAAGAGCCCAACAAAGAATGCAGTTTTATCACCAAGTAAAGATTTAAATAAATCATTATATACTGTAAAATATTTTCCAGTTGACTGCTACCAAAGGGATCAATATGTAATTCAAGAAAAATGGGCGAACATCAAACATTCAGTACAAGTTAATTATGATGAGGATAAATGCGTGTCTGGACTATTATATATCACAGTAGTGTAAAAACTCGCAAGGCGTAACATCACCACAAGCGAGGGATTTGTTCAATTAAATTTGTAATAGGAAACCCCTTGAGATGTATGAGAAAATATACATGCAGTAATAGAAAATTTATAACTGAGAGTTTGGATATTTCTGGCGCTACCTCAAACCAACCTCCGAGAGGGAAGCATGCGTTCCTCTGTGGAGTCGGTCACAAGAACTAGGAGTATGAGCTCCTGGGAGATGCACTGGACCTTAAAAACGTGATAAGTTTGCTAGTTGAGAAATTAAATTTTCCCAATGATTCCATCCTCATTCTTGTAGGTAATGCTGTGTTCCTTAACCTGGAATAAGCATATTTATACAGCACACACACTTTTAAATGAATGTTCTTTTGTATATAAAGAAATCAAACATGATTGCTATACAATGAATTATATACAATATTAATGAACATGCATGGAGGACTCCTGTCTAGAAGAGTATTATTATATAAGCGCATGTAAAATAAGATAATAGGCATGAAGAAGGAGAGTTAACATAAATGAATGAATCACTGTATCTATACACGTACACAAATCCGTAATTAGATGAGGTAAATTAATTAACAATATTTATTTAAACAGTCAAAGAATCTCACACAGCCACCCAACAAGGATATATAATCATTTCATATACAATTAATTAACCTCAGTACTGTTCATCAACTAATTAATTAAGATAAATCAATAAAAACAAAAGCTCCACCTGCGAAATTGAAACATACAGCACCAACTGACAAATTAATAATGTCTTGTTTCTTTCGTTATTTCTCGAGTGACAACCTTACCATAGCAAAGGTCGCATTAGCTGCAACAACTTTCCACCCATAATGTCCCAGCATCTTTGCTGAATGAATCGCAGCCCCTCCCTACTCCTCAACAAGGGGCAGAGTGATCAAAGCAGCTATGGAACCACAAAATATCCCAGTAGCTAGACTCGAGGCCGCCTTCTCCACCGTTGTCTTCAAAATCGGCCGATCCATAACTGTAGAACCTTAATTTCTACATAAATTAAACAAATATATAATTACACAACCCACACCTCAAATTCAATTAAAACTTGGATCCATCGAGCAACAAAACTAAAGCAACTAAGTCCAGAAATACTGATTCGATCGATCGATAAAGTACTTGGCATACATTATGTTTGCTAATCACTTCAACGTAGTCAGCCACAAGATATACGGAGTAAAATCCAACACCAAATTGCCCAATAAGGTTATGATCTCCACTGGTCTGCATTTTGTCTACAAATGTTGTATAGAAAAAGGTCATTGAAAGTTAAAAACAAGGAAAATCCGATCTGTAAATGCTTTCAAGTAAAAGTAAAATCAACTGTTGAGCCATCATACACGAATACAAGATACAAACAAACATACACACACCTGAAGTTCCAGATTTGGCAATGGTTCCCAAATTCTTGATCAAATCCTCCTTTGTCATTCCAATACCTCTGTCATGAATTGAAACTGTTTTCTTCTCTTTGTCCAATGTAATCTGCATTTGTTCATTTTGTTCATAATAAGTCATGTCCATTAATTTTCAGAAAAAAGAGTTTATTATACAATCTGATAAAACAACTTAAAATTCCACGAGAAATCTTTATGATTACAACACTCAACAAGCAGTCAATACATAATCAAGAAATATGATGTCTATAAAATTCTAATACAGCCACTTAACAGACTCCAGAGTACTTTCATGAAAATCTGAAAAATTATTCTTTACAACATTGGAAAAATTATTCCATGCATCAGTAATACCATAATCTAATGCTTAAAAGCTTCCTACAAAATGCTAAACGAAAAATTTAGCAAAATTGACTAAACTAAAACCAATAAATCACGAACCTGAATCTCAAGCTTTGTATCATCACCTTCACCCAAAATTTCTTTGTCGGTGAGTGACAGGAATCTAATCTTGTCCAGTGCTAAATCAGCAACAAACATACATCAAACACAAGCTCTTTCCAGCGAAGTTGATGTAAATAACATCAAACAAAGGGGAACAACAAAAGCTCACATTAGAGGCATTTGAGATCAACTCTCTCAAGAAAATATCCTTATTGTTGTAAAGCGAGTTGATAATGATGTCCATAAGCAGTGAAACTTCATCCTGGAATTGATACTTCTCAGCATCGGCACGAATAGTTTTCCTTGATATGGACTCACATTCTCTGAATAACAGCAGCAAATCACACACCCAAAAATATAGATTGATTATTGATAGTTTTAAAGTGACAAACATCATTTGAATGAAACATGAAGATGGTATTTCAAAACACCTCTTAAAAACATTAGAATCTGTAGATAATCCATGGGGAATAGCTCCAATCTTATCTTCCACTTTTGCCGTGTGCATTAGCAACATAGTTTCCAAAGTTTAGAAACACAGATGAAAAGGAGGCACTGAGTTTGTTTCAATTCTAGGCTATCTACTTGCAGAAAGATTAAGATATTTATTTGCTTTCTGAGAGTATGCCACATAAGTTGTGAATCATTCATTGCAAAAGATAGGTAAGAAAGCATATACAACTACATGTTCACTCATTGATACCTGTGTAAGATGAGTCCAAGCCTCAAGGAAATTTTGATCGATTTGGATTGCTTTCAGGTGTGCCTCTTCAGCTCTTTTATATTCACCAAGTGAGGATAGAGACAAACCCTATGAAACAAACCAGATGCAATTTATCACTACACATTTTTGTGTAAGCCATTTACTTTGCTAAACAAAAGTAACAACTGAAGCTTAGTTGTATTGGACTGACCAGGTAAGTGTATGCAGATTTGTTATCTGAGTCAACATTTACACATGCAGTTAAGTCATTAACAGCAGCTTCATAATCCTTAAATTTAAAATTTACAATACCTGCAAAGTATTTTATTACATGATTACTTCTGTAACATGTAGCAAAGTAACAAGCAATTAAAGAGGGAAAAAATAATATTAAAGAAAAATAAAGGAGCCTTCATCTTTCACGATAAGCACAATATGCAAGAAACAGGTCTAGATGCCGGTGTCCTAACAATGTTAAGCAGAAATCGGCCAGTTTTTAGTTGCAATGCAACAGTATGCGTCCATACAAATTGTGAAGCCCTATAATATTTCTTTTGCAAAATATTTGAAATTTCTAAATTTTGTTGCTGATGGGAGTTCTGTTGTATTTTGTCTCTTCTGATGTTAAAATTTGTGTGCTTCTGTGTTAAATTGTTGCTTAGAACTTTCAAATAACGTTTATTGTATGTCTCTTCTCCATCATAAATTTCAAATAAGTTATTAACTTGTTCTGAAAATAAATGTTATGATCTCTTTTTCCCCATCCACAACCATACACTTGGCCTTTGCCAGATTTGTAGAGATAGCCAGGAACACTGGTTAAATTAATTTAATTTGAAATACCATGATCTTTAAGAAAATGATAAAGGCTGGAGGTAATATGAAACAAATCATAAAACAATAGCATAAAATATCGAGTCATCATAAATACCCCTTTCATGCAATATGTCCACTGAGTTTGGCTCAAATTCCAATGCTTTTGTCAAGTCAGCAATTGCCTGTGACACCAATAAATAATGGCAGGTTAATGCCTAGGAACATAAGCAAAAAAAGACACTCCCACAGACTCCGCTTGCAATCACAATTTATGATATCTCCATAAGGATCCAATGGATCCTGAATGAATGCCAATGCAACTCTAATGTAATATTTATGGTAACAAAATGTCAACAGTGTTGGCTTCTGCCACCAAATGTCATTCCACCAACCCCAACCAAAGCCTCAATATCAACCATCTCTAAATCGTCGATTCAATCTCTATTGAATTGCATCCTCCTCTCCTCAAACTACCATGACCAACAACGTTATATCAATCCAAGTTAATTTTAAAAAATCTTCGTAAGAAAGTTGCTACTGAAAATAACCTCACCAAGGTCACACTCAACTAATATTTTCTAAAGACCAATTTTCTAATATACGTTTAATTTTGTTCTATAAAACCAATTCTCATCTAGAAAAGCAAAGCCCACCATCTTATGTTCATATCATTTTCTAAAAACTCATTTTCAGATTGACTTTTATTTCCATATTTCCTAAAAAATACAACGTTGTTACATTATATGAAATTATAAAATGTTATAACACAATAAACATACAAAAATCAACATACCATTAAAAGATCAATTACCAAATGATTTGACCACTATTAAGTTTTTTTAAAAGACAATCAAAACCAAACATACACTTCATTTCCTAATACTTTTTCAAAAGGAAAAAAAATAAATCATTTTTTCAAAACAGATCACTGGAAGCAGTGAAAACAAAGCCAAACATACCACCCTCAATTGCTTCATGGAGAGAGAAGCCGTAACAAAATTTGGTGACATCTACTGAAAATGACAAATCTATGTGCTGCTACAAATTTTACAATTGATTAGAGCATGCGACACGCGTTAAACAGAAAAATCAATGGCATATAACATAGTTACAGTCAATCATCGGTTTGATTAGAGTATCAAAGATCAATAGTGAAATTAATGGTTGTTTTATCAAATGACAAAAACAGAGGACAATGTTGAATCCAGCAGTACATACAGTTTTTCACATAATGAATGCTGCAAATTGCTTTGATTGAAGATTTACAGAGGGTTTGATGGAGAAAGTTAAATTTGATGAAATCGTTGTAAGGTTAGACTTTATCAATAAAGCAAAGAAAATCGAAAATCCAGAAATCAGAGTTATACATTCAAGGGAGAAATACAGTAGTCGAGTTCTAAACATACCCTAGAGGCTCAAGACAGGCCGATATGAACATAGCGGGATCCTCAGTGAACGATGTAACCAACTGATGAATCTGTTGTTCGTCGCAGAACTGGAACAAATTTTGAACCACAAAACTAAGGGATTGGTATTCACCTGTAGTGAAGATGCGAGGTGGGCTTACCGACGGCTCGAGCGAGAACATTGCGAGGTGTCAACCAATTCATCGTCGGAGTCACTTCAAAAATCGTTTGAAGAATCGAGAAAAAATCGAAGCCATAAATCGAGGTGGGATTTTGAATTTAAAGAGAGAAAAAGGAGCTAAGGGATATGTCGGAAGAAGAAATCGCGATCGAGAGAAGGGGTCTGAGATTTGGGGATCTAATTGGCTAAGGAAATATTATTTATTTTATGTTTTATTTTAAATAAAAATAATATTTTTTTCTACAACACTTTTTAAAAAGTGTTGTGATACATGGGGAAAAAAACGCTCATAGACAACACTTTTAAAAGCGTTGTCTTTGACCCAAAAAAATGCTTATTGACAACGCTTTTTAAAATAAGCGTTGTCTTTGATGAACAAAAAACATATAACGACAACGCTTTTCACTAAAAGCGTTGTCTTTTAAAAAAAGACAACCCTTTTTGTTAAAAGCATTGTCTTTTAAGTGTTGTGTTTGTGCATTTTTCTTGTAGTGCACGCATATTCTGGAAAACTCTAAAGTGTGGTGCATGGTAGAAGTTGCATAAATTCTATAACTCGCTATATTATTCATGCTCTAGAACTCTAGAATTCACTTGTATATATACAATTGTATACAATCATGTAGAAGGAACATCTAGACTTGTGTAGATGTTAGAAGCTTATGGAGACTTAATCTCCAACGTCGGATCAAAGCGATCTTAGCTAGCCATTCATTTTAGGAAGTCACTACTATAAAAGAGTGAAAGCCCTCATTTGTAAATTATCAACTTGAAAAACAATACAAAACATTGTCAAAGCTCTCTTGTTCTCACTTAAAAGACTTGCACACACACTTGCACTACAAAGGCTGGTTTGCTAGCTAATTGACCGTCATCAAACAAAATTATGTCGCAAATTGCGACCAAATTTATAACCTGGTCGCAAAAGTTAGCGACGCATTTGGAAAACCGTTGTTGATTTTTGCAACGAAATAAACCTCAACTGATAAAAAAATCATCGCAAAAACGTTAATTTCAAAGTAGTGACGATTTTACGATTAATAAACGATTAATAAAAGCATCGCTAATCGCAGAGTTTTTTTTTTGTGTGAAAACCCTGGATTAGGTTACAAGTGACATTCTTTATTTAAAAGATTCTCCCGTGTGTAACACCTATTTACATGTATTACAAAACTACACCTATTAAAAAGGAAACATATATATTCTATTTCAAAGATTGATATGTTTCCACTATATACGTAAACATTGTTGTTAGGATTAAGATGTACATAAACCTCATTCAACAAGCCGTTGCTGGTCATATGGAATCCAAATCTCCTCTTCCTAAAAATCCCATATTGTTTCACTAATCACTAATTCACTACTATATATACACAGTTGCATACTCATATAAACTCAAACCAAAAAATACTAAGAACAAAAAATTAAGAACAAAACTCGATCAACATATGATGGCAATATCCAAGTCGTTTATGTTGTTCTTTCTGGTGTTATGTTCATGGGGTTTTATGCGTTTTTGCCAAGGACCAGGAGATAATCTGCCTTGTGTGCAGAAACTATGCCGTGTCAACCTTATCTGAAGTCAGGTTCTCTCTCGACGTCGTGTTGTGTGCCATTGAAACAACTGGTGGCGGATGACAAGACATGTCTTTGCAAGGTCTTGAACGATCCCGCAATACTGCAGAGTCTTAATATCACTAAAACTGATGCTGTGAATCTTGGCAAGAATTGTGGATCCAATGCTGATTTGTCTAATTGCAATGATGGTAATCTCTAGTCTTTGATTTCGACTTACACGTTATGTTCTTCGTGCAAACTGTGGTCAGTAACTCGAGCTAATTCACTTGCCACCAACTCATCGAATTTAAATTGATGTTGAAAATTTAAGATTATGATAGAAACATCCAAGTCATTTACGTACGCTGTTTTTTATGGTGTTATGTTCATGGGTTTTTGTGGGTTTTTTCCGAGGTCCAGGAGATAATATGTCATGTGTGCAGAAGTTGCTGCCATGTCAGCTTTATCTGAAGTCGGGTTCGCCCTCGGCATCCTGTTGTGTGCCGTTGACACAGTTGGTGGCGGATGACAAGACATGTCTTTGGACGGTCTTGAACGACCTCGCTATATTGCAAAGTCTTAATATCACTAAAACCGATGCTGCAAATCTTGCCAAGAACTATGGATCCAATGCTGATTTGTCTAAATGCGATAATGGTATTTCTATTCTTTGATTTCAACTTACACGTTATTTTCACATGCAAAATTAATCTTACGATCTTGAATAATACTCGGTGGCTTATGCCAAAAACTCGACGTGCTGATCTATTAGAACAATATTTGAGTGGCTTAGGAGGACCATCGAAATCAGTGATAGTTTTAAATTTTTGTTGCTGCCTCAATCATTCTTTAAAATTATGATTTAGGAGTGGTACAAGTTTTAAAGTTATATATTAACCTTGTAAAAAAGTTGTCATATATATCTTTTATATGAATCTTTGTCTTGTAATTACAGTTACTCCATCGCCTCCTTCTAATGGTAAGATTTTTTATCCACTAATTCTGAGCTCATTATATGTTACGAAGATTTTTTATCCACTAAAAACCTTACATTTTTTATTTTGAATTCAGACCAAACATTTTGTACAAAAATGCATCAAAAATACCACTTCTATCTCGATAAAACATAGAATAATCCCCAACACATGTATCTTCTAATATGACAAAATGAGAGTTACGAAACTTACTTTGAGAATTTCCCCCCTTTAAATTACCACATCTATTGCTGTACAAAATTAAGAAATACCAAGGCCAAAAACTATAAAGATATAGGATGTAGGATGTATTCATTGCATAGTTTTAATGATTTTTTTAAAATAATAGATTTATGTGGAGTTGATTGATTTTTATAATTTTTATATCATTCTACAATTGTAAATATTTTCATAGACTCTTGTGAATTTATTTTGAAATATTTTTGCAGTCTTACATAGATGGTTACACGCCCTATTAAATTAGGAAAATATCTCAATTTTTTTGTTAAAAAAAAAATTCTTTTCAATCTACAATTAATTATTTGTCTTGCTAAAAAAATCTTTTAACAAAAATATTATTATTTTTTATCACTTACTTATAGAATTAATTTTACTGATTCAAAAAAAATAAATATTTTATAAAATCTTAAAATATAATTATGAAAATATAATTATTTACTGAGTTCAACAAAAATAATAATTGTTTATTTTTTTTAGTAAATATATTTTAAAATTTTAAAATTAAACTTTCAAATTTACATCATATATAAGTGAGATTTTATTATTATGTATTTAAATTAAAATATATTTATTTATTATTATGTGCAATAATTAATTATTTTTTTAAAAAACAAAATAAAAAATCAAATCATTAGGTTTGGATTGATCGAGTTCGAGTAGGTCTTTATTGATTTATTCGGATTTGATTTGAGAAATTTTTAAATTTTTTTTTTACTTATTTATAGAATTAAGAAATATTTACTATATTTTTATATATTGCATGTTTGAAAACAATTATTGTATATTGTATCATAGATTTTCAAAATGTAATAATTATTTTGTAAAATATTGTTTTTTAAAAATAATTTTTATTTTGTGTATTAAGTATATTTTAAACTTTGTACGATTGAACTTTCAAATTTAAATTATATAGAATTATATAAGTGAGATTTGTTATTATGTATTTAAATCAAAATATATTGATTATTATTATGGTTATTTAAATATTTTGTTGAAAATTTAAAAAATTCTAATATTTCGGGTCTAACCTGAATCTCAAATTAATTCGATAATTATCTGTCAACTGGTATCGGATTCAATTTTGACACCCCTAATACTACACAATAAATAATAATTTTTTTGTTAAGAGTTTTTTTGAACAAGACAAATAATTGTAGGTTGAAAATAAAGATATTTTAAAAACTTTGATACACTTTCCTAATTTAATAGAACGTGTAAGCCTTTTTGTAAGAGGTAATGCTACATGTACACTGAGTGGTTACACGTTGGGTTACACATTGCATTTGAAATTACATTATTATCCTATATGCATTTTTGAAAAAAAAATTTCAAATAAAATCCAGGAATAATCATGTAATTTCAAGTCTAATTTATAACTCAACGTGTAACATTTGCATGTAGCATTACCCTTAATACAAATACTCTAGGTACAAATAGAGTTATTCTATTAGTTTTTACTCACTTTTGTATCGACGTGTGCACCTATTTTAAAATTAAACAATGTTATCACTTTTTTGCTTATCTTTTCCTATAATTTAATATTATAGTTAATTGCATAAATTATGTATTAAAACTAAAAAAATCATTTTGAAAAATTTCAACTGTCAAAATTTTTAAAAATGGAATTTTTAACTTTTAAAATTTATTTTGATTTCTTTTTCTTTTTTTTCAAAAAAAGAAAAGTTTATTTTGATTTCAACTTATAAAACTAAAAGGTTTCATAAAAATCGAAGGGAGAAAAAAGATGGAAGGAAATGAAATTAGAAATACATGTACTTTACGCTTTAAAATTTGTACTCTAATCACTTTCATGAAATCTTTAAACGTTCATAGCCTCGTACAAATTTCAATTGTAAAATATACGAATACGATCCTTTTTTAAAAAAAATTTTTAAAAAGAAAAGAAATAAAACTGAATGGATGAATCTGCAAATTTTTTCAGGTACAACCCCGGACCAACCAACTCCGAAGAACGCAGCCATTGAGGCGAGCTTCCATGTCAGCACATATCTGAGCCTGCTCGTTGCACTTCTAATCTTCACTAAATCTTTTAATTAAATTTGCCACTTTCTTTCTTGTGTACCAAAATTATTTATTTATAATTCATTAATTTTTTTTTCGTAAATAAGTTTTATTTTCGGTGCTCAATCAGAGAAAATTCCTTCAGAGACCCCACTGTGAAAAATAATACAAGGGAAATCAAGCCAAGAACAAAAAAAAAATCAGGAAATAATTTACAAGAAATAAATAATCAGATATAGGAGCATATTAGTGCACGAGCCGTGGAAGATAATGAGACAACACATGCAAGCATATACCGCTCCCCGAGATGTCGGCACCGGAAAGGGCTGATTTACGCTATTCATTCAACGCATCAGTAGTTACATCTGGGTGCCTTCTTTAACAATTCATTCAAAAATAAAAATAAGAAAAACACAGATCAAATCGAAAATTAGAGGAAAAGGGAAAATGATGAAAAGAAAATGGGGATGCTGCGTGTTGGAGAAGACGATTGAATATTATGTAGAGTTTATATATACGTTGGGTGGAGCAGCCCTAGTGGGCTTTTTAGTCTGTGTCAGGCCCATACTAATAATATTATCGAAACCAGGCCCAATATATGATGAACATTTTGGTGAGTTTTAGAAAAAAACCAATAAGTACTTAAAATCTTAAGAATCAAGAAATTATTTTTGGGGTAAGGAAGGTCTTACTAGGGGTGGCATGAGGTGGATGAAATGGGATAAACTAACGAGACATAAAGCGGAAGGAGGTTTGGGTTTTCGTAAGATAAATTCTTATAACCTGGCACTGTTGGCAAAGCAAAGTTGGAAGCTTGTTACTGATCAGGACTCTTTAGTAGCTCAAATTTATAAAGCCCGTTACTATCCTATCAAGTTTCCTAGAAGCTACAATAGGTGTAAATCCAAGTTATATCTGGAGAAGTTTAATGGCCACACAAGAACTTATCAGGCGAGGAGTAAGGAGAAGAATCGGGACTGGACATCAAACCAATATCTGGAAAGATCCTTGGCTGCCAGACGTGAACAATCCATTTGTAGAAACTGCTTGCCCTCATGAGTTGCAAAATAGTACACTACATTCTTTGAGAAAGTCAGAAAATGGGGGATATTGGGATTTGGATATCCTAGAAGATATCTTTGTAGCACGAGATGTGAGTTTGATTCAATCCATTCCTTTGAGTAGTAGAGATATAAAGGATCGGTGGATATGGGGAGCTAATAATAATGGGCTTTACACGGTAAAGAGCGGGTATAAATTGTTGGTCTCCAATTCGGAACTGAACTCTTATGACTTAGTGAGTGTTTGCAATCACTAAAAAAAGTTATTGCTAGTTTTTGGCTTAAAAAAATCATTTTTGTGTGTTTCTTAAACCTAGATTATGTATTAGCTTATGCTTAACTTAATTGAAATCCAAAAGCTAGTCATGTGGTGATTATGTGTAACGCCCCGTTTTTATCTTAATTGATGTTATTTGAGATATTCGGTGATTTCAGAATTCGAGATCGGACTTTTTATTAATCAGGGACCTTTTTGCAATTTTCGGAAATTTTAGGGACTAAAACGCAAAAAGTGGATTTGTTATATTATAGACTTGTTGACTAAGTCTCTCATTCTTCCCTTATCTCCTCCAACTCGGTTTTACTCCATGGAAGGCGTGAGAAAGCTTTCCAAGCTTTTGTGATTTCATTTCTAACTCAATCCGTCCGATAGAATTGATTTTTGACTTGATATCTACGATCACAGCGACGAGTGCTCCGTTTGGAAGTAAGTTTATCTTAATTCTGAGAAGTTTGAATTTATTGATGTTGTCAGAATTTGTTTATATTCGGAGAGGATGATTATGAGTTAGCAGTGATCGTTTATCTAAGGCGGTTCGAAGATCTAACGACAATCGGAATTGTTATGATTTTTCTTGTTATTTTCGAAAATGATGATTTTGAGATGTGTTGATTTTGTATTGGGTTTGATGTTTGAGGATTGGAATGAGTATGTTGAGCTGTTGTTTTGCTATCTGCATTTCCGGATTGGTCAGTTTATAGCCGTTATGCCGTCAGTTTGAGTTTTGGATATCGTTTCGATATTTTGATCGTATTGAGTTTTGATTGAGTTTTGATATCGATTTTGATCCGTGACTTCTTCTGATAGATTGATTGGGAGTCCTTAAAGTTGCTAGAGTTGCAGCTTTTGGCAAGTTTGGAAGAGTTGAGCCGGTATAGTATCGATGTCTTTCTATATCGATTAATAAACTTGATTGGATAGTTTTTGAATTGAAAATTGTTGTTTTCAGATTGAAGTTTTGGAACGACAAAGAAGAGGTATAAGATGACTTTGGAATGGAATAGGACGATTAACTCGAGTCGGGATTGATTCGAGCGTCCTAGAAGAAATCACATATTGCATGATTTGATTGGTTATTGATTATATGATTGAATTTATATTGAGTTCATGAGATTACATATGCATTCATATTGAGTCCTGATTTATTCAGTTTGAATTAGACGATCTAGGGATTATGGTCGAGTGGCTTGGTAGGCGATTTACTACCTTGTCGAGTAGCTCACTGTAATGCCCTAGAGTCTAGAGGATTAAAACATGCCACGTCCATCTCGAGAGAGGAGTCGGTGTGATCGTTGGATGTTTTAACCTCGGGATCCCAAACCAAAGAAAGAAATAAAGAATAGAAGAATTGCATTTGATTATCTGAGTCTGATAATCCAGAAGTTTTAAAAACATGCATATCATTTTAAATACAGTACTTGATTGGATTATTTGATTATATGGGAAACGAGTTTTGATATGACTTGATATGTTTATTTGATTGCATGTCAGTCTCTTTTACTGGAAATATTATTCTCACCGAATTATCCGACTGTTGTCTTTGTTTGTATGTGTACTTGGCAACAGGTGAGTCAAGAACGAATCAGAGACAACATGGCTAGAGGATTGAGAGAATAGAGTGAGGCTTGGATGTTAGGAGTCACTTTGTAATTGAACTCCTTTTTGTATTGAATAATTCCGAACTAGATGGACCTTATTATGCATGTTTTGTTTTGCGAGGTTTGTATAACTCATTACATATATGTTATATCTTGTTGAATGGGATTTTGATGTTGTTATTGTGGATTGAATGGAATTGAAAATTGGAGAAGAAAACCAGAATTTTTCTGGGCAGAGGGTCTCGCTCGATTGGCGAATTCTTGTGGATTGAGCGAGCACCTTTTTTTGCGAGGCAGTGTATGTGAATTTTATGCTCGCTCGATCGGTAAGCTGGAATCTTTTGGCCCGCTCGATCTGTAAGAGTTTATCGATCGAGCGAGCACCTCTTTTAAAAAAAATCAAAAATTGAATTCTTTAATCCTATTCTTTTAATTGAGTTGATTAATTAAATTACCCTGAGATTGCATGATTAGAATCTAGGTCTCACATTAAGTGGTATCAGAGAGATAAGTTCCTGGATTTTGTTCTAGAAGTGAGCGGGGTAGACCGAGTCCGCTTGACCTTGATTTCTCGCATGTGATTGATTAATTCTATGATTACAGAATATGCGAGCATGCTTTATGGATTGAAAATTTATTTGAATTACGTGACTTGGAGATTCAAATTGTTAAAGCATGATTTGATTGAGATATGAACTGTATTCATGCATTGATCTGAGTTCCATCTATCGTATTGGTAAGACGATCAGAGGTTTCTTAACACTGAAATGGTGAGATGTGAATTGAATTATCCGTGTTCTAACCCTTGTCAATTTAGATGGGTACTCGAAGAAGGCTAGACATGAATACTCCACCGATTGTTCCTACTACAGAAACTCCTCTGGTGGTACAGATGGATGAGACGATCACGCCTATGGAAGCCTTACTGAAAAGATTCAAATCCTTCAGGTCACCGTATTTGAATGGGAAAGAGAATCCGGTAGATTGTGAGAGTTGGTTTGATGATATAGATCAGCTCTTCGATTCGCTCGACTACTTTGACGACCGCAGGGTTAGATTGGTTATTCATCAACTCCAGAGAGTGACAAAAGTTGATGGATGACAACCAAGAAAGCCAAAGAGAACAGAGGTACGGAAATCACTTGGGCATTTTTTAAATCTGAATTCTATAAAAGATTTTTCCTAGTTTCCTATCGAAAGGACAAAGGTGCTGAGTTTGCAAATTTGAAGCAAGGGAATATGAGTATCGAGGACTATGTTGCGAAATTTGACAGTTTACTTAGGTTTGCCCCGCATATTGCCGACAATGAGGAGGCAAAAGCAGACCAATTCATTAACGGTTTGCACCCTGACATCTTTATTCTGGTGAATACTGGGAGGCCAGATAACTTTTCAGATGCGATGGATCAGGCCAAGGGGGCAGAAGCGGGAATGTTAAGGAAGAGGGAGAATCAGTACCAGCCTCAACAGCAACAGCAGAGGCAGTATCAAAATCAGCCGCAGATGAATGAGGGTGGTAACAGTGGTGGTGGCAAGAAGGACTATTTCCGTCCAAAAGGAAAGCAGTTCAAGAAGTCTGGAAGCATTTCTTCGAGCTCGAGTGGTTCGAGACAGTTCAGTTCTGGTCAGGGTTCAGGATCTTCTCGATCTTTGTGTAGCAAGTGAAGAGGACGAAACTCCAGCGACCAGTGTAGGGGAATCTTTGGGAACTGCTACATCTGCCAGCAGACGGGACATTATGACAGACAGTGTCCTCAGAAGGGTTCTGACCAGACTCAGAGTGGAAATGCCCCTCGACAGTCATCTCAGCCTCAGAGGCAATCGACTGCAGTTCACTCGTTCCAACCTCAACAGCAGAATCATCAGGGAGGTAATCAAAGTACGAATCAATCTTCCCGACCTCAGGCTAGAGTGATTTCTCTGAACGAAGATGAGGCTCAAGCTGCACCGAATGATGTGACTACAGGTAATTGTAATATTTTTGGTTATCCTGCATTTATTCTGATAGATACAGGTGCTTCTCACTCTTTCTTATCTGAGAAATTTGTATCGATGCATGCCTTGCCTTTTGAGCCTTTGCATGCTGTAGTTTCTGTTACTTCACCTTTGGGTGGAGGAATTGTTTTTAAGAATTTTGTTAGAAATTGTGGTTTGAGTTTTGAAGGAAATTTGATCGAGTTCGACTGTATTGTACTTGGGTTGTCTGACTTTGACTGCATAGTTGGCATAGATGTTTTGACTAAGTACAGGGCTAAAGTAGATTGTTTTCAAAAGATAGTATGTTTCAGACCAGAGATGTCAGAAGAGTGGAGATTCTTTGGTAAGGGTTCTCGTTCAAAAATTCATTTGATATCTGTCTTATCTATGACTAGATTATTACAGAAAGGAGCCGAAGGATTTCTTGTTTATGCAATCGATATTCTGAAGTTTAGCCCTGAGCTGAACGATATACCAGTGGTTAGGGAATTCCCTGATGTGTTTGCAGATGAGATTTCGGGATTACCACCTATTCGTGAGATTGAATTTGGCATCAAACTAACGTCAGGTACTCAACCAATTTTGAAAGCTCCGTACAGAATGGCTCCGATCGAATTGAAAGAACTGAAGGAGCAGTTGGAAGATTTGATTGCCAAGGGATACATTCGACCCAGTGTATCACCTTGGGGTGCTCCTGTCCTGTTTGTTAGAAAGAAAGATGGCTCTATGCGTCTCTGCATTGACTACCGCCAACTGAATCAGGAGACAGTTAAGAACAGGTATCCTTTACCACGTATAGATGATCTTTTTGATCAATTGCAGGGTTCGTGTATCTATTCGAAGATAGATTTGAAGTCTGGGTATCACCAGCTGAGAGTTCGTGAAGAGGATGTCCCTAAGACTGCGTTTCGAACGAGGTATGGTCATTTTGAATTTATTGTCATGCCGTTTGGTTTGACGAACGCCCCAGCGGTCTTTATGGGGTTGATGAACCGAATCTTTCAGCGTTTTCTTGATGAGTTTGTGATTATTTTCATTGACGATATCTTGATCTATTCTAAGAGCCGTATCGAGCATGCAGAACATTTGAGAACTGTGTTGCAGAATTTGAGGACAGAACAGTTATTCGCCAAGCTTTCGAAGTGTGAGTTTTGGCTTGACAAATTTGTCTTTCTGGGGCACATTATTTCAGGAGATGGGATTGCTGTGGATCCCAGCAAGATAGAAGCAGTGACGAACTGGCGCAGGCCGACTTCTGTGCCAGAAATCCGCAGTTTTATACGTTTGGCGGGTTACTATCGTAGATTTATTCAGGGTTTCTCTTCTATGCAAAGCCTATCACCCAGCTGACTCAGAAGAATGCTACTTTTCTGTGGACAGATGATTGTGAAGCCAGTTTTGTTGAGTTGAAGAAGAGATTAACCAGTGCTCCGATTCTTTCTATTCCATCTGGTACTGGAGGTTTCACAGTTTATTGCGATGCTTCTCATCTTGGTCTCGGATGTATTCTTATGCAGAGGAAGCACGTGATAGCATATGCGTCGAGACAGCTGAAACCGCACGAGACTCGCTACCCAGTCCATGATCTTGAACTTGCTGCTATTGTTTTTTCCTTGAAGATTTGGCGTCACTACTTGTACGGTGAGTCTTTTGAGATCTTTTCGGATCATAAGAGTCTTAAATACTTATTTTCACAGTCTGAGTTGAATATGAGACAGAGGAGATGGTTAGATTTGCTGAAAGAATTCGACTGCGAGATTAAGTATTACCCGGGGAAGTCGAATGCAGCTGCCGATGCTTTGAGTCGTAAGCTTTGCTCTTTATCTCTTTCGACGATCGGTGTGTCTCGTTTGATTGACGACTGTTGCAATTTTGGATTGGAGTTTGAGTCAGATAGGAATCCGATCAGAGTTTGTGCGATTCAGGCCGAGCCAGATTTGTTTGTGTCGATCAGAGAAGCACAGAAATCAGATGAGAGTATTCAGAAGTCGATAGAGAAAGTGAGATCAGGACACCAATCTGAATTTCAGGTCAGGGATGATGTTTTGTTTGTGAATAGCCATATTGTTATGCCTGAGATTGATGAGTTAAGACAGCGTATTATGAGAGAGGCGCATTGCAGTCGGTTCAGTGTTCATCCCGGAGGCCGAAAGATGTATAACGACCTGAAGAGTCAGTTTTGGTGGAAGAAGATGAAGAGTGATGTTGCGAGGTTTGTTTCTCGATGTCTGAACTGTCAGCAAGTGAAAGCCGAGAGAAAAAGGCCGGGAGGTCTTCTGCATAGTTTGTCTATTCCGGAATGGAATTGGGATCATATCTCGATGGACTTCGTCACGAAACTACCCCAGTCTGTTCGGGGTTGTGATGCTATTTGGGTTGTGATTGATAGGTTGACGAAGTTTGCTTGTTTCATTCCGTATCGGATGACTTATCGACACGACCAGATGACAGAGTTGTACGTCAGAGAGATCGTCAGATTGCACGGTGTGCCGAGATCCATTGTTTTTGACCGAGATCCTCGGTTTACTTCTCACTTCTGGCACAGTCTGCAAGAGGATCTTGGTACTAGATTGCACTTGAGTACAACATACCATCCTCAGACCGACGGTCAATCAGAACGGACGATTCAGACTCTGGAGGATATGTTACGAGCAGTGGTGCTTGACTTTGGCACTACTTGGCAAGATTCATTGCCTCTCGTTGAGTTTTCGTACAACAACAGCTTCCAGACGAGCATAAGAATGGAACCCTTTGAAGCGTTGTACGGAAAGAAGTGCAGATCTCCTCTGTACTGGGATGAGATGTCTGAGTCCCCAGACTTGGGACCAGATATGATTCGTGATATGGCTGAGCAGGTGAAGATTATTCGATTGAGAATGAAGACTGCTCAGGACCGACAAGCAAAGTATGCGAATATCCGTTGCAGACCTCTATCTTTCGATCAGGGAGACCGTGTATTCTTGAAGATTTCTCCGTTTAGAGGTACTGTTAGATTTGGGAAGAGAGGAAAGTTGTCACTGAGATTCATCGGTCCGTATGAAGTTCTACAGAAGATAGGAAATCTAGTCTACCGATTAGCACTTCCTCCTTCTTTATCTGGTATTCACGACGTCTTTCACGTCTCGATGTTAAGGAAATACCATCCCGATCCTTCTCATGTACTTCAACCTGACGAAGCCGAACTTGATGAAACTCTGAGTTATTTCGAGAGGCCGATTCAGATCCTTGACAGAAAGGAGAAACAACTCAGAACCAAATCGATTCCTCTGGTGAAAGTTCAGTGGAGTCGTCACGGAGTCGAAGAAGCGACTTGGGAGACAGAATCTGACATGAGATAGATATTTCCCGAGTTATTCATCTGATGTGAGTTCTTATTTCTGTTCTTGAATTTGTAATTATCTTCTTATGAGTTGATATCGATGATTTCGAGGACGAAATCTTTTCTTAGAGGGGGAGAATTATAACGCCCCGTTTTTATCTTAATTGATGTTATTTGAGATAAGCAGTGATTTTAGAATTCGAGATCGGAATTTTTATTGATTAGGGAATATTTTGAAATTTTCGAAATTTTCAGGGACTGAAACGCAATTATGGGATTTTTTATATTATCTACTTGATTTGGTCATTTTCTTATCCTCTCATCTCCTTCCCCAACCGTGTTCCATCCATTGAAGCGACCAAAAAGCTTCTCCAATCTTTTGTGATTTCATTTCTAGCTCAATCCGTCCGATATAATTGATTTCTGACTTGATATCTGCGATCACAGCGATGAGTGCTCCATTTGGAAGTAAGTCTATCTTAATTCTGAGAAGTTTGAATTTATTTATGTTGTCAGAATTTGTTTATATTCGGAGAGGATGATTATGAGTTAGCAGTGATCGTTTATCTAAGACGGTTCGAAGATCTAACGACAATCGAAATTGTTATGATTTTTCTTGTCATTTTCGAAAATGATGTTTTTGAGATGTGTTGATTTTGTGTTGGGTTTGATGTTTGAGGATTGGAATGAGTTTATTGAGCTGTTGTTTTGTTGTCTGCATTCCGGATTGGTCAGTTTATAGCCGTTATGCCGTCAGTTTGAGTTTTGAATATCGTTTCGATATTTTTGATCGTATTGAGTTTTGAGTGAGTTTTGATATCGATTTTGATCCGTGACTTCTTCTGATAGATTTATTGGGAGTCCTTGCAGTTGCTAGAGTTGCAGCTTTTGGCAAGTTTGGAAGAGTTGAGCCGATATAGTATCGATGTCTTTCTATATCGATTTATGAACTTGATTGGATAGTTTTTGAATTGAGAATTGTTTTTTTCAGATTGAAGTTTTGGAACGACAAAAAAGAGGTATAAGATGACTTTGGAATGGAATAGGACGATTAACTCGAGTCGGGATTGATTCGAGTGTCCTAGAAGAAATCACATATTGCATGATTTGATTGTTTATTTGATTATTTGATTGAATTTATATTGAGTGCATGAGATTACATATGCATTCATATTGAGCCTTGATTTATTCAATTTGAATTAGACGATCTAGGGATTGTAGTTAAGTAGCTGGGTAGGCGATTTACTACCTTGTCGAGTAGCTCACTATAATGCTCTTGAGTCTAGAGGATTAAAGCATGCCATGTCCACCTCGAGAGGAGAGTCTGTGTGATTGTGGATGTTTTTAGCCTCGAGATCCCAAACCAAAGAAAGAAAAAAAGAATAGAAGAATTTCATTTGATTATCTGAGTTTGATAATCCAGAAGTTTAAAGACATGCATATCATTTTAAATTCAGTATTTGATTGGATTAATTGATTATATGAGGAACGAGTTCATACATGTCTTGATATGTTTATTTGATTACATGCCAGTCTCTTTTATTAGGAATATCAATTCTCATCGGATTATCCGGCTGTTGTCTTTGTTTGTATGTGTACTTGGCAACAGGTGGGGCAGGACCGAGTCAGAGACAACATGGCTAGGCGATTGAGAGAATAGAGTGAGGCTTGGATGTTAGGAGTCATTATGTTTTTGAACTCCTTTTTGTATTGAATAAGTTCGAACTAGATGGACCTTATTATGCATGCTTTATTTTGTGAGGTTTGTATAACTCAATACATTTATGGTGTATCTTGTTGAATGGGATTTTGATGTTGTTATTGTGGATTCAATGGAATTGAATTGGAGAAGAAACCAGAATTTTTCTGGGCAGAGGGTCTCGCTCGATCGGCGAAGTCTTGTGGATCGAGCGACCACCTTTTGTAGCGGGACAGTGTATTTGAATTTTGTTCTCGCTCAATCGGTAAGATTTTACCGATCAAGCGAGGGGTCCTGATTCTTGGACAGAGAGCTGGTATCTTTGGCCCGCTCGATCGGTAAGATTTTACCGATCGAGCGAGCACCTTCTTTAAAAAAATAAATAAATAAAAATTTTGAAATCTTAAATCCTATTCTTTTAATTAAGTTGATTAATTTAATTACCCTGAGATTGCATGATTAGAATCTAGGCCTCACAGATGTTATTTGAGATATTCGGTGATTTCATAATTCGAGATCGGACTTTTTATTAATCAGGGACTTTTTTGAAATTTTCGAAAATTTTAGGGACTAAAACGCAAAAAATGGATTTGTTATATTATAGACTTGTTGACTAAGTCTCTCATTCCTCCCTTATCTCCTCCAACTCGGTTTTACTCCATGGAAGGCGTGAGAAAGCTTTCCAAGCTTTTGTGATTTCATTTCTAGTTCAATCCGTCCGATAGAATTGATTTCTGACTTGATATCTACGATCACAGCGACGAGTGCTTCGTTTGGAAGTAAGTTTATCTTAATTCTGAGAAGTTTGAATTTATTGATGTTGTCAGAATTTGTTTATATTCGGAGAGGATGATTATGAGTTAGCAGTGACCGTTTATCTAAGACGGTTCGAAGATCTAACGACAATCGGAATTGTTATGATTTTTTTTGTCATTTTCGAAAATGATGATTTTGAGATGTGTTGATTTTGTATTGGGTTTGATGTTTGAGGATTGGAATGAGTATGTTGAGCTGTTGTTTTGCTGTCTGCATTTTTGGATTGGTCAGTTTATAGCCATTATGCCGTCAGTTTGAGTTTTGGATATCGTTTCGATATTTTGATCGTATTGAGTTTTGATTGAGTTTTGATATCGATTTTGATCCGTGACTTCTTCTGATAGATTGATTGGGAGTCCTTGAAGTTGCTAGAGTTGCAGCTTTTGGCAAGTTTGGAAGAGTTGAGCCGGTATAGTATCGATGTCTTTCTATATCGATTAATGAACTTAATTGGATAGTTTTTGAATTGAGAATTGTTGTTTTCAGATTGAAGTTTTGGAACGACAAAGAAGAGGTATAAGATGACTTTGGAATGGAATAGAACGATTAACTCGAGTCGGGATTGATTCGAGTGTCCTAGAAGAAATCACATATTGCATGATTTGATTGCTTATTGATTATATGATTGAATTTATATTGAGTTCATGAGATTACAAATGCATTCATATTGAGTCCTGATTTATTCAGTTTGAATTAGACGATCTAGAGATTGTGGTCGAGTGGCTTGGTAGGCGATTTACTACCTTGTCGAGTAGCTCACTGTAATGCCCTAGAGTCTAGAGGATTAAAACATGCCACGTCCATCTCGAGAGGGGAGTCGGTATGATCGTTGGATGTTTTAACCTCGGGATCCCAAACCAAAGAAAGAAAGAAAGAATAGAAGAATTGCATTTGATTATCTGAGTCTGATAATCCAGAAGTTTTAAAGACATGCATATCATTTTAAATACAGTACTTGATTGGATTATTTGATTATATGGGGAACGAGTTTTGATATGACTTGATATGTTTATTTGATTGCCTGTCAGTCTCTTTTACTGGAAATATTATTCTCACCGGATTATTTGGCTGTTGTCTTTGTTTGTATGTGTACTTGGCAACAGGTTGGGCAGGAACGAATCAGAGACAACATGGCTAGAGGATTGAGAGAATAAAGTGAGGCTTGGATGTTAGGAGTCACTTTGTAATTGAACTCCTTTTTGTATTGAATAAGTCCGAACTAGATGGACCTTATTATGCATGCTTTATTTTGCGAGGTTTGTATAACTCATTACATATATGTTGTATCTTGTTGAATGAGATTTTGATGTTGTTATTGTGGATTGAATGGAATTGAAAATTGGAGAAGAAAACCAGAATTTTTCTGGGCAGAGGGTCTCGCTCGATCGGCGAATTCTTGCGGATCGAGCGAGCACCTTTTTTTGCGAGGCAGTGTATGTGAATTTTATGCTCGCTCGATCGGTAAAATTTTACCGATCGAGCGAGGGGTCCTGATCCTTGGCAAAGAGCTGGAATCTTTTGGCCCGCTCGATCGGTAAGAGTTTACCGATCGAGCGAGCACCTCTTTTAAAAAAAAATCGAAAAATTGAATTCTTTAATCCTATTTTTTTAATTGAGTTGATTAATTAAATTACCCTGAGATTGCATGATTAGAATCTAGGCCTCACATTATGATTCTCCAAAAGTGATTCTAATAAGAAGGTCATTGTTAAAATCACTATAATCATTTATTTATCAAACACAACCCAACTTTGATTTTTAGATTTTCACATTTGTTTCCAAACACTATAAACTTTTGATTTTTCTTAATTTTTTTATAATTTATAAATTAATCACTTTTACAAAAGCACAATCTATTGCAAACACTCCCTTAGAAGTTGATTGGAAGATTCCAGGTAAAGTGAAATATTTCATATGGCGCACGTTATCTCATTGCCTCCCAACTCGAATGGAATTGAGAAGGAAACACATAAATTGTCCAGATTGGTATCCGATTTGTAACAACCATCCAGAAACAGATATCCATGTTTTGGTTCATTGTCCTTATGCTCGTAGTGTTTGGAGTTTGACATCGATTGGAAGCAATGTTGGTGCAGAAAGTTTGTTTCGTGAGTGGTGGAAAAGTTTTATCAACTCGCAAACAAATTCAGTTATCGAAAAAGGTGCAATGGTATTGTGGAGTATTTGGAATAATAGAAACGAAGTAATCTGGAATGGAAATCATAAGCCAGCGGTATTGATATATAACTCTGCAATGGATTATTATAACCAATGGAGGTTGGCCAATCAGGAAAAGGAGAGTATGAAACCAATTATGGCATCTCAGCAAATTACAAACTGGAGGGCTCCACCGATGGATTTTCTCAAATGTAACGTGGATGCAGCAGTATTTAGAGACCCTCCTCGTATTGGTTACGGATGTGTTCTTCGTGACTTCTTTGGCGAGGTAAAGACATCAATACAAGGGTGTTTTCATGGAGCTTGTAATCCAACAGTTGCTGAAGCCTTAGGCTTTCGAGAGGCCTTAAGCTGGATTAAGGAACTTCAACTCTCAAATGTATTAGTGGAATCTGATGCCAAGCTGTTGATCAATGCACTATATAAGAAGGATTTGGATGTCTCGAGCTTGGGTTTGTTAGTAGAAGACTGTAGGTTCCTAGCTTCGGAATTACATTCTTGTTCATTTTTTTTTTGTTCATAACCGGACGACTCATAGTTTAACTAGATCATTTGATTCTATGTCTGATTATGAAATTCGGATTGTCTGTTTTCCTTTGTTTCTCTTGTAACCGTTCTTTCTTTCGGTGGTTTTGATATTTTAGTTCGAAAAAAAGTAATTATTTATGTGCCATGTTCACTTTTAGGGGTGTGCAATCGGTCAAAAATGAACCAACCGAATTGATATTTGAAAAAATTGAACCGATCGATCATATTTTTTAACAAACTGAACCGACTTATTTGTTTTTTTAAATATACATTCTTTTTTTAAAAAAAATATTTACATCTATTTTCAGGCGCACAAACTTCTCCATTAAATTTACAGGTATTTTTAGAGGCACAGGATTTTACCAAAAATTAATTAAAAAAAAAAAAAAACGAGATCTTACCGGCGCACAAGCTTTCCATTGAATTTGAGAGGAAACTTCAATGTGAAGATGAGGATAAATTGGGGTGTTAAGACTTAGGGCAACGATTCTGAAAACATGAGTGTTTTTTTGTTGGGTGGGTGAGTTAGGCTTATAACAAAGTTGGGTATATGTACTTAAAGCCCAACAAAAATAGACAACTATAAACAGAGTTAAGACCCAATATTTATTTTTTTAATTATTTATAAAATATTGGTTTAATCGGTTTAACCGATATTTTTTTAAAAAAACCGAAATTGAACCGATTAAACCGACTTGACCGATATTTTAAAAAAATTAACCGATAAACCGAATAAATTGAACCGAATTTTCGATTTATTCGGTTCGGTCGATTTTTTCGGTTTGATCGATAATTTGCGCACCCTGTTGACTTTATAGCCTATGAGATTTGAAACGAGTTCGAGGCATAATTATAGTTATTTTTATTACTTAATAATACAATTCATTTAGGCAAGGGGTATATAAAATAATGAAGTGGAATTTGGATATAAAAATTGTAGTTTAAATAATAATTAAATGACTATAAATTTATTAAATGCTTATATTAAAGAAAAATCAGAAACAATTTTTTTTTTTTGAAAAATAAAACTTGTAATTTTATTTCATACTTGAAGATCCAAAATTACAAGTTTAATCATCCAACTAGAAAAATCTCCAACCACCCAAAAAAAAAGTGTAGGAGAGGAAACAACAAATTTAGATAAATAGTGAGCCACTTCATTAGCCGATCTCCTAACATGAAAAATTGATGTAATTCCAATATCAGCCATGAGCACATTAATTTCTGTAGCACAGAGACCCACATAACTAAGATTATGGCATCGTGACTGCTTGTACTGCCAAAAGAGAATCTGAAGCTACCATCACATTTGATAAATCCATTTGTCCATTATAATCTTTATTTTTGTGCTTTCATTTTATTTTCAAATTTAAATTGATTCGAAACAAAAATATAATACATATCTATAATATTATATAAAAATTGAGCCTATTATAGTAACTAACTTTGAGGACACCAAAATTCTTTATTTTATAATTATTCCTTCTTATCCACTATCTCAATAAACTTCACTCTCAATCTATTTTTTGGTTTAAAAAAAATTACATAAAAAATCATTTATTTTACACATGCAAAGCATGAGCATTTTGCACTAATATACAATAAAAAATATTCATATTTTAATCACATACGCAACTCATTTTATTTTCAAATTTAAATTAGTTTGAAACAAACATATAATATGTATGTAATAAATAATATTCATATTTTAATCATACACGCAACACGTGTGCAGACGCGACTAGTATAAATAAGAGCAGAAACCAAAAAACTAACCTACTCTTAACTTAAAATTTTGTCCCTGATGATCAAGCTTTCACTTTCACATAGTCTCGAGCATTTGACTTCTTAAGTGGGAAAAATTCCTACGTTTTCTGTTTCTTCTTCCCGGCCTATCAGTTGTAGAGACTAGAGAATATCTTGCGTGGATATTGGTGCGATCCCCAAGTTATTAATATCTATTTTCTAAAAAAGGTTTATATATTTTTTGATTAAAAGAAACTGAGAGTTCTCTAATTGATAATATTAATCACACGCGGCTATAATTTAGACCAGTGATTATTTATGTATTTTCACGTAAATAAATAATTTAGATATATAGTAATATATGTATTTTCACAAAAAAAATAATTTATATTATATCTAAGAATAAATGGAGATTTTAAATTATTTTAAACTGAAAAACATAAAATACGAAAGATAAAAATTATAAGTGATAAATAATAGAATAAAATAGATAATAGATATATAGCCTCATTCAAAAGTAGTTGCTGGTCATATGGAATCCAAATCTCATTCTTCCGAAAAATCCCAGCCCTTTTCACTGCTATATGTGTATATAAACACATGCATACTCATATCAACCCACACCAAAAAGTACCAAGAAAAAAGAAATTGAGAACCAGACTTGATCAACATATGATGGCAACATCCAAGTCATTTACGTTGTTCTTTTTGGTGCTATGCTCATGGGTTTTTGTGGGCTTTTGTCAAGGATCAGGAGATAATTTACCGTGTGTGCAGAAGTTGATGCCGTGTCAGCCTTATCTGAAGTCGAATTCTCCCCCGGCGTCGTGTTGTGTTCCGTTGAAACAGCTGGTGGCGGATGACAAGGCATGCCTTTGCACGGTGTTGAACGATCCCGCGATACTGCATAATCTTAATATCACTAAAACTGATGCCGTGAATCTTGCCAAGAATTGTGGGTCCAATGCTGATTTGTCTACCTGCAATAATGGTAATTTTTAGTCTTTGATTTCATAATACACGTAATGTTTTTTGTGCAAACCATGGTGAGTAACCTGAGATAACTCACTTGAGACCAGCTCATCGAATTTAGCTCGATGTTGAACAATATTTGGCTGGCTTTAAGATTTAAAACGGTAGAAATCAATGATAGTTTTAAATTTTTGTATAAAATTAAAAAATAAATTAAACATATTTAACTTTGGTTTGAGGCTTGCAAGTTTGGGGGTATAAGGATCGGAGGTGATGTCTTATTTATATCAGGAAAATAATATTATGTGTTTTACATGGGTTTTTGTGGATTTTTTGTCGAGTACAGGAGATAATCCACCGTGTGTGCAGAAGCTGATACCGTGTCAGCCTTATTTGAAGTCGGGTTCGCCTCCAGCGTCGTGTTGTGTGCCATTGAAACAGCTGGTGACAGATGACAAGACATGTCTTTGCAAGGTCTTGAACGATCCCACGATACTTCAGAATCTTAATATCACTAAAACTGATGCCGTGAATCTTGCCAAGAATTGTGGATCCAATGCTGATTTGTCTACCTGTAATAATGGTAATTTCTAGTCTTTGATTTCAACTTACACGTTATGTTCTTTGTGCAAACTATGGTCAGTAACCCGAGCTAATTTACTTGACACCAGCTCATCGAATTTAACTCGATGTTGAACAATATTTGGCTGGCTTTAAGAGTTAAGACTATCTAAATCTATGATAGTTTTAAATTTTTATACAAAATTTAAAAATAAATTAAGCATATTTAACTTTGGTTTGAGGGATAAGCTCGCAAGTTAGGGGTATAAGGATCGGAGGTGATGTCTTATCTTATATCATGATAATAATATAATGTGTTTGATGTAAACTAATTTTATATCATATCTTACGTATTCAAGGGATATAAATATCAAACATATAATATAATATTATTACATGCATGAGGTTGGGATTAGTGTATATCCGAGTTTTAATTTTTGGTATTGGAGCTAATGGGAGAGCCAAGTTTTAATTTTTATCCGAGTTAGAATTTTTATTCCCCGCATCGTTTTAGAATTAGAAACCAAACTCAATCACCATATGATGTTAATATCCAAGTCATTATTTACGTTATTATTTTTGGTGTTAATGAGTTTTTTGTGGGTTTTTTCTAAAAACCAGGAGATGATCTACCGTGTGTGCAAAAGCTGGTGCCGTGTCAGCCTTATCTGAAGTCGGATTCGCCCCCGGCGTCGTGTTGTATGCCATTGAAACAATTGGTGACTGATGACAAGACATGCCTTTGCACGGTTTTAAATGATCCTACGATACTGCAGAGTCTTAATATCACTAAAACTGATGCTGCGAATCTTGCCAAAAACTGTGGAACCAATGCTGATTTGTCTACGTGTACTAATGGTAATTTCTAGTCTTTGATTTCAACTTATACACAATTGTCACATGCAAATATAAGCTATTTTTACTTTGGCTTGCTTTAGTATCAACGAAATCAATGATAGTTTTAAATTTTTGCTTCTACCTCGACCATTATTTAAAGTTAAGATTTAGGAGTCGACACAAATTTTAAAATTATTAACCTTGTTAAACGAGTGGTCATATATCATTCATATCGAATCTTTGTGTTGCAATTACAGCTCCTCCAATGCCTGGATCATCTCCATTGACTCCTTCTGATGGTATGATAATTTCTTATCCACTAATTTTAAGTTTATTATATGTTTCGACCATACAAACATCTGGATTCAAACTCTTCACGTTATTTATTTTGAGCTCAGACGTTCACACAAATATCTTCTAAAATATGCATTGAGAATAAAACATTTCTATCTCGATACAACATAAAACTTTTATAAAAAAAATTGAACGAATGAATTCTGGTTGTGTTTACAGGTTCAACTGCGAGTTCACCAACTCCAAAGAGCGCAGCTACTGTGGCGAGCTTCCATGTCGGCACATATCTGAGCCTGGTCGTTGCACTTTCAATCTTCACTAAATCTTTTACTTAAATTCGCCACTTTCCTTTTCAGATTCGTGTACGGAAAACATAATGAGCTAGCCAAGTGCAGCTCTCACTCTTTATTTTTTTCATTATTTTTTTCGTAAATAAGATTTATCTTATCTTCGATTCTCATTCGATCTCCTCTCTACTCTTTGAATAAAATAATCTACGCAGACAATTCAAACATCAGCCGAAAAAAAAATAACACCGGAAATTAAACCGAGAAAAAGAAAATCAGCAAAATATTTACAATAAAAAAAATAGAGGGAAAGGGAACTTGTAACTGATAGCAAAGAAAATGGGGTTAGGTGGAGGAGCCCTTAAGTAAATTAATGGGCTTTTTAGTATACTTGTCAGGCCCATTTTAATAATATTATTATCAAAATGAGGCCCAATATGTATATATATAGCTTGAATAAAAGAGGCCCAATATAATTCAACTTGTATCTCATGTTGATCGTTGATTGGGAAATGAACATTTATCAGATGCTTGACTTGTAAAATGAGTAGAGTTTTGCCTTTTGGGAAACCAACAAGTACTTAAATCGGACAACAATCAAATAATTATTTTATGTGATATGCTGACTTTTATAGCCAACAAGATTTGAAATTACTTCGAGATTTAACTGTAAAAATTCTTTCGTCATCAAATAATATAATTTTATTTAGCTCTACGGAAAGTGGACCAAGCTAAAGTAATGTTTGTAAATTCTAAAAATAACTAATTATGAAATTTTTTTTAACAAATTTGTGAAGAAAATAATTCATAATCACTTATATATAGAGATTGCAAATATTACCTAAAACCATTAAGGAAGCATTTAGGTGAAGCCTATGAAATCTTTTGAGAACAAGAGCGAATTTAGACTCATAAGTTGTAGCATAAAAAAAGATAGGATATAAATCCAAAATTTTCAAGTGTTTATATTTTTTTAAAAAATAATCACACAGTTTTAATATTTTGATAAATGTTGAAATATGATGCAGCTTCAAAAACCCAATTTTAAATGTTTTTTTAAACAATTTTTGTAATCAAATAATATATTTTTATTGACTTCTCGGTTCGTTCAAGTGCACTTTCACAATATTTTCTTCATTATTTTGTATGAACTCTCTGCTGTGATTCACATCACACACTTGTGCTTTGTTCCGTACGAATTGTGTGAATTGTCCTTACTCATGGAACGATGATAAGATGTGAATTTCGATCCATAATTCTTTCTGCCCAACATCTGGGTTCTTCTCTTCCTTTTCTTCCCCATTTTACATTTTCACTGATTCAAAATTTTTCATCACTAGTTTAGTTTTTCACGCTTTTTCTCAAAATTAAATCCGGGGAAACGGTTCAAAGCAGCATAACATTGAAACATCATGCTTCATATCGATGTGAGGGAATTTCAAGAAAAGCTTTCCGCTCACTTCAGACCGTGGCAACGTTCGTGTCAATTCTGGGTTCGAGTCGCTGATATCTATACTGGTTACAAGGTGTGTAATACATGCCTACTTCATTTGAATGTTAAATATTAAAGGAACTGTTGTTGTTTGAATGGAAAAACGCAATGCCTACATCTTTAGGTGTTTCAAGTTCGAGTAAATTTCGAGAAAAACGCAGAGAGACGGGAGGCGATGTGGGAGAGGCAGCATGAGTTAGCTGCTGACAAGATATATAGCATGTGCGCTGAGCTTGGCGGGTTTTTTCTCAAGGTGCTTTTTAGTACTGATCTTATGGTTATTCCCAAATGTCCTGTTCTTTTAACTTGATTTCTTGGTGGGTTTGATCAGCATCGTTTCCTTTTCTTGAAATTGGGAACTAAGTACTAACATAATTTTCATAAGAATTATAAATGGAGATAAAAACACTCTCAATTTTCTATCTCTACTGTCCGTATCTCATGTTCCTACCCTTTCGGTACTTGTACTTGATAATTATAATGGGGACTCGCTTTCTACTCTTGTGGAATTCTCATTGTTAAATATTTGGCATCTTGGTGGTGAAGGTCAAAGCTTACTCTTCTCAGTGATAACTATTTTTAAGGAGGAAAACTTTATTTAGTTTTTGGGTGAATTAGGTTGCACAAATAATTGGGAAGCCCGACTTGGCACCAGCTGCTTGGGTGAGAAGGTTAGTCACACTCTGTGATCAAGCTCCTGCAACACAGTACAATCTGGTCAAGGCTGTGCTCGAGAAGGAGTTGGGCCAAAGCATTGATGAACTGTTTGAAACTTTTGATGTTAACCCCCTTGGTTCTGCATCAATTGCTCAGGTACTCATCTGTGAGGTCTTTGGTTGAAGATAGATTCTCTTTGCTCTGCCTTTGTTTTGAAGATTTTGAAGCTTGAAAATGAAGATATTAATGTTTATTCAATCCAAAGCACTCATAATAGGAATGCCTTTCACTGATATCATCTTTTTTCTTGGTCATTCAGACCCATTGTGTGTGTAAGCATTTAGTCCCGCGAATAAATGTCAGTGTGTGAAAAGTTGCAGAAACAAGTGCTTTCCACTTTTTCCTATCAGTAAGATTTGTCATTTCAGGGTTTTATGCAGTCAGTTTCACCTTTTACTCCTCTATATGATGCCACGTCTAGCTCATTCCAAACATGATGGAAATTTGGAGTAAAGGTCTTTTTGCAGAAATTCCAAGGAATTATACTGGGACTAAGTGAATCTTTGGTATTGGTTGGATATCTTTCTGGTATTTACAGAGAACATTTCTGAACATATGTTTAGATATCATTGTAGTTTCAGTTGTTGAATTGGGGAATTAAGTATAATTGTGTTTTTTGATGAAGACATGTCATTGTAGATGTGATGTTATGTCAGAATGCGTTGATAACTTGATTATTTTAACAATGTAAAAGATTTGTGTGTTGATTAGAGTATATTACAATAGACTTGTATTAGGATGTGGTGGAAACGGTCAAGGTTTTTACTGTTTATTTATGCCCCACCCCCCTTGTAGTTGTTATTTTGGCATTCTATGGATGGCTATCATTGCTGAACACTAATATTGTGCTCCACTTGTTCATTTATCCTCTAGGTTCACCGAGCACGGCTCAAAGGTGAAAAGAGTGATGTTGTTGTGAAGGTATAACAACATTTCTGTTGTGTTACAGTTTGATGTGTTTGTAAAGTTTTAATCATCTTATCACATAGGTGCAACATCCAGGCGTTCAAGGTTTGATGATGACTGATATTCGCAACCTGCAAGCTTTTGCACTTTACATGCAAAAGACAGATATAAAGTTTGATTTGTATTCTGTAACCAAGGAGATGGAGAAACAGGTGTGTTGATGTACTCTTCTGCTTATGTACCTTTAGCTGAATAACCTTTTTAGTTTTTGCCTGAACTACACTAACACGTCGTTTCATAGTCATTTTCTTAGGTTTAATTTTCCTCTAAGCTGGCTACTGTTTTTGATTAGCATACATTGTTACTTATTATGTGCTTGCATGACAAAAATTCACCATGGCACTGATGAAGGTTACTGTTTTATATAGATAAGAATATATGTCCAATGCCTGTGTGCTCAAACATAAAGCAAAATTTTCTTAATATTGGAGAAATTACTCCAGTTTAGTTGTTGCTGTTTACTGAAGTTGTCTCTTTTCTTCTCCATTAACCCAATGTACAATTAGTGCTTGCCTGATCAACTTCGTTTCAATATACTGTACATTCCTGCATTTGGCTCAACCTTAGTACCTTACTATCTGTCTGACTGTCAGCTCAGTTTATTATTATATTATTGTTTTGAAATGAAATAAATCCATTTTGTGCAAATATTATTTCCGCTACTACCTTATGTTCTCAGTTTTCTCTCATGTCTCCTTATAACTTGCTTTTTTATAGTTGACATTCTCTCCTCGTATACTGGGGCAACTTTCATTCAAATTCCATATTCTGTTTTTCCTTTTGCTCTCCGCAGTCCCCAATTTGTTATGAATTTTGTTGCAAAAATTTATTTGGTAGCCTGTTTCACAGCTTTTCTAGTTTGTAGTTTCGCTCTCTGAATCCGCTTTCTATATCTTGAGTTTCTGGATCTTAGATTAAGAAGTGTAGTTCTGATAACACGTGCAGCAATTGCTAACTTGGGGATTCTTTTCTTTCTAAATAAAAATAGTAATACTGTTATGTTTTTTATGCTTCTGTTGACTATTCTAATGCCGTTTATCATTATTGCATTTATTTTTAAGATTGGATATGAGTTCGATTTTTTGAGGGAAGCTGATGCTATGGATAGAATTCGGCATTTTCTTTATGAAAATAACAAAAAGTCCCCCGTTCAAGTCCCCCGTGTCATTCGAGGCTTGGTCACGAGGTACTTCAGATCATTGCTTTCTGTTAAATGTGCAGTTATAAACTAAATCGAAAATAACCAAGCCCTCTTATGATTCGACTGAATCTTAAACACAAACTTGTTTACATCTCCAATAATCAAGCCCTCTTATAATTCATCGTTCTTAATTTGGGTTTTGCTCATCACTTTATTTTTTTTAACGTCACCCTAAATTTAAAATGTCAAACAATTCAAATTTCTTCTCAGGCAATGATCATGACTCAGCAGTTTGCTAATTATTAAAGAATATCTGATACTGATTTATATACAGTATTAACTTGTCGACTCTTCACAGGCGTGTTCTAGTGATGGAATACATCGATGGAATCCCCATCATGAAGCTTGGTGATGAGATAGCAAAAAGAGGCCTGAATCCTTCTGGTAAGGTGGCAACGGCAGCAAAGCAGTAAGCCTCTACGTTATCCCAGAGAGTATGATATCTTTTGTTGATCATTTATGTTTTTTTCTGAAAGAAAAAAATCACATCTGAGCAGTAGTATTAAGACAAATCACTACCCCTTTTTCTCTCTCTGACTCTCTATATGTATTGAGCACCACTGACATATAGTGTGTGTTTCAAATAATTATGCATGTGTCTTTTTTTGGATACCAAAGTTAATGTATTTTATTCTAATTTATTTATAGGTACTTTAGCGAATAAAAAAAGCATCGAGGTATCAAAACCTAATATAATAAATATATAATGGTTGACCCATCTATTGGGGATACCAGTATTAGAGAAACAAATATACTAGGAAAAAAACCAAGCGTAAAGAGACCAAATGTTGGACAAATCAAGAGATCAGTACACTGATGTGGTATAGAAAGGGATATTTTAGAAAACAAAAAAGACAACCTAAAAAATGTTTGCTGCTGTAGGGTTGTTGTGCACCACTGGATACAAAAGAATCGATGGAGGTGATCCTTTTGATCCAAATAAAGGGGTGGACCGCATATGAATTCATGTGTCCACTGGAGTCCACTGCACTAGGCAAAGATGCCCTGCTGTAGTACAGAAATTGTGTGGCTCTTCATTAATTAACAGCGGAGATGCATCTATCTATGGAAGGGGTACAAGGAGAATGGAACCTTAAATCTGAAAATCAAGTACAATGAAGTAAAAAGAAAGAAACAGCTGACACCACAGATTTCGTGACTTTAAATCTTGGCCGTGAAATAGGAGACATAATCATTTTTCTGTCTTACTGTGAAATTGTTAAAAACTAACTTCTGGATATATGCTTTCTCCCAGTTTTCGATGACAATTGCATTTGATTTGTTACCAAATTCCAGAAAGTTATAAAGTTATTCTCTGAATTCTTCGAAAGTTTGTTTTCCGGTTCATCATTTATGTTTTTGCTGAAATTGATTTGCAGACTTTGAATTTATCTTATTTCTTATCCCTGCAATTTGTATTATCGCATATTCACATTTGACAATGGCCTGTTGATTTTCGAAATCTTGAAAAGTGTTAATATGCACTACCTTGTTTGGTTGCTCGCTTGTTTTGGTTTTGTAATGTATCTTATCATTTGAATCAAAACATAGTAAGGTTCTTTATCTCTTGATTGTTTCTCTATATCTTTTGTCACCTTGTCCTTCCAGGTGTAGAAGTTGGTTATAATATGTTTTATCTTCACATTTTAAAACGCAGGAACATCCTTAAAAGTTTGACACTTTCTTATGGACAGATGATATTGAGGAGTGGTTTCTTTCACGCAGATCCTCACCCAGGGAATATATTGATTTGTAGAGGTTCTGAGGCAAGTGAAGTTACAATATTGTCTATTATGATATCTTGGCTCTTGCATAGTTTATCGTCTCAGTTTCCTCATCTTAGCGCTTTAATTAAATATTGGTTTGTGTCTTGCCAATCAGGTTGCTTTGCTTGATTATGGACAAGTGAAGGATCTTCCTGATGCGCTGAGGCTAGGATATGCTAGATTGGTGCTAGCATTAGCAGATGGCGATCCTACAGGGGCATCAGAGAGCTACAGGTTCCTAGTTTATGTTTTTAGATGCAACAAAGTTATGAGCAATCATGATTTTTACCCTGATTCCTAGGTTACTGTAACATTCAAAAGTGATGTGCAGCAAAGTTATGAGCTTTAGTTGTGCCATGGCCCATGAAGATCATGCATCCCCTACAGCTAGAAAGATGCTCAAAAATTCACAAAACAAACATATAATAGACACTCTCCTGAGGTTTTATATTGTCAAAAACCACCTACTAACAAATCTGGCCCATCCTATTGTCCCCCCGTCCTCTCTCTCAAGTTACTGTCCTAACTGTGTTACCTGTGTTTTTGGAGTTTATTTGGATGTGAGATTTGGGTTATGTCTCTAAATATAACTCAAACCTTTAACAAATTAGACTTGATAATACATTGATACTATTTTGCTTTTGTATTTTATCTGCAAATGACACTTATTTGATAATACTGTCTGAGTATGCATTCGTATTGATCTCAATATTTAGAACAAATGAACACGTTTGGCGTGCTATTTGAACAAAAAATACCAGACAAGCATCACATAACCTTTCCTTTTAGTTTTTCTTCTCGTATTTACGAGAATCACAGTAGAAGCTTTTTGAGGATGGAACTGTACTTTTGTTTGTAGGTTAATTAAGTATTAATTTCACGACAGATTTTTGTGAAATAGGGAGAATTATTCTGCCCTATAGAGCTCTACTGTGCCTTAATAACATAGCCTTGGTACTGGCAGCAATTAAGGTTGGATGCATGATATCAGAAAAATAATACCTGTGTTACAGTTAGACCTATCAAAGTGGGTTGGGTCCATCGGGTCAGCTCGGTCCGACCTGACCGATAGGCAGGTTAGGTTGATAATTTCCCAACCCACTTTGCCCCACCAAATGGTGGGTTGCGGTCCTCGTCGTGCCAATCCATTTTGACAGCTCTAGTTATAGTAGATAGACTACCCTTATATTTAAAGTCAATATCTTTTAGCATATTTAATGTGCTATTCTGACATTAGGGAGCTTGGCATTAACATCTTGAGCAAATGTCCGGATGAGCAAAAAGAATTGCTTAAATTGGCCCAAACAATGTTTGACACAAAGCTACCACCCGGTGTGACGGTGTTGCAACCTTTCTCTGAAGAATCTTCAATAAAAAAAATCGCTGTTCAGGTATGGATTTCAATCTTTAGGGGCTCCGGGAACTAAATTTTACAACCAGTCACCCAAAAAGTACCTTTTCACACACCTTTTTGAGCTGAAAGAGATCTTTTTTAATTTCCTGCATTATTTGGGGCAAATCTTCCACATTTAGTCATTTGTGGAACTTATTATGCATAAATTACTTTGGCTTTTATGTGTTTTTTTTCAAACTTACGTTTTAATAGACACATTATAATCATCGAGCTCTTTAGATAGACATATTTTTAAGTCAAGGGAATGCTGTTGTTCTAAAATGAAACTTATTCAATAGTCTTGGAAGTGGGATAAACTTTTGATCCTCTTTGTTTTTTTTTTTTTTTTTTGTCAAATATCTCCTCAAAAAGTATCAAATAGAATGGCATTTGATACTCCTTAATGCTGTGAAAGTTAAGTGCTATACTCAATACTCAGTTCACAGACTAATTTCGTCTGTGTTATGGTGATGTTTAGAGTTTCCCAGAAGAACTATTCTCTGTTCTTCGTACGGTGCATCTACTGAGAGGACTTAGTGTTGGACTCGGAATAAACTATTCATGTGCCGAGCAGTGGAGACCCATCGCTGAAGAAGCTCTCTACCGTGCTGGGAGGCTAAAAGGTGATATTTTCAAACCACCCCCTCTCTATTTATTTGTACACGTGTAGCGCATGAGCTACACACCTACACGTTGAGATATAGATTCAAGGTTTCATTGCATCTGGTGGCTATGTTTAGTTTTTCTTGCATAGTGAGCTAATGCTCATCATACAATATACTTGAGTAGTTTTCATGAAATATGCCTGCTAAAGAAAATTTAAATTCATGACGGATATGTTACAGTTGAAAATCTTAAAGGAGTCGAGAGACGCGGCCTTTTCCGAAGCATTTTTGGGAGGTAACAAACATCCGGCAAATGGACGAGTACAGAGGAGTGAAACGATGAATTTATCGTTGCAAAACTTCTTGTAGAGTGGCAATTTCTCTGGTTTTCTGCCATCCTATCTAGCCGGGGAATAACAAATTTATTCATCTGTAAAAAACTAAACTTGGCCTTTCCTTTTTTAATGACTTTTCAAGAAAATGATTAGTTTTAGAGATAATTAGTACTCCGGATTTAGATCAAATTCCGTCCCCCAAATCAAATCTCGCCTCCAAATTGGAGCATGCATAAGATTAATGAAAAAATATGCTAGTATATGAGGAAAAAAATTGGGGATCATTGTGTTACATATAATTAACAACTCATCAACGTAAAAAATTATATTTATGATGCCGACGGTATGTCAATAAAATATGCTATGTTGAGTATGATACCATGTGAAAAATACAATAAGAAAATCCAGATTGGCAACGTCATTACATGCAATTTTATTGTGTATGTATATTAAGTTTATAGTCTTAGGAGAATCTTTTATTACCGTTTCAAATGTTTATATATATACTAGCATTCAAGCACACACAAATATATAAATTTTATGTATTTATACATCTATATCTATATTTATTTTATTTTAAATATTTAGTTTGAAAAAAGAAAGACATTGTTTTAGATGAAGTGATGAACGTGGTTAACAAAGATAGTGAGTGATGAAGATAGTGGGGTAATATACTAATATTGAACCGTTTTTGTCTCTTTTACCCAACAACAATGAAAAAACAAAAGACATTTTTTAGAGAATAAATGTAATATTAGAATGATGTCATCAATTACAGAACAAAAAAGTTTTTAAAGGGTACGGAATTATTTCATGCCTCAGTTTTATATTTATTATTTAAGAAAGTTATTTAAGAGAAAATTGTATTTTTGGTCTTACAATTTTGTTATTTACCATTTTGGTCTTTTATGTTATTAAATTTCAGTTTTAGTTTAATATATTTTTATTCTTAACAATTTCAGTTATTTTTTATTGGACATATCAGCGTCACAGGAACACTGCATTGGCAATATGTCAGCGCCAAGTCGGAAAAAAATATCAAATTGCCAAAAAGACAAAAATAACGTACTAAAACTAAAATTTGACAACATAAAAGACCAAAATCACAAAGAAACTAACATACACGACAACGAAACAAAAACGGATGCAAAAAGAAAAGTGTCACTTTTATATTTGAGATATATGGGTCGAAAAAAATATTAATTACTATTTATACTGAACGATTGTCGCTTTAAAGTCTCAACTATTATACTAATTGCATATTAGCCATAAAAATTTCATTAGAAGAGACGAAATTTCATTATTGTTATGTTTCAAAAACATTATTAAAATAAAAAAAACTAATAGTAAAGGAAATTTTATCAAACAATTGTGTGCTTGGTTGGACCGGGTGAATCAGTAGTTTTTCTGAAAAGAAATTTTAATTATTTGATTAAAAAAATCCGCATTTAAGAATTAATAGGACTGTGTGAAGGATTTTAGCTAAAATTATTTTAAAACATTAATATTTCTTAATGATACACATATAACCAGAAGAAGTTCACGAGTACTTAAGGGATCGTTGCACCTACTGACCTCCCCATAGGTTTTGTCTAAGTATATACGTAATAACCTACGAACCATACTAGTCATCGATTGCAACCAGCAAGATTTGTAACCATATTTTTGACACAAGGTCGATTGCTTAATTAAATAATTATTTGTACGTTCTGCGCATAGGAATATTCGAAAAAACAATTATTTTAAATGTACGTGAGGTTTCAAACTACATGGGGTAACCTCCTACATTGGAAGACGATGACCAATTAACGAGCAAGATTCCAATGACATACTTGTGAATAATTCTAAGACAATGGAGCAAATTAAATATAGAAAACTGGGATTCAAATGTAATTGATCAATGCTTATTATTTTGTGAATTTTCATCCTGGCAGGAGACAATCATTAATGCTCGAAACTTGGACTCATTTTCCGCGACAAAAAACATTGTAATTCTCTTCGAACAAGAAAACCAACGTCACTTTTGTCTATATAAAGTTGCTTTCTTTGGTTAAGTGGCTCTTTCAAGATATCAATCACTCGAGAAATTAGTAGACGGTTTTTTTCGGTTGGTTAAATGGCTTACATTTTCTTGCCCGATCAAGATTCATGTGATGATCGAAGAAATTATGCTGCTGCATTGCCCGTTTTGGGCAATGCCGATGCTGCTGTCTGGTTCCCTAGTCTGTACGATGAGAGCAATGATTTCAAAAGGCTGAAAAGGACCGCAAGTTTAAGCAATTTCACTGACAGCAGCTCTAGCAGTAGTATTTGCAGCAATGGGAGTATTCCACGCACTAGCAGCGTGAGTAGCCTGAGCAGCGTGCCGAGGCCTCACTTTCGGGATCATATAAAGATGTATAACCAACGATTCCTCGTGGCTGAGGCGGTGGAGGAAGCGGCCGCAGCCATCAGCAATGCCGAGGATGGGAGAGGCGCCGTGGAAGGAGAGGGCAATGGTGATGGTATGAGGCTGCTCCAGCAGCTCATTTCTTGTGCCGAGGCCGTTGCTTGCCGCGACAAATCCCACGCCTCGTTCTTGCTATCCGAACTTCGGGCTAATGCGTTGGTATTTGGGACGTCTTTCCAACGCGTGGCGTCCTGTTTTGTGCAGGGGCTTGCGGATAGGCTGGCTCTGGTTCAGCCCCTAGGCACCGTGGGCTTTGTTGCTCCGAAAATGAACTTGACAGATGCTTTATCAGACAAGAAGGAAGAGGCTTTGCGCCTAGTTTATGAGAATCTGCCGTATTTTCAGTTTGGTCATTTTATTGCGAATGCCTCGATTTTGGAAGCCTTTGAGGGAGAGACTTTAGTACATGTGGTGGACCTGGGGATGTCACTCGGTCTACCACATGGTTACCAATGGCATGGCTTGATTCATAGCCTTGCCAACCGCTCCGTCCCAGCGCCTCGGCTCCGGATAACTGGAGTCGGACTATGTGCTGACAAGTTTCGAGCCATCGGAGACGAGCTCGAGACATATGCACACACACTAGGCCTAAATTTGGACTTCTCCATAGTGGAGAGCACCCTGGAGAACCTGAATCCGAAAGACATTGTGGTGTACCCGGGCGAGGTTCTTGTGGTGAACAGCGTCTTCAAGCTGCATTCGGTGGTTAAAGAGAGCCGCGGCGCGTTGAACTCGGTTCTACAAACCATCCACGTGCTGGCGCCCAAGGTACTAGTCCTAGTCGAGCAGGACTCGAGCCACAACGGACCGTTCTTTTTGGGCCGGTTTATGGAGGCACTACACTATTACTCAGCTATATTCGACTCCCTCGATGCCATGCTACCAAAATACGACACCAAACGAGCCAAAATGGAGCAGTTTTACTTCGCCGACGAGATCAAGAACATCGTGAGTTGCGAAGGGCTCGCCAGGGTGGAGAGGCACGAGAGGGTCGACCAGTGGCGCCGGCGGATGAGCCGTGCCGGATTCCAGCCATACCCTCTGAAAATGTTGTCACAAGCCAAGCAATGGCTCAACAACATCAATACTTGTGAGGGTTACACCATTGTGGAGGAGAAGGGTTGCCTTGTTCTTGGTTGGAAATCTAAGCCTATTGTGGCTGCTTCTTGCTGGAAATGCTGAGTAACAGTTTCCACACATGACACATTCTATGCTCAAACCTGCAGATACTTGTCATGTATATTAATTCTTATTGGATCATATAATATACATCAAACATCAAATCACAAAGGTGTATATTTGATGATCCAATAACAGTTAATTCAGACAAAGAATATCACACTCTCCATTCAGCATAGAATTTCGTTCAGAATTATCTCGCATAAAATAAAACAATCTTAAAATATAAATAACAGATATGCTACTAAAGATGTGTTAGTAGCCTAAAAGCTAGTTTGAGAAATTCGTAAAGAATAAGACACGGTTTGAATTGAGTGGCATCTTCAGGACCTGAAAAATGAATAAAAAATTTGTGATTGATTTGGTGTGCATAGAAAATGTGGTAATTTTAGGTGGACCACAAGAAAATTTGACATTATTTCTTTCATTCTTTTGTCATTGTGACCTAATTCTTTGTCTGTAGCTTTCCAACTTGTATACAATCATGGCCTTGTCGCAGTTCAATTTTTATTTATTTATTTTTCCTAATCGTGCTTTTCCATGGTAAATAATAATTCACCTTTCATTAAATGTTATATAATTAAAATTAATACTTTTTGTTTAATTGTGATATCTATATAATAACTAACATTTGAGAAATTAAATTTTTCCCCCAAAATGCACCTCTCCGTAAAACACTTAATTTTTAAATTTTTTTTTAAAAAAACTAACAAATAACAAATTATTCCAATATTATTTATCTATTTATTAATCAATAATTTTACATCAATTAAATCAAATAAATTATAATTTATTCATCAAATTAAATAATGTATTAACTATTTTTTCTTATTTATTTTTAATTTATATTATATTATTTATCTATAAATGAGTTATCCTATTGTTCAAACCAAACTAGGCGTGAAACTAGAAGTTGGTGGACCGGGGGAAATTGTAAACAGAAGTGTTGCAAAAATTAAAATTAATTTGTAAAAGTGAAATGGATTGTGTAGCCATGGCCTGCGGAGGAGCTGCGACTCCCTATACTTCAACTTCGCTTACCTCACCAACCGCAAGAGATGTCCGCTTATCCTGCGCACCCACCCACCTGCAAGCCGCCCGCCTCGCCGTATTCCGGCCACAATCCCATCTTTTCGCCTGTTCCTTGTCTTCTCACTATGCATCCAAGAAATCCCACAAAACCCGCGTCTTTCTTCCTCATTTGGTTGCTTCCTTGGTATGTGTACGCATTAATGTTCTTGTATCTGTCTTATTAAATTTCTTGTGAGTTTTTACCTTTTTTTTTTCTTCATTTTTTTATGCTGCACAGGAAGTGGAGGAGACTTATATAATGATTAAGCCGGATGGGGTTCAAAGAGGGCTTGTAAGATTTCTATCTTTTTGCAAAAGTCTGAAATGTTTGTTAGCTTTATTTGCGGTTTCGAAATTTTTCCTTGGGTTTGGTTTTTTTTTTTTTTTTTGTTCGGAAAAGTGAACTGTATGAGGCGGCCTTTGTTTTTGGTCGGTCTTTTTAGATTTCTTTTTCTCTTTCCCTTTAATTTGAACTTTTTAACTTTACGCGCATCGATGTTATTGAATTAGTCACAAAGTTTTTTTTTTTTTTTTTTTTGGTTGAAATTTATTTGCAAGTGATTCTTGTGAGGTGTGGTTTCATTCCTACTTCTTCTGTAGGTTGGAGAGATAATTTCCAGGTTTGAGAGGAAGGGGTTTCAGTTAACTGGATTGAAGCTCTTTCAATGCCCCAAAGAATTGGCACAGGTCTGTGTTATGTAAACATTTACATTTTAGTTCAATGCTGCTAGTTTCACAGTCAGGCTTAAGTTGAAGTTGGACATGGTCATGTTTTGGAGAACCAATATTTCAGTAAATTATGCATTATGATTGAAATGTTTTTCTCTGAATGTGCCACTTCCAACTGGTCTGCAATCCACGCTTCTTAATGCATACTTGTAACAAGTAATTATATCAGTTCCAAACTTATTTTTGTATGTGAGTTGGTGGCTTCATAGTCTTTGAGAAGTGACTAACTGGTGCCGTTTCTGTGTATATTAATAATATCGGTGGCTAGGAACATTACAAGGATCTGCAATCAAAGCCGTTTTTCCCAAAACTTATTGAATATATTACTTCTGGTCCTGTTGTTTGTATGGTATGATTCATCTCTTTCATAATCTTTAAACTCATTACTTTTGTGAGGTAATATATTCCTTTGAAGGTATTGACTGTTGTGGCTTGAACAATTTTGGCAAGGCATGGGAAGGCGTTGGTGTTGTTGCATCAGCCCGAAAGTTAATCGGTGCAACAAATCCTCTTAATGCTGAACCGGGTACAATTAGAGGGGACCTTGCTGTTCAAACTGGAAGGTAGAAACCTCTTCTGTGAAATCGATTTTTTTGGCAATGGAATCGAGTCTAGTGTTCTTCTCTGTCTTTTAGCGATTCACTTTGGTCATTGAATTGGCAGGAATGTGGTTCATGGAAGTGACAGTCCCGAGAACGGAAAACGTGAAATAGGTAAATCTATCCACTCCATTCGCTTTATCTCAGTGTAATATCTCAAAGTCTTTGTTGCATGTTTGAATGTGAAAACATGATCATATATATAACTTTTTGCTGAAATTTCTTAGTAGAGAGTTAGTGACTGGAATATCATCTTTGTCTGTAGACTCTGTACCCACCTATACACATGTGAAAAGTGTAGATCAGGAACTCATTTATTCATGTGAATTCTGATATATACTAAATGTGAGAGGAGAAGTTGAATGAGTTCCAAGTGGTGGGAAGGAACCATGTGCACTATTGGACATATGATATGCTGTTATTGATATTGATGAATGAGTCTTGACAACAGGAGCTAGATTATCCACATTAATCAATCACTCCTGGATGAAGTGGAAAGGAACCATTCTGCATTGCAGAACAAATATATGTAGATTTAAGTAGTGATTTAAATGGTTGAATTTTAGGTTGCACTCGAGCCTCGAGATGTTCTCAGACAAACTGGCCGGTATACCTATGGCATGAAATTTTGCGTCTAACGTTTGTGTCGCAAAAACCCTTTTGCATCTAGCACCTTTGTAAACTGTTTTCATGTGGGGTTTCTCTTCTGCAGCTCTATGGTTCAAAGAAGGAGAGCTATGCGAATGGACACCGGTACAAGAGCCGTGGCTGAAGGAATAGTTTTCTTTTTTTGTTCTACCAAGGATTTCTTTACTTCCGCTCCTCAAGCGCGAGTCACGCGAGCGATATTTTTTTTCCCAGATTGTAATTCTTACACTTGGTTCGAAACTTCACAATAATTCAATCGAATACATGGTTGTCAAGCCTATTAAGGAAAGCATTAGTTAAGGATAAATTGTATATTATGTAATCTGTTAGCTGTAAATATTCTACATAATTAGAGGAATCACAAGCTCGATTAGTGGTAGAGAATCACTCACTTTCTCTTATTAATTATTCTTCTTGTTGTATATATATCCTCGGTAATGGAAAGATAATATACACTTTATTTTCACAACTTATTATTATTCATTCTTCTTTACCTCTTACATGGTATCAGAGCATCAAAATTACTCAAACGAGTCTCGATCCTCTCCAAATGGCCGAATCACAATCCACAATTATCAATTCTCACAATAGTCCTTCATCCATCTTCTCCATCAATGCCAACACACAAATCTCTGTCAAACTTACATCCACTAATTATTCATCATGGCGATTCCAATTTCAAGCAATCCTCATAGGCTATGACCTTATGGGATTCATTGATGGATCCAAACCTTGTCCTCCACAAAACATCAAAACTGCAGAGGGTGTCACTACAAACCCAGATTATACTCTTTGGATACGACAAGACCAACTAATACTCAGTGCTATAGCCAATTCTATCTCTCCAAATCTTGTTCCTTTTATTGCATCTTCTCTTACATCAAGAGAAGCGTGGAATATTCTTACCAACACATATGCCAAACCCTCTCGAGGTCGAATTACACAATTAAAAGAAGACCTTCGAATTCTCACAAAAGGGACACAGTCAATAACCGACTACATGCAACATGTTAAAGTCATTGCCGATGAACTCTCCATGCTCAATCATCCTATTGATAATGATGATATCGTGTTGAAAATCTTAAGTGGCCTTGATGAAGAATACAAAGATCTTTGTTCGGCTATGCATGTTCGCGAAAGCTCTGTTACGTTTGAAGAACTGCATGAAAAACTCATCAATTTTGAAGCACACCTCAAGTATGAAGCACAGAAGAAAGCTAGCATTCCTCACATGCCTGCCTCAGCCAACCCCACACAAAAATCATCTCATTTTCAATCACAAAAGCCACCACCAAACCGCACATATTACACACCGGAAAATACCAAAAACCATCGTCCTCGATTTCCCGGAAATACATCTACATATCCTTCCCAACCTCTCTCTTCTGCCACACATCCCCGTCCATACCTTGGCAAGTGTCAATTATGTAGCGAACACGGTCACTCTGCCAAACGTTGCCCTACGTTTAAATGCATACCTTGGTCTCCCAACCCTCAACCTAGTAAAAATCCAAACAACACTCCCATATACCAAGCACACTTTGCCACCCCTCAAGCCTATCCAGCCTCTCCACTTGCTCCTTCTGAAACAGAATGGCTACTCGACTCCGGTGCATCACACCATGTCACATCCGATCTACGAAATCTGTCCCTTCACTCGGAATATCCTGTGACTGAAAACATACATATCGGAGACGGCACAGGCTTACCTATCACTCATAGCGGTTCAACAACACTGCCTTCTTCTTCTAAACCCTTTCTTTTAGATAATGTTTTATGTGTTCCCTCTATGAAAAAGAATCTCATTTCTGTTTCTCAATTTTGCTCCAATAATCATGCATCAATTGAATTTTTACCATCCTCATTTTTTGTGAAGGATCTTCGTACGGGGGCAACGCTATTGGAAGGAGCGACTAGAGATGGTGTTTATGAGTGGCCGCATGTATCACCATCAACAAAACCTGTAATTGCCTTTTCGTCAATAAAAGCTTCTGCCAACCAATGGCATCATCGCCTTGGTCATCCATCTTCAAGTATTTTGCGTCATTTAATTTCCAATAAAAGCTTGCCCGTGTCATCTCCTTCAGAGTCAAGCTTCGCTTGTAATTCTTGTCACTGCAATAAAACACATAAATTGTCATTTTCAATTTCCTCACTGTCAAGTTCTCGTCCTCTTGAGTTAATATACTCTGATGTGTGGACCTCCCCCGTTGTTTCGTATGATGATTATAAATACTATATCGTTTTCGTAGATCATTACACTCGCTATATTTGGCTTTATCATCTTAAGCGCAAATCTGATGTTTTTGACGTTTTTATCCGCTTCAAAGCTCTTGTGGAAAAATATTTTAACAAAGCCATCATCACTCTTTATACAGACAATGGTGGCGAGTATATATCTCTTAAATCTTTTCTGGCCACCAATGGTATCTCTCATCTCACCACCCCCCCACACACACCTGAGCTTAACGGCTTTTCCGAACGCCGTCACCGACACATCGTCGAGACTGGTCTTACACTACTTCAACATGCGCACATGCCAATCTCTTTCTGGCCACATGCTTTTTCTACCGCCGTCTATCTCATTAATCGAATGCCAAAGGTTAATCTCGATATGAAATGTTCCTTTGAAAAACTATTTAACACCACACCCAACTATTCAAGGCTAAAGGTGTTCGGATGTCTCTGTTATCCGTGGCTTCGGCCATATGGATCTCACAAACTTGAATCTCGCTCGAAACCCTGCGTTCTTCTTGGTTACTCCTCCACACAAAGTGCATATCAATGTTATGAACCAATATCAAAGAAAATTTTTGTCTCCCGCCATGTCACATTTGTCGAAACAATCTTTCCCTTCTCGCATCAATCTCTCTCACTTCCTCGTCCGCTTAGTACTACTTTCCAAGAATGGATACCGACAAATCTTCCTAATTTCCACTCCTCCTCACATAATGCTCCATCCCCACCTCAATATTCATCATCCTCTGATTTCAGATTCAATCATCAAAATTTGTTACCTGAGGTTATTCTTTTACACACTACACCACCTGCTACTGTTATATCCCACATTCCCACTACTTCTCAAAGCCCGTCCGATCCCAGCCTTATTTCCCCACAGGTAGACTCTGGTGATCATGTGGCCACCCCTACTCAATATTTCTCTCGCAATCTCCATAGCATGTCGTCGGAAGCACCATCCTTATCACCATCCTCATCCCAACCAGCCAAGCCCTCCTCACCCCACAATACTCATCAAATGCGCACTCGAGCCAAAAATCACATACACAAACCTCTCACCAAGCTTAGCTTGACCACCACTCATTCCTCAGCCCACATCGAACCCACATCTGTCTCCCAGGCCATGAAACATCCTCAATGGAGGGCAGCCATGTCCGATGAGTTTACTGCTCTCTTACGTAATGGAACTTGGCAGCTTGTTCCTCCGAACAGTTCACAGAATCTGATTGGATGTAAATGGGTGTTTCGCATCAAACACCATCCTGATGGTTCCATCGATCGCTTCAAGGCTAGGCTAGTTGCCAAGGGCTTTCACCAACGACCAGGCATCGATTACCATGAGACATTTAGTCCTGTCATCAAACCTACCACAGTGCGTCTTGTACTCAGTCTTGCTATCTCCAAAGGGTGGCCTCTCAAGCAAATGGATGTCAATAATGCTTTTCTTCATGGACACCTAACTGAAGATGTCTATATGATTCAACCCCCAGGCTTCATTGACAAGAACAATCCAACATTTGTCTGTCAACTCAAGAAAGCTCTCTATGGATTAAAACAAGCCCCAAGAGCTTGGTACAATGAGCTTCGCCAATTTCTGCTATCAATTGGGTTTGTGAATTCCAAGACAGATGCCTCTTTGTTTATCTATAATCATATGCATCTCACCTTGTACCTTTTAGTGTATGTCGATGATTTAATCCTGACAGGTAATGATGATGGCCTTCTAGGCAGGTTCACCACCCAACTTGCCAACAAATTCTCCATCAAAGATCTTGGCACTCTCTCCTACTTTCTCGGTGTCGAAGTCATCCCATCCACTCATGGTATTTTCTTATCTCAGCACAAGTATATCCATGATCTCTTACAAAAGGCCAACATGCTCAATGCAAAACATGTTCAGACACCCATGTCTCCTAATCATGTGCCAAGTTTACTTGATGGCACCTCACTCACTGATGCCACAGAATATCGTTCTATTGTTGGTGGCTTGCAGTACCTATCACTTACACGCCCCGATATTGCGTTTTCTGTCAATAAATTATCACAATTCATGCATCACCCAACTACCGAACATTGGACAGCGGTCAAAAGATTACTCCGTTATCTTCAAGGAACTATACATCATGGTTTGTTTCTTCGCAAGAATTCTCCCTTATTACTCCATGGTTTTTCGGATGCTGATTGGGCCGGTAACACTGACGACCGCACCTCGACAAGTGCACATGTCATTTTTCTCGGACATAATGCTATTTCATGGAGCTCAAAGAAACAACGCACTGTGGCACGTTCTTCCACTGAAGCAGAATATCGAGCTGTAGCCTCTGTCACTGCTGAAATCACTTGGCTACAATCATTGTTACATGAACTAGGAGTTCACCTCTCTCCAACCCCAACCGTTTATTGTGATAATATTGGCGCCACATATTTATGTGCCAATCCCGTCTTTCATTCTCGGATGAAACATATTGCTATTGATTTTCATTTTGTTCGCGAAAAAGTACAAAGTGGTATGCTTCGAGTTTCCCATGTTTCTTCAGAAGATCAACTGGCCGATGGACTTACTAAGCCACTATCTCAACAACGTCTCGAGAAACTTCGAGTCAAGATTGGTGTCCTCCCAAGAGCCACCATCTTGAGGGGGCATATTAAGGAAAGCATTAGTTAAGGATAAATTGTATATTATGTAATCTGTTAGCTGTAAATATTCTACATAATTAGAGGAATCACAAGCTCGATTAGTGGTAGAGAATCACTCACTTTCTCTTATTAATTATTCTTCTTGTTGTATATATATCCTCGGTAATGGAAAGATAATATACACTTTATTTTCACAACTTATTATTATTCATTCTTCTTTACCTCTTACAAAGCCAAGTTTTGTTGAAATTATTGGATCGTTCTTTTGTAAATTTGTTGCATTATAGTTTTTCCTGTTTCAAGTTACCTTTTCCGATCGAGCAACAAAAAAATTAAATATAATTTATTGAAATATCTACTTTTTAAAAAAAATTATATATTTGATTTAAAGAAACTGACAAGTACTTTAATCGATAATATCAAATATCAATCACCCGCAACTATAATTTAGACTAATAATTTATGTACTTTACGTTAAATGGATCTTTTAAATTATTTTTAATTGAAAAAAAAACAATTACGAAAGATTAAAGTTATAAGTGATAAATAATAAATTTATTGAGATATAAATTAATGATTAACTTAGTTCCTTTATTAGAGAGTTGTCGCATTATTTGTATGTCAAGATATATCAACCTACGCTTGACTTACATGTTATAATTTTTTATTGATATTTAATTATAAACTTATAATTTAACTGTCCAACCTAATTAAAAATCAAACATGACGTCAGATAAATAGAATATTAAATTCTCCAATTCATTATTGAATTACCAATCAAGTATGAATCTGAATTTGATGGAATATAATATGCATTTTGTGTACAGCTCATTTTTATCGTATCCTATATATTTTCCGATAATAATAATAATACTATTTGATTATTCCTTTTGAATTTTTTTTTAAAAAAAATTATTTATCGTTTTAAAGTAGAAAAATAACCGGTTTTCAAAAAAAAAAAAAATAATAATAAAATAACCGTGATAAAGCTGGGTCAATCTGGGGGAAGCTTCAAAGAAATGTAGTTAAGTAGAGAACTCCAATAAACAATGACAAATAAATAAGGAATTACTTGATCTCTGGCAGTGTCACAATGAACCAAGCTCAAGTAAAAAAAAAAATAAATAAAATAAAATAAAATATTGCTTTGATGTATAAATCAACAAATATGCTGTCCAAAAAGGAGCATATGCTAAATCATATGCATAGCTTTAGAGAAATTAGAGTTTCCCAGTCAGCATTTTATTTATTTTCCTCAGTTGTATCGAAATAAATTATGATTGTAAATTACTTTTATATATAGTTCACTAAATATTATATTTCCACTACCCGAAAACATCTGACATACGAAGTCAAATCGCCAAAAAAAGATGAAAAATGAGAGTCAACAAATTAAAGAATTATATATATAGGGGAAAATTCGACCCTAACCCATGGGGCAGGTATCATGATTTTATTAATGCATATAATATGGGATCCATATTATAGATCCACATAATATGCACCAATAAAATCATTCCACCTACTCCATGGGTTAGTACCCATAGGGTAGGGTCGAATCAACCATATATTGATTGGTTCGTTTGGCTTGGTCCTATTTCAAAATGTTGCAAAGTGATACTTTCTTACAAGTAAAGAAGAAAAAGTATATTTATATTTAATAAAATGAAAATTTCAATGCCGGAACTATATATATCTTACTCTTCTTTCCCAAGTTGACACATACACAAATCAATTTTAATACATCGAGGACGTTGGTGGTTAGATTGACAATTTCCAATGTCAAAAAACTCTTTTAAATTGTATTTTGGAAAATTTTGTAAATAATTTCAAAATTAATGTTCATGTAACATTTTTCATATTAAAATAATGGTTTCATTAAATTTAGCACCCCGGTGATGTCAAGTTGCCTTCCATCAGTCACTTTCTAAACAAGATTTTTAAATTCAAATGCTAACGTTTGATATTGTACTAAACATATATATATCCCTTTCCAGAATTAATAATACTTGATATTCCTTTTTATACACCAACAGATTGATCCAAAAATAATCATAGTTCACATTTAGGCATTTTAAAACCCATAAATAAGAAGAAAATAAAAACCAGGTGATGTCACTGTACATGCCAAACAAATAATAATCCATGGTTGTCCGATGAAACTGGAAATAGTTCTCTAGCTGTTACTGTTGAAGAAAACATTGTTATTGTCGTTGCTCTACCTTAAGTAATTAAGGAGAAATTGATTGTTTGCAACGTGATCATCTACTAGCATATGATGAATTTTGTTCATGAAAATTTATAATATGCACGGGGCAACAATTCAACTGTGTGCTAGTTAAGTTTCATGCTGCTGATTTGAGACGACTATATTGTGATTCATATATTTTTTGCTGTGTTTTTTCCGAATCTGTTCCAGTCGTCGGATCCGAAGTCGGTTTATGGGTAGGGAAACATTGCAAACAATTATGGCGAAGAATGCAGAAAACGGCACTAGTCATGTCACACAGAAAATGAAGGTGAGAATTATCTCTGTTATGATCCTAATTAGCTAGTGAGAATAAATCTTGATTTGTAGCTCTTTGGCTTCATGAGAATCAGGGAACTAAGGAAGAAGACATGAGAAAATCATTATTCGCTTCAAAATCGCCAGCTGAAAATGCGAGACCAAGCAGTATGGTTCTTAAGGTAATTAAAGACCCCTGTAGAAAGATTCATCATGATTTCATGACCCTTTGATCAGAATTAATCATTCATCTCTTTGATTTTACTTTGAAATGAAACAGAAGAAACATGGAGTTATACCTCCACATATAGTTGCAGAAGCCATTTCAACACTCCATGGTCTGGACCTCAGATGGTCGGGACCGATAACTCCAGCAGAAATGCAGTATGTGGAACAATATGTCATCGCGAAATACCCCGAGTACTCGAATGCCCTCGTAGAAGGTGGAGAAAAAACAGACCTTTATGATCTCTGTGTCAAAGAAAACCTCACGCAACTCCAACCCGATGACAAGCGAAAATCGCCAAGAGGGGTTGTTTCCAGAGACTCATTCACACCTTCCAGCCTCACCGATCTTGAAAACACGCAGCTGGAGCCATCGACGTTGCTTAGCATCCTCACCAAGAAATCATCGTTCCTCGGGAGCTTCATTTCCATCCCTGAAATTCAAGCACGAAACAGAGTTCTTAAACATTGCGGATTGCCCGACGAGGAATATCTAGTCCTCTTTACACAAAACTACAAGGATGCAATGATGTTGGTAGGAGAAAGTTACCCTTTCTTCAAGGGGAACTTCTATCTCACCATTCTTGGAGAAGAAGCCGATAGCGTAAGGGAATTCGCAAGCTACAAGGAATCAAGAGTAATCTTGGCACCAGAAACTTGGTTGAATTTGAGGATAAAGGGATCACAGCTGAGCCATTACTTCCGAAGGAAATGCAAAACAGCACCAAAGGGACTCTTTTCTTACCCAGCTGAAGTGAATGGCACCCGATATTCGATGCATTGGATATCAGAAGCGCATCGCAACTCGTGGCACGTCTTGCTGGATGCTACCAAATTGCCAGTAGGCGAAGAACATCTTAATCTTGCCCTCCATAGGCCAGATTTTGTGCTGTGTAGCCTTGACAATACGCATGCTAATTCTTCCAAGGTGACTTGTCTCTTGGTTAGGAGAAAATCATTTGACATGTCGTCTTGTTCGTCCACTCAAATGCACGAGTGACAACATGATCACAAGATCAGGCTAAGAAATTAACAACAAGTGCCGCGGGTTATCGCGCGCGCAGATCATTTTCAAGAATATCTCCACTCATATGATCAGCTATATGAACACGACATTTCATCCAGCTCCTATATATGTTAGGATCAGCCCTTGTAGTATATTTTATCATTTATTCGAATAAGTTAAGGTTAAGTTTCATCTTTCCGTAAAAACTTTTTGTGCCATATACATGCATGATTCATGCGTACGGGCCGGGAGGTTGATAATTTGTGTTGGGTTCTTTACTAATTAGTTTGCCACTTCTCAACTCTATCAAATGCAAACTTAAGAACACACGCAAGAATATATTCCAGAAACTTATCACAATCACTTCCTTTATTTCGTTTCTATTCAATCGCGTCCCTGCTTTCCTCTTGTATCTCCCCATCAGTAGGCGACTCTGGAATCTTGTTGAGCTTGTACACACACCATTGTGTTTTCAGTTGAGATCAGTTGGTTGCATTTAAGGAGACCGAGGCTTCTTTCTGCCAAAACAGATAGCCCAAACTCAGCCTTCCTACTTTAGCCCAATCTCGACTTCCTTGGCCCAACACTCTCAAGCCCTACTCTAGTGTACTGGGCCGACCGATGTTAAAAGAATGGCCCCATCTGATAAGAACACCTATAACAATTTAACTCGTTTGGCTATTTGATTCTTCTTTTTGGGCAAAATTATGTGGCGTGAAGATACGGCTTTCATAGAATACGGTTTTCCGCATAATTCTATATTTCTATATGTATTTATTAGATAGAGTATGGAATTTTGTTTACTCACTTTAAATTAAGTATCCGTTTCGCTCTCTTTCTTGCTAAGATTGGAAATACTGTATTTTACATATTTATACGATCGAGTCCTTGGATTTCCGAAATAGTGTATTTTAATTTGAGGTTTATGACAACTAGTTTGATATATATTAGAGTTAAAAATCATAAGATATTCTCATATATATCCTTTTCAACGTATGGCTTGTTTTGGATCTATATTGCTTGATTATGCTCTACCAATATACACTTTGCATGTTCGGATTGATCAAATCCCTTGAGTTGATTAAATAGACAAAATTCAAATGAAATATTTCAAAATTACTCTATATCAAATTAAGTAATTTTAACCGTACTTTCATTTTGTGTTTTTTTTTTTTGAAATCTGTGGTTCAAAGTTCAAACACTTTCTCAAATCGAATTAATTATTTGAAGTGCGATTTTAAATAAATTGTAAAGTACATATAGATATAGGGATGATGCAAAACATAAATTGTCATGTATTTTTCAATTGTCGAAAATTTTAATCTTTTTTTCGACTTGCGTATTGATATGTTACTGTGCATTAATGCCACATCTTCACAACTTGGGAAAAAACTATACAAACGTTTGATAAAAGTAAAAATGTTGGACTAAAAGTACTGAAATTTTATGACATATATAGAAGACCAAATTAAAATTATGAGAGGATAAAAATATAAGATTAAAATTATACTTTCCCTATTTTATAATGGCTTGGGGTGACATGATGGAATTAATAAACCCACAATCTTGTCTTTCATTATAATACGTTCCATCTAATAATTCATAGACTTATAATTATGCAATTATCACATATATTTATATATCCAACATATTACTAGTACTTTAGTAAATACAACTTATTATTCACGTCACTAATTCTTTTATGTATATAAAACATACATAACTTATTAAATTAAATTAAATAAATAAAGTATCGAAACTAAAAGATAATTAATCTAAAAAAAAATTAAAATTAAAAGATAATTAGGCTATGGGTTTAGGACCTTAAAAAACAACAGGCCTCTCCTCCTAGACGTAAGGTGAAGTTTCGAGGATGGTGTCCAAAGCAGGCTGCCATGATCGTTGCCTGGAGAATCCCTCCGCCGCCGCCTTCGAACAAGCCCGCGTCGCCGCGTAATCTTCGACTCTCTTGGCCTCCAAACTACTGGGAAACAGGCAGAATTCCGGGAAAATCTTGGAGAAATAGTTGAGGTTTAATATTGCCGCTTGTTTGAAGTTCTTGGATGCCTTGTAACCGAAGAATTTCACCTCCTCGACGGTCAAAACCGAGTACAAAATCTCCATGGGGAGAAGGAAGTACAGCTCCCCTCCTTCGAGTTCTTCCTCTGCGCACATTCCTTGGATCCTTTGCCCGACTTTGAATTCGCGTGACTCGCACAGGAACTGGCCCGGATGTTGCAGCATGATTTCTGCTGCTACCAATGGTTTCCTAGAGTAAATCATCAGCTTCCCATCGAGGGTTAACACCTTAACTACACCATTAACGGAAGCCATTGATGGAGCACAAAGTGCTACATTACCCATGGTTTTGTGTGTACGTATATAAGTTGCAAGATGATGTTTAGATATATATATATATATATATAGACAGTGTGCTGCTTGCTTTATATATACTGGCAAAATAGCACACGCGATGAGTGTGTAACGCTGATATTGTAATTATCAAATCATTTGTTAAAAGAATAAGAATATTGTGAAATTTTCGGTCAGTAATGGAAGAATGTGAGCGGTTTTGATGATAAGATGGAGGAAAGCGGTTGTGTTTTTGACATTTTCACAGTGGTGTGTTTCTACATACCAATTGGTTAGTAAGAGGGACTGAGCCTTTATAAATAGTATGAGATAAATAAAGTTTGGCTCCAAAAAATATACTAGTTTTTAAGGGTTTTTTTTTAATTTATTTAATTTAACTTACACTGGAATGTTTAAATTTTGATTAATTAATATTATTTATTTCTTTAGATAATTAATTAACTCTCCCAAGCCAGGTAATGATAACAAAGTATATATTATTAATCAGCATGGGGGCGCAAAGTAATGTATATATGTATTAATTATTCAAGTATATGTTCATTAAGTATTGTCTTCGGCTAGTGTAACAACGTTCAATGGGACAATTAATTAATCAAAATTCCTTTATAATTAATTAACCAGAGAATTGTTATTAATTTAAGATCCAATAAAAAACAGTACTGTTTATTAAGTGGTGATTGATACCATTGCAATAGATTGAATTAGTGATTGGCAGATAATTAATTAATTAACGAGCTCGCCTAATTCGCATTAGCTAGCTGTCCTCGTTCATTGATTGAGTTGGTGAAAGATTAATCCATCTCCAGCAATTATAGTACTTGTATTTACAAGCTGAAATTTATTTATAGAATTGGAGATATTATAAGATTTTCAGTCGCGATTAAAACGAACCGATCGCCGAGTCCTCTTCATCGATGGTTCGATGATAGATAGTTTGAAATTTGATACCTTAATTACAAAGATCGATCGCGTCGACTTAATTTGAAGCTCGATCAAATGTTATATATAAAAAAAAATGAAGCATGGCTACATTTTAATTTATTTTTTTGGCTTTGAATGCATTGCTTGACTTTTGCTGATTTATTTATCTGCTAAGCACATGGTGAGGCATGGAGCGAGGTAATGGTGTGCATATATCAAACCACAAAATGGCACCACCAAAGCAATTATTGAAGGATGTCGTATATTAACAATTCTAGTATATATTATTCTATATATTTAGGTGTTCACCAAACTTCATATCTCGAGTGGTTTTTTAACTTACAAAGATAAATATCATCCAAGAATTGGAGAAAATTATGATTTGGGCTGGTGAGAAAGAGAATCTCAACGGGGTTTTAGTTTTTTTTGCCAATATGACAACTTATCGTACCTAATTTTAGGTAGGAAGTATGTGTCATCCTTTTGTATTTGCTTGATATTTAACTTTATTTTTTTGGAGTGCGTGTTGTAGTTATTAGTACTCGATCTAGTTGAAAAATATAGAGGTGTGGAAAAAAAAAATTAAGTTGAGAGATCATTTAAATCTTGAGATTTTTTTGAGAATGCAAAGTGAAAGTTATCAATTTCTTAATAAACTATTGGTAAATAAAATATATTAATTAGATTTCTTCCTTTCAATAGGTTACATTAAGTTGAGATAAAATTTGAAGTGATATTGTAGTGCGCGCGTTTAATTTCATGATATGCTTAATTGGTCTCTGCTATTGATTAATTCTACTTGTAATCAATTTTGAAGTGAATAATATAATTGTGATTTTTCTTCTGTATATAAATTAAACAATATGAATATATTATAGATGGAATCCACCGTATTTAATTTCCAGTTAATTATTAAAAAATTAGATTTCCTATGTATGATTGGAATGAGAAAAAACTAAAAAAAAATATTAATTAAGGATTGATTTGGTAAGCCTAATTATGCTTTTCAACTTTTTCAATTCCAAGTCTTGCCATATTGTGAGTTGTGATCGAGTGTCTTTTTAAACTCTCACTAGTAATAATAATATTATTATTATTTTTTATTTTTATTTTTTTGTGGTTGATAGACTCCGAGTTATATGAAATGTATAGTTGATTCTTTAATTAGCTTTAATAATCCGATGTAGTATTTGAAAATGTTTTTAAAAAATATGAATTTTGTAAAGAAAAACTCATAATTAATTTTAAAAACATTTCAAACGGCTACATTCCATTTTTAAAAGCATTTTCAAAAGTTAATAAGTATTCTTTACCAAAAAAAATTAATATTTAAAGTTAAAAAAGATGCCTATGTGGGAAATATTCCATATTAATTCAAAATACAGACGTAAAATATATAACAAGTTGACCAAGTCAATATTATTTCAAATAAAAACCAAAACAAAAGATTTTTTTTTAGCTGGGAGAGAGATTTGTAACAACTACGTGTTTTAATTCACACAAATATTGGGTTACTCATGAAAAAATATTATTTTTTATGCTAAAAGTATTACTTTTTATTATAAATATATGTAAAATTAATCTGTCTCACGGATCTTTATCCGTGAGACCGTTTCACAAGAAGAAGAAAAATATATAGCAACAGACAATTTTCTGGAGTTGAGTGGTATTTTGGCCAAATTAGTTGTAGCGACTATAAAAATGTAAATCGAAAATTATTGAATGTGTTGTGAAAAGAAAAAATTTATGGTAAAAATTAAAAACTCTAAAACTCAAAATATATATCAAACCAAACACTTATAAAATCTTCTCTCTAAACTTGTGTTGTTTCTTCATAAATGTTGAGGTCTATTTATAGATCCTCAATTGAGAAATGTCCAAAAATAAATATGTCATCCATTACATAATCAAAAATTAAAATATCATCACATCACCATCACAATAATTTTCAATCTAATTTTAATATAGAATTTCCAATACTCCCCCTTGTGATGATGATCGTGATATTACGTGTTTGTATACTGTCTCGTTAAAAACGTTACTAGGAAAAACCCAATGGGATAAAAATCATAGCAAGAAAAAAAGAGTGCAGCCACGTAAACTCCCCCTTATGTTAATACGATCGATTCTTCACATACGCTGTAGATTTCGCATCCCAATATTATATATATGTTTTCTGAATATTGCCGTAAGAAGCGCCTTTGTGAAGAGATCTGATGAGTTCTCACTTGATTGAATGTAACAAATATCAATATCTTTATTCTTCTCAAACTCTTGAGTGTAGGCAAAGAACTTTGGGGGGGTATGTTTGGTTTTGTCACTTTTGATGTATCCTTCTTTCATTTGAGCAATACATGCAGCATTATCTTCATACAGCGTCACAAGATTCTTGTTTACTGATAATCCACAAGAAGTTTGGATATGTTGTGTCATTGATTTTAGCCAAACACATTCACGACTTGCTTCATGTAGCGCAATAATCTCGGCGTGATTTGATGAAGTTGTTACTAGTGTTTGTTTCTGTGAACGCCAAAAAATTGTTGTGCCTCCACAAGTAAATACATATCCGGTTTGGGAACGTGTCTTATGTGGATCAGATAAATATCCAGCATCAGCATAACCAATGATACTTTGATTGGTGTCTTTTGAGTACAAAAGTCCCAAATCTGTCGTTCCTCGTAGATAACGAAATATATGTTTAATTCCATTCCAGAGCCTCTTTGTTGGATATGAACTGAATCTTGCTAATAAATTTACAGCAAAAGATATATCAGGTCTAGTGCAATTTGCAAGATACATAAGGGCACCAATGTCACTTAGATATGGTACTTCTGGACCAAGAATAAGTTTCATCATCTTCACATGGACGAAATGGATCCTTTTCTATGTTTAATGATCTTATAACCATTGGAGTACTTAATGGATTTGATTTATCCATATTAAAATGTTTAAGGTTCTTTTCTGTATAATTTGCCTGGTGAACAAAAATTTCACATTCTTTTTGTTCAATTTGCAAACCCAAGCAATACTTGGTTTTTCCAAGATCCTTCATTTCGAATTTTTCTTTCAAGTACATCATAACTTCTTGAATTTCTTTATTCGTTCCAATGATATTTAAATCATCAACATATACAGCAATAATTACACATCCGGATGTTGTTTTCTTGATGAAAACACAAGGGCATATTAGATCATTTACATATCCATTTTTCATCAAGTGCTCACTTAGCTGATTATACCACATTCGGCCTGATTGTTTCAACCCATATAATGATCTTTGCAATTTTACAGAATAAACTTCTCTGGGTTTTGAAATTTGTGTTTCAGACATCTTAAATCTTTCAGGGATTTTCATGTATATATCACTATCAAGTGATCCGTATAAGTAAGCTGTAACAACATTCATAAGACACATTTTTTGTAAGGCCCGGGATTATTTAAGTTTAATCCGAGAATATTTAATTTGGGAATATTTAGAGTTTAGAATTAAATTCTAATATTCTTAAATGAATAAGGATTGAAATTGAATTAAATCGCTTTTTCAGGAACTAAATTACAAATAGCCAAAAGTTCAGGGACTAAACTGCAAATATGCTTATATTTATCTCTTATACACATGAATCATCAGATTAAAAGAAAGGAAAGGCAGAGAACACGGATGAAGGGTTCCCAACGCCATTTTCATATTTTTCATTCCGCAAAAGCTTCGATATCTTGCGATCCGGTAGTCAGAAATTCGAAAGAAATATATATCTGCGATCACCGCTCCGAGACCTTCGTTTTGGTACAAGTTTTATTCATTTTTCTCAGACTTTATTTTTATGTTGAAGATGGAATTTTATGATTTTAAGATATAGTCATATATGAGTTGTACCGATTGTGTATTCGCAAACGGTTCGAAAAAAGACGGTCGTTCGGATTTTATATGAATTTGGAAAGCAAAATTCGAACACTACCATATCTGAATACTACTGATTTTTATGTTATTGAGCTGATATGATAGAGATTATGTTGGGAATTGATTGTTAGATTGATTGTGATATTGTTTGGATTGTCGGTTTTTAGCCGTTATGCCGTCGATTCGAAAAATGTCAAGATTTTGATAGTAGTGATTGAAAGAAGCAAGGTTTGAGTTGCATCTGATCTTTTTAGTTATTCGATATGTCATTTCTCAGTTTTATATAGAAGTTGCCGAACTCGAGATCTTCGATTCGAACCGAGAAGGATTTGAAGCAAGGTTTGCTAGCATTTGCACTTGAGATTGAGTTGAGAAGTTGAGCAGTCTTTTGATATGATTTATCATTGATGTCATTGCAGATTTGAAATACTTTCAGAATTGCTATTGAAAGGTATAAATGACAGCTAATCCAGATGGGATAGAACGCTCGAAATAGCTATTGTTTCGAGTATTCCCTTGTTAATCACATACTTGGTTGATTATGTGTTTTATGTGATTAAATGATTTGATTGTTTTGCTTGCTTATTTAAGTACATGTTCAAGGTGTTTTATAGCATTTAATGCATACAGACCATGTTGCATTCATCTTGAACTCCAGCCTGATAAGCACAGAGGGTTGAAAAGCCTAGAGTGCGTATGACATTTGGTGGATTGTAGTTGAGTGGCACGGAATGTAGACTTACTTCCAGAGCCAGAAGACTCACTATAGTTGCACCAAAGTTAGAGAAAATAAAGTATTTAACTTCACCTCGATTGGGTGAGTTGGTGTTTGTTGACGATTTTATTTCCTCGGGATCCCAAGAACTTATATCCTATTGATATCAGCTTGATAGCCTCTTTTCTCATATGCATTGTATTCACGTTTATTATCTCGCGCATTATATTGTTTATACTGGGATTTTATTCTCACCGGAGGTATTCGGCTATTGCTTTGTTTTGTATGTATGCATGGCAATAGGTGGGGCAGGAGCTGGTCAGAAGCGACAGGGATAGCTCGAGAGAGAGTCTTAGCATGTGAGGACTCGGGTTTTAGCATAACAACTTGTACTTTGAGTTGTTGAAACATGGTAGAATGATACAAGAACTTTGTATGATGTTGTCAAGTACTTGTTAGCCTTCATATTATGTTTGTAAAGAGCATGTCTTTGATTGTGTAACTTGTCAAAGATTAGATATACATGTTGGGTTGTGTTTTGATGTTATCATCTTCTCTTATTCATGTATGGTATTGTTAGAAGAGCTGAGGCATCCCAAACTTCTATTTGACAGCAAAAAGTCAGATTTTGAGCAGCCGGACAGAGCGCAGCTCGCTCGAGCGGAGCCCGAAGCTCGCTCGAGCGAGCCAAGGGGTCCTAGACCCGAGAGGCGCTCGCTCGAGCGAGAGGTGAGGATCGCTCGAGCGAGCCACTTTGGTTCTTAAAAAATAAAAAAAAAATTTGTTGATCTTTTTGCGACGTGCTTTTGCGTCGCCAATTGTCCGGTTTTGCAGATTAACTATTTTTAGTTACTAATCGCCCTATAAGATTTGATTAGCAACCCGGGTCCCCACATTTTCAAATTTTCAGATACGGCCAAACTAATCAAATATCGAAACGTAATTGCATTCATAACAGGAGAATACGTTTCTTCATAATTAATTTCAGGCCTTTGAGAAAAACCTTGTGCAACAAGTCTAGCTTTACATCTTGCTATTTCATTTTTCTCATTTCGCTTTCGAATAAAAACTCATCTGTATCCAGCAGGTTTTACACTTATAGGTGTGAGGACTACAGGTCCAAAAATATTACGTTTATTTAGCGAATTCAATTCAACCTGGATGACATCTTTCCATTTGGCCCAATCATGACGAGTTTTACATTCTCCAAAAGATTTTGGTTCATGATCCTCATTTTCATTTATGATGTCACATGCCACATTATAAGAAAATATCTCATCGATATCTTCTATATATTTTCGGTTCCATATTTTTTCAGTATTAATATAATTGATAGAGATTTCACGATTCTCGTCAGTTTGTGGTTCTGACAGAATATTTTCATCATCAGGTGTTTCTTCTGGAACACCATTTTCTATTTTATGATCATCGTGTTTCTCTATGCCTTTTTTTTCGAGGATTTTTATCCTTGTAACCGACTGGCCTTCCATGCTTCAAGCATTTTATGACATCATGAGTGTCTTCAATTAGTTTCTTTGGAATTTCAATTCGAGCAGGGGCATTTATAGCATGTATATATGATTTTGTTACCCCTTTTGTGTCTGCAAATGCATCTGAAATTTGATTTGCAATTCTTTTCAAGTGCACAATTTGTTGTACATCTTTATCACATTGTTTGGTCCTTGGATCCAAATGTAACAATGATGGTACATACCATGTGATTTTATTTTCGATGTGCTTCTTTTCTCCCCCTAACATTGGGAAGATTTCTTCATTAAAATGACAATCAGCAAAGCGTGCTGTAAACACATCGCCTGTCTGAGGCTCAAGATATCGAATGATTGATGGACTATCATAACCGATATAAATACCGATTTTTCTTTGAGGACCCATTTTTTATCGTTGAGGTGGTGCAATAGGCACATACACCATACATCCAAAAATTCTCAGATGAGAAATATTTGGTTCTTTACCAAATGCAAGTTGCAATGGGGAGAATTTATGATATGCACTTGGTCTGATGCGAATTAATGCCGCAGCATATAAAATTACATGTCCCCATATAGAAATAGGGAGTTTTGTTCTCATAATCATTGGTCTAGCAATCAGTTGTAGACGTTTAATGAATGAATCAACTAATCCATTCTGTGTATGAACATGAGAAACAAGATGTTCAACAGTAATTCCCATTGACATACAATAATCATTGAAAGTTTGGGAAGTAAATTCTCCAGCATTATCAAGTCTTATTTTCTTGATTGTATAATCGGAAAATTGATTCCGCAATTTTATTATTTGAATCATTAGTTTTGCAAATGCCACATTCCGAGTTGACAATAAGCATACATGTGACCATCTGCTGGAGGCATCGATCAATACCATAAAATATCGAAATGGTCCACATGGTGGATGAATTGGCCCACAAATATCACCCTGAATACGTTCAAGAAATATGAGTGATTCTGTTTGGATTTTAGCTGGCGATGGTTTTATAATAAGTTTTCTAAGAGAACATGATTTACATTGAAACTTATTATTCTGAAAGATCTTCTGGTCTTTCAATGAATGACCATGCGTATTTTCAATAATTCTTCGCATCATTATTGAACCAGGATGTCCCAATCGATCATGCCAATTGGTTAATATTGAAGAATTATTAACCACCTTATTTGATTCGATTGATCTTATATGTGTATAATGCAATCCAGTAGGGAGCATTGATAATTTTTCAACCACATATTTATTTCCTGATTTATATGTGGTAAGAAACATATATTTCTGATTTTCATCAGTTACCGTCTCAGTATCATATCCAGAATATATGTCATTAAAACTCAACAAATTTCTTTTCGATTGTGGTGAATATAAAGCATCATTTATCCGAAATTTTGTACCATTTGGTAACCAAAATTGTGCTTTACCACAACCTTCATTCAAGTCTACAGGACCTGATATGGTATTCACCATTGTTTTTGTTGGTTTTATTTTTATGAAATATTTTTCATCTCGCAGAATAGTGTGCGTTGCACTACTATCCGGTATGCAAATTTCCATGATATTATTTCCATGTTTGCTCATAGCATTTTTCATATCAAACTTCACAAAAATGCAATAAAGAAAAATTAAGTACAATACAAATGCAAAATATAACATGCTTTATAATACAAGAATGCATGAAAAATACAAATTTGTTACAATCTAGTCCCACCAATCTTTTAATCAATGTCTTCGAAATCATTCAAAAAATCTGCAGCATTGAAACTAGTTGAACCAATTAAATGGTCACTATTTTCAATAAAATTGGTCTCTTTTCCTTTCCAGTTTGTCGATTCTTTATAGAGCTTACATAAGTGCTCAGTGGTTCGACAAATATGTGACCAATGTCCTGGAGTTCCATATCTATAACAAACACTCTCAGATCTTTTTGAGTTATTTTCATTTTCACTCGTATTTTCATGTTGCCTTTTTGGTGGGTGGTTCGTGACGTTCTTTTGAGATGAGTTATTGAAATAACTATCTCGATTATTTTCATATCCATGACCACGACCACGACCGCGATAATTTTTACGTCCACGTCCACGCCCACTTCCTCGACCTCGTCCACGACCAAAATATTGTCTATGCCTTTGATTTTGGTTTTTATTTTTAATTACGACATTTGCTTCTGAAAATGCCGTTGAACCAGTGGGTCGGGATTGATGATTTCTTACTAACAATTCGTTGTTCTTTTTCGCCACAAGAAGACATGCGATGAGTTCAGAATATCTCAAAAATCCACGCACTCTATATTGTTGTTGTAGAGTTATATTTGATGCGTGGAATGTGGAAAATGTTTTTTCAATCATTTCCATCTCAGTAACAACATGCCCACAAAATTTCAATTGCGAGACTATTCAATACATCGCAGAATTGTAATCACTGACTTTTTTAAAGTCTTGGAATCTCAACGTATTCCATTCATCACGGGCGGTCGGGAGTATAACTTCCCTTATATACTCAAATATTTCTTTCAGCCCTTTTCACAAAATCATTGGGTCTTTTTCTGTGAGATACTCACATTTCAATCCTTCATCAAGATGTCTACGTAAGAAAATCATAGACTTTGTCTTTTCTTGTGAGGATGATATATTATTTTTTTTGATGGTATCACTTAGACCCAATGACTCAAGATGCATCTCTACATCGAGAGTCCATGTCATATAATTCTTTTCAGTGATATCGAGCGCAACAAATTCAATCTTTGTCAAATTTGACATGGTGGTACTAGAAAAATAACAATGCATTTTATTAGTTAATTTCTATTAGTACGACAATACAAAATAATGGAATAACGAAGATTACAAGTGCGTGTACAAACAGATAAAAAATATGTGGTGGAAAATTGCTGGTGAGTACAAGACTCGTGAGCATGATGATCATAGTCGTTATGAAAAATAGCCTGATAAATATCATCATCTTCATCTTCGAAAAATCGAGGAGAAATTATTTTGAGCGAAAGAGTGAATTTGGTGTGATTGAAAATGAGTTTGAGTGAACATATTTATAAGGCAAAAACTAGTCGTTTGTTACCGTTGGGGGTAAGAAAAAAATCGAGTATGTGTTGAATAAAAATTTGTGATAATCATGTGATGCATATAATGATAATCATAATTAAATATACGCAATCATATCACGTTATTATAAGGTCAGTGTCATAGACAACCTCTTATATAATAACATGAAATTATACAAATATAATTAGACAATAAAATTATTTAAGCAATAATGTATAATCATATCACGTTATTATTTAAAAACCTTAGAAGCTTTTATACTTGTTGTATCCCTTACTGGGAGTGTGGGATGTCGTCTTAACATCCTCCCAGGATTTATAACAAGTTTTTTTAAAAAAACTTATTATTATTTTTTTATCATGTCTGATAATAACATGATATTATATATTAAATATATACACAACAAATAAATAAACAATAAAATAAATATACTTACTTGTTAAATATTTTTGTCTTCTCTTTGTGTTTTGGAGCGTCGAAAATTATAGAGAACCTTCGAGCGATCGTGCTGATAACGTGTTGTGAAAAGTAAAAATTTATGGTAAAAACTCTAAAACTCAAAATATATATCAAACCAAACACTTATAAAATCTTTTCTCTAAACTTGTGTTGTTTTTTCACAAATGTTGAGGTCTATTTATAGATCTTCAATTGAGAAATGTCCAAAAATAAATAGGTCATCCATTACATAATCAAAAATTAAAATATCATCACATCACCATCACAATAATTTTCAATCTAATTTTAATATATAATTTCCAATAGAATGCACTTAACACAGGTTCCTAGAGTTATTTTTTAAATTAGATTGTGTTTTTACATTGGTATCCTTGGCAAAGTAACTTGTCTTGATGACTTGTTTATGCAATTGGTATTTTTTTTTTAAAATTTTCCACCATGTTGTTGGATAATTTATATTTTTTTATCGTGATAATTTATAATTTTAGGCATTGTTTGGTTTGGTGTATTATTAATCTATGTATAACTTATCTCATTCAATCTCGGGTTATTCTCATTATATTATTTATTCATCTATTAATTATTAATTTTACATCAATCAAATCAAATAAACTATAATTTATCCATCAAATCAAATAATATATTAACTATTATTTCTTATTTATTTTTAATTACATTATATTACTTATCTCATCACTCAAACCAAACGATAACTTAATCTACTAATTTGTATCATTTTTCATCCAAGTATTGATGCGAAATTGAGAAAAAGAATTACCTGTCACAAAAAATTAGCGCCGCAAATTAGTGGAATATTCGCGACAACATGAGTAAAAATGAAAATGGTGGAAGTTAAATGAAAAAAATGTAATTTTTACAAGCTTTGAGGAAATACAAAAAAATTCCTCGAGTTTAGGCTCGCACAAGCGTGATTGCACAATAAACTCGTATGTTCAACTATTTCGTATCCATTTTCATCTTACAAAAGTAGTTAATTAGTTCAAATTGTTATAGAAGTTTATAGTGACCCATTATAAATTATTTCAAATATTTTCTAACTCATATGTGGGATAGAAGGTATTATAGCTCCCCAGATATAACACTTTGCTCCTTGCTCCGGATGTTCAAGAGCTGACTCCTACGTACCCACGTAGCATTTTGTCATGCACATAGCACTTAATTCCTGGTGTTTGTGCTAGTGACCATCTTAGATATCATTTTGTTATACCGCGGGATAAAGCATGCACAAAGCACGCACGACTGTAGAATGAACTTCTATAACAATAGATTTATATGTGTCATCGTTTCACGAAAATAATTAACTCAAATTGTAGAAAAATCTTTGTACAATCACGTTGGTGTATGACCCGGCCGGAGAGTGACACAGATAATTTTTTTCATTTTGTCCCCCGGATCTTAACATTAACACCAACTTAAATCATATTCAAGGTTATTCAAATTAATGTCAGGACTTCTCCGATCCAAATATAGTAATTGCCTCATGTCACTACGAGGATCTGTCCTACAAATTATTATCGGAAAAAAAATCAAATGAGTAAGGTCTTAAGTAGACCTGGCCACGGTCCGGGTCCGGGTTGGCATTTAGCCAACCCTTAACCGGACCGGCTATGGCCGATTCCGGTCCGGGTTGGTGAACCGACGGTTCCAGTCCGGGTCCGGTTAACCGCCGGTTCAGGGTCCGGGCTAACCCGTGAAATTTAAAAAAAAAAAGTTGTTGTGCCCCAGCATTGATTTTGCAGTCCCCTTCGAATTTAATTCGAAGGGGCAAGACTGCAACTCCGCAAGTGAGCAACTTCAATTTTTTTTTAATTTTTAAACAAATATTTAATAAGACATATTCTTTAAATAATCTCAATCAAATATTTTATATCTTCATAATAAAAATCTATTACATTTATTAAATAAACAATATATTAGAATTTCAACATATTATGACTTATATTACAAATCTATTACATTTTATTCTACTTCACTCGCATTTCCTCCCGTCGTAGTTTCGGATGTTCCTTCGGTATCATCTTGGTCTTCTTCTTCACTTTGAATATGTTGTGTTCGAGTAGCGGCTTTTGACCAATCATTGAGCAAACATTGGGCTTCCAAATTTTCCGGCCTTAAGCTAGAACGTCTCTCTTCCAATGTATTTCCTCCAATACTAAATGCTTGCTCTACTGCAACTGTTGAAACCGGAAAAGCTAGAATTTCTTTTGCCATTATAGCCAAAATTGGATATTTTTTTTTTTTTGCGACCACCATCTCAAAATGTCGAAGTTTTCCTCATCTGTATCACTAAAATCAAAAGTAGTGGTAAAATAATTCTCAAGTTCCTGACTGGAACTTGAGGATCCTCGTGGACGTTTCGTCCGTTCCCTTAATAAAAGTTGTGCTTTAGTAAGTTTAGAAGTAACATTACTAGTTGCAGTGAATTGTGTTTCATGTGAAACAATTTGTCCACCATATTTGATGTTATATTTATTATAAATATCAAGTAAATGAGTTTTAATATTAAACAAAATCAATGAGATAGAAAGAATCGTTTCCGCAATAGGCTCCAAAGATTCATAATATAATGTTAACATGTCGCTTAAGCCATCTAATTTAAGTCTAGGATCTAAAACAAAAGCACATAAAAAAATTTCATGAATGAGCAAAAAATATTTTTTCCATTTTGCTTTCATGACGAGAATACATTGAGATAAAACACTATCATTAGATTTAACATGTTCATGAAAAATATAAGCAATGTTGCAACAATGTGTTAAAACTAAATGTGAAGTAGGGTAATAAATATCGGATAATTGGTCACTAGCATCATTAAAAACTTTTAAAATTTCACAAATACTAGTGCATATGTTCCATTGATTTGAAAACAAATAAATATCACGAGCTTGAACAAATTGATGAAAAAATGTACATAATAAATCTTTATATTCAAAAGAGGATAATAACAATTTATATGTTGAATTCCAACGAGTTGGGACATCTCATGCAAACCGCTTAGGCTTCATACCATTTACTCTACAAAATTTTTCCCATTGCTTCATAACTTGAGGATGCGTCCATAAATAATGAATAGCGTTCCTAATTGGTTGAATATGTATGCCTAAACTTTTTAGCCCATCTTGAACACACAAATTTAAAATATGACATGTGCATCTAATATGAAAAAATTTGCCACCTAGTGATGGTTTACATATTTCAATAAACTCACTAATACTAGAAGTATTTGCACTATCATTATCAAAAGACATTGAAAAAACTTTGGTAGTTAGACCATATTCTTCTAAAATAACAAATATAAGTTGCAAAATATTTTGTGTCGTGTGTGATTCGTTGAAACATCTATATGCAAGCAACCTTTTTTGAATGTTTCAATTATTATCAATCCAATGACATGTAATACTCATATATGAACAACTTTGCCAATGATCACTCCAAATATCGGAACACAAAGAAACTTTATTATTCAAACTATAAAATTCCTTAATTAATTCTTTCTTTTGATCAACGACTAACTTTTTCATTGTGCGTTTGAGACTATTTCTTGGAATACGTCTAATAGAAGGATTTGCACTTGTAGAAAGCCAATTTTTAAAAGATAATTTATCGCTAAAACTAAAAGAAAGTTGTTCAACCACACAAAATTTAGTCGTTTCTTCTCTAAATCTAGTTTCGTTATATTTAAATAGTTGAGATTCATTACCCGATTGAGAAGAGAATGCCGAAATTTGAGTTTGACCACGATCAATACCAATTTTCACCGGATGATTTTTCTCGATATGCCGCGTCAAAGTTCCATAATCACCTCCTTGTTTAAATTTGTAACATTTTGAACAATATTTGCATTTGGCTTGCAAATCACCGAAGGAAAGCGTCACCTTGTCGAAATATTTGGTGAAGATATCAGATGTCGGGCGAGGCACCGCTCGAGTTTGTCTTTGAGAGGCCGCCGGATCGTTCATACTTTCTTGACTTGCATGATGACGTGGTGGTGGTGGTTGTTCAACTTGTTGTCTTTGTTGCGTCTCTTGTCGAATTTCTTGAATTTCATCATCGGAATATTCAAGATCAAAGCCATCGACATTGAATTGAGGATACTCGACATCGGGTGGTATGATGCACTTTTTCTTTCCGTTTCCTTTGTCACCCCTACGACTTGATCCCGCTCCGAACATTTGTAATTGTATAAATATGAAAATAAATCAACAATTGACAATAAACCAATAATCGAAACTTGATATTTTTGATAATTCAAGAAATTAAAAGGATTTGAGAATAGAGAGAATGATGAGAGAATTGTGTAAACAAAATGAAAGGAGGTTGGAGGTATTTATAGATAAAATCATAAAAAATAGGTTTTTTTAAATAAAAAAAAAATTCCGATAGACCCGGCGGGTCGGGTCGGCCGGGTTTCAACGGCCACGAAATCGTGGCCGTTGAGTGATCCAACGACCACTTGCTAGTGGCCGTTGGATCATCTGGGCGCCCCATGGGCGCCACGTGTCCAACCCGCCGGGTTGACGGAAAACCGGGACCGGACGCCTAGTGGTCGGTCCGGTCCCGGTTTTGGGTTGGACCCGTTGACCCGGTTAACCGGCCCGTTGACCACGGGCCGGGTCCGGGCCCAACCCGGCCCTTGGCCAGGTCTAGTCTTGAGTCACATTAGAGAAAATAATGTGATTCCATTAAACACAGCACGTACACCTCAACACATCAATATTTATTCACAGAACAATAATATATAGCAGCATAAACATACAGAAAAAAAAAAAAATACACTCATTCAAATTAATCACTCTCTATATATGATTAATGACCCTTTTTCGACCCTTAATAGCCATTACTTGATCTTGAAATGCTTTCTCCACTTTCCTCTCAGACTTAAGTTTGTGCATGCTTTCCATTAGCAGCCTCTTATTCTTGAACATATTACCCTTCACCTTCATGTACAGATCATGATACAAATGCTTGTCGATTTTTTCGGAATCCCGATAACTGTGTAGTAGACGACGCAACACTCGTATCTTCCTCATCCACAAGAGCTTTGAGGGTAGCCTTGCTTCTTTCGTGCCCTTTCTTTTCCCATATCCCGTGTGTCTGCCTTTCCTCTTCGCTTCCATAGCTCGTCGAGCCCTCGATCTCGAATGGATTTTCGAGGCTTTATCGAGTATGAACCCGTCTTTTATTAGCTTCCTTACATTCAATCCTTCGTCATAGAAATGAGACATTAGCTAGATATAAAATAATCTAAAAGCTCATTATATAATACAAGAATATTATAATTTAGGGAAGAAAGGTAAGAAGAGAATGAAAAAGTACTAGAATTTGCCGAGGCTATATGGATAGACTCGCTAGGATCCAACCACACTTTGTTTCTCCCACAGCTGAGAATACTGGATGCTAACCTCTTTTGTAGCCTTCGAGACACCATTTCTTTTAATTTGTTTGTTAGTTTTGTGATTTGCTGAAGGCTTTGTTATGGGTTTCTTGTTTATATAGAGATGTAAACTTGCATGGGTTTCATATATACTATTTTATGACTCGTTAAACTATATTAATTCATTTCATTCTTGGGGGCCAAGTTCAACTTAATTAATTGGACCCTGCATGGAGAGTCAAATGTTTCATTTTGCTATTATTCTTGCTGCCCAAGGCACAACTTTTTTTCTTTTTTTTGAAAAAAAAAAAAGAAAATGTTAATGTGGTGGTGTTTTTTTTCAGGAGTTAATGTTGATCATCAAATAATTGATTATGCAGACATACGATACACAAGGATCCGAGAAAATCGAATCCGGTTTTTTTTCCTTTTCAATTACATGCAACAAATAAAAATATCTAATTATAAGAACAATCATATAAAAAAACACAAAAACTCGCATAAGCCAATCTCAAGAGTCAATTTCATGAGATGACTATTATTTTCGATTCGACTAATGAAAAATATTACTGAGTCAATTTCATGAGATGACTATTATTTTCGATTCGACTAATGAAAAATATTACTTTTTATGTCAAAAAAAAATATTACTTTTCATTATAAATATAGGTCATATCAACTCGTGTAACGGTTCTTCTCACAAGATATCTACTAGAAAAAGAAAGGGAAATATAAAGCAGCAAAGTTCAACCAAAATCATGTTAAACACAAGGTTAAATCATTCAACCAACCAATCATTTTTCCTCTTTCAAGATATCAACAAAATCCTTTCATGATCGAATATTGCTGTTGCTGCCACAATCGGATCCAAGTTTCACCAGAATGTTCGAATATATTTGAACAATGGCCAACTTTAATAAGGCTTCTTCCACGTTCGGTCGCCATATGGTGTCGTAGACTCTTGATTGGGACGTTTTAGATTACATCTCTTGCAGGCATCATTTCTATTAAAGTTATGAAAATCGCATCTGCATATTGGAAAAAAAAAATTGTAAATGTAAACGAATTTCACAAGCGAACACACAAGAGTTATATATTTGCCTCAGCGGTGATGAAAGCAAGGTGAGAAGACTAACTCAGGGCATTCCCAATCACCAGCTTTCAGCTCTCTTGGAGGACGAGGCACTTGGCAGCGGAAGCAATTCTTTTTGCTCGCAAAATTCATAAAGGAACATCTAGGGATCCGAAAAGATGAGAAGGAAACTTAGAGAATGGAAATATAGAAGGAAAATAGAAGAAACAGAACCAGTTCCACTAAATTAGTGGTCCGGACAAATGGTTCTAATGGTTCTAACTACAGCAACAAAAAACTGTATAATCAGTTCACTAATCCAGTAGAACCAAGACGAGATTGTAGTCATGGTAAGATTGTTACGTAGTTTCAAAAGCGGGAGCAGGCGAAATCAAATCTCACCATGAACAGTAAAATTGAAGCATGAAAAAATAATTGTATGGAGAAGAAATTTAACATACTGAGGGCAGTTCCAATCGCCTTTTTTCATTTCAGAGCTATCACGAGAAACATGCTTCAGTCCCTTCTCTTTGCATTTTAGGCATTGTGTATTTCTTGCAAAGTTCAGAAAACTGCATCTGCGGTAAATTGATGAGAACACCATGTCACACTTGACTTTATCACATGAATAAGATAGATGAGCACAATGGAAAGAAGACCACAAATATACTAGAAAAACAAGCAAACTACAATCAAGGATATAAATAGAATTTTGAAGCAAATAGCTACTGTTGTGTTGTCCATCAGTGAAAGAGCCACAGCCTTTCACATCTAAAATCAACTTCATACACGGTGAAGTTAAGAATAGATTACACAGAAGAAAAAATTTAAAAAACCAAACCTTTGAAAGGCTTAGATAAATTTACCTTAATTCAACAAAACCACAAAACAGTTCCTCTAGATATAGAACATTTCTAAAATAATAAACAAGTGCACCAAAGAATAGGTTTTTCACTTACTTGGTACAAACCCAGTCTCCTGGTTTCATTTCGACATCTTGTGAGCTTCCTCGGTCAAACGTATTGAGACTCTGTTTTTTCTGTCGAGGAGTCACATCCACCAGATTTGGAATATCAGGGTCAATAGGGGTATCACCAAGATCAATCAACTCTAGCAGCAATTTTTTTGCAGATGCTTCAATAAGGTCTCTGCCTGGAGGCTTCATGTCTCCAGAAATAACAAGTGGATCCAACGCATAAAATATTAGCATACGAACTATATCTACTGTACGTGGAGCTCCTTCAGAGTCATCTAGCAAAATATATGCTCGATCACATGATCCACGGAGATTGCAAGATCCGCATACCTGTCATGTCAGATGGTAAATCACCATTGCATATCCAATTTCTACATGAATCATTAACAAAGTGAACATAGCGTGAAATCTATACGCACATCTCCTTCGTCAAGTTTTAAATATGCCCTTAATCTCTTTCCTGAATTAACTGACTTCCGCAAAACATTAGGACAACCACTTTCAACAATTGTCTGAATATCTTTTGTCGACAATGACCTGCAGTACCAAAAAAGGAAGCTCAACTCATATAAGTCAACTGATTTTTCTCCGCATATAGTATAACTCAGCACTCACCCATACCACACCACACGCTATATTCGGATTACAAAAGGAATCCTCTGCTTTGAAAATGAATGAATAGCAAGTTTCTTGCTTTTTTCCAGTTTTACGCATGCTTCCTCAACTAGGCAACTAGGATTCAATAAACAACCATCAATAAGCATCAGAACTTTATTAGTATGTTTTAGAAACTTCAACACGTGCCAGGCACAAAAAAGCATTCTACATCCACCTAGTTTCCTAGAATTAAATGGTATAAAACAGCACCCTGACCTTTCAAGAGAATGTATTTAGATATTTCATTCATTCAAGATACAATAACTTGCCCTCTCTAGAAATCCCTGGGTCTAAAGTCTAAACCATACTTAAACATTAAATCGGCTAAATACAACACCAGAAAATTGGGATCCCCAGTATCTCATTCAGCACTAAAAAAGAAGAAGAAAATTGAGATGGCCATACTTGAAGATATCATATCGGGCACGCGCAAAGCTCAAGCAAGCATTCTTAAGCAGGTTGATATCCGTGTAATCGACCACTCCTTGATCATTTACACCACCAATCTCCGACACGCCAGCTTCTAGACTGGGACTGAGGTAGCCTTTGGCTTTTAATCGGTCGACAAATTTAACCCATTCCGGCCATGGGTGAGTGGAGGTTGTCGAAGGTGAATCCGCAGTGTAAGCAGAAACATTTGAACCGAGTAGCGCTGCGGAAGAAGAACAGTAGCGATTGAGACGCAGGGAAGGAGGGAGGAAGAACTTGAGAGAACGAATCTGAGAAAAATTGCGGGAATTGCGGAGCATCGTGGTTCCGAAACAAGTGAAGAATCCTGAAGTTGCAGCCATTTTTCTTTCTTGTGCAATTTTCAATTCATTTGGGGTTTTGAAGAGGTTTAAAGGAGACGAGAGCTGCAGCTGCAGCTATTGGACGGACCAAGGGTTACGGGTCCTCGACTTTATTATTACTAGCAATTAAATAATTTAATATTTATTTAAAATTATAATAAATATAAAATTTTAATATTTTGCAAATAATACGTCAAATATTAAAAAAAAGTACAATGAAATTAATTGAAATGAATCTTTAATTTTAACAAGATATAGATAATGACTGATTTTTAATAGTAGGACTGAGAAATACAACTATGTTTTTTATCATTTTATCCAATAATCTATATGAAGTACAATGTATGTTTGAAGTTTAAAATTATAAATTTATATTGATGTCATCAAACACACCAAAGTAGTTTCTAAATGAGTCTCAATTTTTATATAATATAAATAAATATTAAAAATTATTTTTATTATTTTTATTTTAATTTTGATTAAAATAAATAAATGTAATTAATTATTTTGTAGCACTTGAACTCTCAATGATTTTTCAACCATAAAAAATTGAACTAATTGTGTACATAAATTTGAAACTTAAATCTCAACATAAAATGTATGAATAACAAAAATTTAAATGAAAATAGGATTTGAATTATTTGAGTTGCACATGTATAGTATCCCATAAAGTGTTATTATAGAAACAATACTTCTTGATAGATATTAAAGAATGTAACACTTGAAACAAGTACAACCAAATAAGAGTTTTGGTGATAATTCTGAGTTAGTTTTGCGGCAATCGTAGAATAATCTAGCAAAGAGAGTGTTAGGTTATAAACCCATGAGGTGTCCATTCCAAAAGGCTTGCCTATTGGGTGGGGTTGTCTTATGAGTTTATAACTAACTCTTTATTAATTTAATATTTCAATGTGGGATATCGTAACATTGCCGACCCCTTAAAAAGCCGACGTCCGCGGCGGCCCATTCTAGACGGCTTTCACTCACCTTTCTTTTATGTGGTAGCCCTTTCCTAGGTCACCCCTTCCGCACGGTGGCCCACTCTAGACGGCTTTCACTCACCTTTCTTCTTGGTGATAGCCCTTTCCTAGGTCGCCCCTTCCGCTACGCCGACTCTCAACGAGAGCACCAAATATTAGGTTATAAACCTATGAGGTGTCCATCCCAAAAGGCTTGCCTATTGGGTGAGATTGTCTCATGAGTTTATAACTAACTCTTTATTAGTTTAATATTTCAATGTGGGATATCGTAACATTGCAATGTTAGGTTATAAACTCATGAGGTGTCCATCCCAAAAGGCTTGCCTATTGGGTGGGGTTGCCTCATGAGTTTATAACTAACTATTTATTAGTTTAATATTTCAATGTGGGATATCATAACATTGCCGACCCCTTGAGAAGCCGACGTCCGCGACGGCCTACTCTAGGTGGCTTTCACTCACCTTTCAGTATTCAGTGCATGCATTCATGCACCTTAATCCGGCCTATAATTTTTCCAATTATCGACACTTATCCGATGGTAGCCCTTTCCTAGGTCGCCCCTTCCGCTACGTCGGCTCTCAACGAGAGCACCAAATGTTAGGTTATAAACTCATGAGGTGTCCATCCTAAAAGGCTTGTCTATTGGATGGGATTGCCTCATGAGTTTATAACTAACTCTTTATTAGTTTAATATTTCAATTTGGGCTACCATCGGATCAGTGTCGATAATTGAAAAAATTAAAGGCCGAATTAAGGTGCATGAATGCATGCACTGAATGCTGAAAGGTGAGTGAAAGCCGCCTAGAGTAGGCCGTCGCGGACGTCGGCTTCTCAAGGGATCGACAATGTTATGATATCTCACATTAAAATATTAAACTAATAAAGAGTTAGTTATAAACTCATGATGCAATCCCACCCAATAGACAAGTCTTTTGGGATGAACACCTCATGAGTTTATAACCTAAGAGAGAGAGTTCCAAACATTCCCTTTCCTATACAAATTTTAAACCAATTAACGAGTAAACAATAGCCTAAATCATAGATGTTTATGGGGAAAATATGAAATTAAAGTAAACATTAGTAAGCAGCAGTAAGATGAAATTTTTTGAAATGATAATAATAACAATAATGGTCATTTTGATTGAATTAAAAGAAAAGAAAAGAAAAGAAAAGCAACATATATCATAGTTATTAAAGAAGGTGAGGGCAGAAGGTGAGCAAGTAGGAAGCAGCAGTGCAAGTGGCGATGCTGGTGGGATCATCGTAAGCGTAAGAGTAAGCCTTGGGGCACGCCACCTTGAAAATCCTCGAATACGGGCTGGGCTTACACGACTGCGGGCTCCCGAAGCTGCCGGTGCAGCAATACCTCGGCGAGTTGAAGGCGCTGCACGCGCTCTTGCACGCCACCACTCTCTTCTTGTTGCGTGACAGCATCTGAAGCCCCATCGGGCACATCCTGTTCAGGTCGCTTATGCATCCCGCGTAGCTGCATTTCCCTGCACAAATCCCCCCTTTTATTTTCAAGAATCGGACGAAAAGGAATTTTATACTCATCAGTCTCAGACCTGATCCCTTGTGTGGGGTTAGAGAAATGGCGAGATTGTACCCATCCACAAGGCTGACGTCATAGAAGTCCTGCTCTTTCCCCAGGGTGATTTCAGCGAGTGTCGCCGGTGGGGTCCCTCCGATCCCATTGCAGAAGAGGGCTCCGCCGCAGTCTCCGGTGGCGCAGCGTCCGCGGCCGGCGGAGTTGAAGGAGCAGCCGTGGCGGCCCCACACGCGGCCGGACCACCCATCTGGGAGGTGGAGAGTGTAGGAGTTGTTGGGAAGAAGCTTGAACCCACCCCCCTTCTCTAGAATTTGTCTTCCGGCACTTGGTTGGATCCCCGGCCACACTGTGTGGCTGCATTTGTTGTGCAGAGTCATTGTTGTACCTGAAGCCTCAGCCTCCACTGCAACACCATATAAATAAAGAAGAAATCAAAGTATTTAGTGAGCGAATAAACAAGAGAAAAATTGAAAAAGCCCACTGGACTTTTACAGAGAAACATGAATGTAGGCGAGCAAACACACAAAAAGAAAACTTGGATGCATCAGAAGGGAATGTAGGTAGATACCCGAAATGTGAAGAGTGAGGAGTGTGAGAAAAATCAACGGAATGAGATTTCTGGGTGCATCCATGGCTGAGCAAGGTGGCAGCCTGCAACCAAGGATGTAATATAGATAGCCAAACAAAAATGGAGGTAATGAACCCAAGAAGGAGGGGGAGAGGGATAGTAAGTTTTTACGGTGGAGCAGCAATAAAGTTTATATATAACAAATAAAGTATTTTTTTTTCCCCCAAAGATATTGGTTAATTTGATCGTGATGTAAATGTTACATAATTGTCGTGTTTAAAATTTATTTGATAAAAGTATGTTGTGTTAATAATAAAAAAAGTTTTAAGAATATTCTTGTTAAACATGCGGGTAAAAGTATGTTAATTACCCGTTGTGTTAATAATAAAAAAAGGTTTTAAGAATATTATTGTTAAACATGATGGTAAAAGTAAAATGACATTATTTGATTGAGAGTATGCCGACGAAAATGCCACTCATTATTTTTGAATTTTGATTTGGTTGCTGACAAACTTTACCATTTATCTCGAATTGCACGACCCTTTGTTTAAAGTAGATGTCAGATACTCAGATTATTGTCGAGCAAAGAATTTCACACTTTGAAACAGAAAAAGGACATGTGGTATTTCACTTTGAATTCCTTTCCCAGAAAATTTACATCCACAAAAATATTTATCTAATCTTTATGATTTCAGCATTCATTATACATATGCATAATTTTTTTGTACTTCGAACATAATTAATTGAATTTTAATCACAAAAATGAATGTCAATTGTTTATTTATTTCAGTTGTTTATTTAAAATTGATTTGAAACCCAAAAATTCAAGAAAGAAAACCAAAGCCACTACCATTACACCCACAGACTCAATCTAACCAGTAAAATAGCTTCTTTATTTTTCCCTAAGCTGCCAAAATAATTCTTTTACAATCAGGCATTGATTACAGTAAATTACATATGGACATAAACATACACACTGCACAATTTCACTTGGTGCCCAGAAAAGCAATGAAACAAGTCAACAACAAAGGATAATGTATGTGTTCGGATTCATACAACTGTGTAGTCTCCGTCGAGATCTTTCATTGTACACTTTCAACAATGATCAAATACCATTAATGTGACATGCCTTCATTTCAAGGCGGCTTGTGTGATCACATTATGGTTCGTAAAAGTTGATGCAGACCAATCTTTCTTCCTCAACCACTCTGCTTACTGGTGATAGGCTTCTGAAGCGGTTTAAGCGCAGCCATAATTTCGGAAAATGATGGCCGTAACCTCGGATCTCTACAATTTTCAACATGGAATGGTTAGCTTAGCGTTGCTATACAGAACTACTCCGATAATCCCAAAATGTTGGGATGGTGTACAACGGAGAATTAGTATACTACATCATAATCTTAACTCAAAACACTGAACGATTCCTACCTAGGGTCGAGCTTGACCACCAAAACAAACCTGGATCTAGGATAAATAAATGATTAAATGATATATCGAAAGAGTTTAACCAGCCATTTAATCCGAATTGAGTTATTTTATCTATATAATAACCCATTCTAGCAACATAATAAACAAACAGTTTTGTATGTGGGGTAACTTTTCTAGCCAAATGTAATCCCAGAAACAAAGCATTGAAAGGGATGGATCCAAATTGATTTGGATGGTTTTGAATTGATCGGTTGTAAGTTCTTGATGGGACAAATCACTCAGGTTGAGTTTGAATTTAATCGAATGATTCCAATTTGAAAGATGAATTTGATGGAAATCTTCCAATCAACTCCATTTGTGAGAATTCATGACTAATATTTGTTGTGAACTTAAAAAGGAAAGGAGGAAGTCACTCACGTTTGCCAGCATTTAGTGATTATATCAGCAATCACTGGATCCATGTTATCTGGAATGTCAAGACGACGATGCTGAAACCCAACAGCCCCAACAACTTGCATTGGGTTCATTCCTCCCCAAGGTTGCTGCATAGTGCAAAGCTCCCACAGTATGACACCAAAGCTAAAAACATCGCATCTGTATTCAAATCAATCAAAAACCAAATCAGACTAAATTTATTTTATAATCTGGTTATGTATGCAGTATGAAGTATGAACTCCATGACTGATAATAAGCAGGAGACATACTTCTCATTTGATGGTTCATTTCTTAGAACTTCTGGTGCCATCCACTCTGCCTGAAGAAAGGTAAATATAAGATGATAATCAGTGTCTCACAATCAAAACTTGAAGACTAAGATTTAACTTCGAAGAGATTTTTCAAGCAATAAGAAGTCAAGGTTAGTAGCAAAAATAAATAACTAAAATGAGGTGGTTAAGTTGCACAATAAAAACATTGAATTTAAGATCAACTGTCAAGGCAAACAACACAAAGATTATAGCAATCAGTAAATAAATACAATTATAGTTACACAACAGAAAATTAGTCCAAATTGCCACAGAAATTAGTCGGATGAATCAATCACGTGTACTCAACAAAATAAAGGATAAAGCATATCCATCACAGGTGTCCCTGTACTTCAACTATCTACTTCAGACAAGTAAAAAAATCATGACTAGTTTTCAGAGAAACACAGATTCCACAAGACTGAAGATATATTGGAGGTAGGATGCAAAAATTAAGCCTATGAAAGGTGATTGTATTCCTTCAACAGACATTGGCACGGTAAGTTGAATTTATTTTTGAGCCACAGATCCCGGCAAACCACCTTTTTGAAGGCAAAACTTAGCAATCAAATATCTCCAAACCAGCAATTGAGTTGTCATCTACCAAATGGCTGATAACCAAATGATGCAACAAAAATTAGTCGTCGCATGATTGGATCATTATGCTATTTCATGAAGGCTTAGGTAACACGTGAGCATACACCTAGATGGCAAAAAATAATGGACATTTATTATGCATGATCATCTAATTTAGCAATTGATATCAGAAACTAACCATTTGCATGATTATCTATACAGGGTGTCGAGGCAAATGACATCACGTAAGTTATGTGTAGAATAATATACTGAGCACTGCAACATGTCACATCATTTAGAGAATAAAAAACCTAAATCACGTACTACGCAGCAGAAAATGAAATCCAGGGGAGAAAATTGAAGTTTTAGTAGTTAGTACTAGCGGGGAAAAAAGTAAAATTTCTCCAAGTGATGCATCAGCAACCAGACAAATCTGAGCTCATCATACAACAGAAAGTATAATTTCTACAAGGGATGCATCAGCCATCAGGCAAATGAACGACCATGATGAAAGACAAATTTTAGCTCACCGTCCCAGCAGTTGACCTTGAAGAAAGAAAAGTACTGTGTTTCATCCTTGACAATCCAAAATCGCATACCTAGAAGAAGAAAAGCAAACATGATGATTATAAGTAAAATATGACAGGCTCAATCGTCAGCTAAAGATATTCACCTTTACAACCCAGTTCTTATCAACAAGAAGGTTTGGGGATTTCAAATCGCGATGAACTATCACCGGTGTGCAATTGTGCAAATAATTCATTCCTCGAGCCTGTAACATAAAAATATATATCTCATCTGTACAACAAAACTTCTTCCAAAATAGAAATTATGATAAAGAATTGAAAGACAAAAACACAAATATACTGTATCAAGAGCCATCCTTAACCGTCTGCGTTCGTCTAGTTGATTGTTTGGACGATGAATCAAGCGGTACAAACTACCTCTGTAAACATAAAACTGCTTCAATTTACGCCCAAATTGAGACATGGTGAAACTCCACTCAACAATTGCAAAACGCGCACACACACACAAACTTAATGCATAAAATCTGTGAGAACCAGCAACACCAAAGTAAGTCATCCGTGAAGTTAACAATGTTTAACAAGATTTGATCAAGGATAAACCAGTCTCCCTGTGAAACCCATCTAGACAGGCAGCATTCTAAGATTTTGACATTTGAATCTTTCAGTCATGTTCTTTAACATCTGGCAAAATTTGAGTCTCGTGCTAAAGAGCGTGGAGGTTCGAGTCCTCTTCAAGGCATAATATTGAGAATGCTCGTTGAATGAGCAATTCAATAAGAGAGCTCGGATCGAAACCGATCCGAGCTCTCTTATTGAATTGGAATAAGTTCGGCAGCGGATCACGCAATCTTGGTGATCTTCTCTATCTAATGAACGGGGAGTCTGCTTTAAAATCGTCCGCCCTGCACCCACCCCCGAGTATATGCTTCAACAGGAATCACACAAGGGTAGATTAGAAACCTCTGGTAAAATGCCCACCCGTCACCCAGCAGATAAAGTACATTACATAGTCCAGGGATTGGCGACTTACCCATTCAGTGACTTTGGCACTGGACGTTCCAAAAATGGGTACTATCGGGTCAATTCAATAATAGACGCATTGTTATGGACCTGTTATTAGTGGGTTGTTATTAGTGGGCTGTTATTAGTGGGCCTAGATCCAAATAGCCCAAGATGTCTTAGAAGTGTCTAGATGGTGGGCCTAGATGTCTTGGAAGAATCGAGAAAGAAGGCAATAGATTAAGGCACGAGGAGGAAGTTATTTTGTTCATTCAGTTATTGCTCTTGTTTTGTAACTAGCTTGAGCTAGGGGATACTAGCATTTTGCTAGGGTTTACAGAGCTTGCTCTGGGAAAATATTTCTATTCCTTTTGCAATATAAATTGAGTTCTTAATTTGTGATCGTAACAGAAACCCATCTAGACAGGCAGCATTCTAAGATTTTGACATTTGAATCTTTCAGTCATGTTCTTTAACATCTGGCAAAATTTGATGGAGTTGCTTGATAATAATTTGAAAAAAGGAAATATTCAGGTGTGTGTGTGTGTGTGTGTGTGTGTGTGAGAGAGAGAGAGAGAGAGAGAGCTGAAATACATTCAATAACACAAATCACATCTTATCCAACCAACCTAGCTACCCTCGGTAAATTGAATTCAAACTTAGCTACAGTTAAAGAAATTTGTTTCCAATAAATTTATTTGGCCAGAGTTTGGACATGGAAGAGACTTCTCAGTGAATATGTTAAAGCAGACAAAGGAAAACGCGCCATAAATGGTTAAAATTAAAATGTGGCTTGAGTCTTCCAAGGCTATCAAGCTTGCATTTTCTACCGATAAGTTGTGTGACAAATAATATAATACTATCATAAGCAAGTGAACTACATGGATCGTAAAAGTCAAGAACTTAAAAAGGATTTCAGCATACCGAGGAAGAAATTCAGTCACAATTGAAAGATTAGGGGGACGAGTAACAGCTCCCATGAAGAGAACTACATTTGGATGCCTGAGCCTTTTCATTATTTGAATCTTGCAAAATCATGCATGTCAGATGGTAAACAACATGCCAAAACTAATTTGTTAAATAACAGAAAGTAGGATATGACAAGGACGTGAAAGTTCTGGCAATGAAAAAATTGTTCAAGTTGAGTGACAATTGTTAAAACGTTCTGCAAAACAAATCTTCAAGGACATTCAATTGTGTAACTAATCATTAATGCTTGACAGATCATTCTATAATGTCAAATGATTGATCATAGAGAAAACATCCCTTCAATGGGTATGAAAATCACGATATCCAAAGATAATAAGTACTGGAGATTTCTCAACCCTTCTTCAGACCCAATATTTTGCAAAACTAAAATAGTTAAAAAAACGAAAGAAAAATTGTATGTGCCATTACAACGTAGGATAGAAATGTACTTCAAAAGTATCTTATTTACCTCACTTTTAAATTCCTCCAGAAATTCTCCAGTAATAGCTTGGTCAAGGAATTTTTTGACAGCAACTTCCTAAAAGTCGGAATCAAGTTATATTTATTCTTTACTGAAGATCAGCATCTGAAAAAAATTACAGCCATGTAGAACAACGAACAATAAATACACATACAAACAACTACTATCACAGAAGTAAATATCTAACATGCAGAAGATTTTTTGATCCCTCGTCCCCAATTTTGAGGAGCATGAACATGAAGTATTTTTGAGAGGGATCATGCTGATGACTGGAAAGTGGACAATTGTCTTGTTTGGTTTAGAAAATGCTGCAAGTTAGAAGTAAACACGACATAGAAAGCAAGAATAGAATGCTCTAAGTATCTGAGATATGATTTATTGGCACTGCCAAGATCCTCACTGCACTAGGTGCTCCTGAATCCATATTGATTTAAAGATAAAAATCCGGTCTTTGTGTCCAAGAGAGAACACAAGCCTGTTTTTATTTTTTTTATTTTATTTAAAAAAAACATGCATGCTGCTAAAGAGAGTATAAAGTTGTTTCCCCCTATTAATGAGGAATATTGACGTAACCCAGAATTTTTGCTGATTGCCCATCAGTAACATCTTATTTTGACACACAGAGATTAAGAATCCAATCAAGGCAAAGAAAATAGAGAAACAAACATTTTTTGAGTTAAAAACCATGAGTTTTGTTCACCAATTGGACACTTGTAAGAATTTCGATCTGTAATGAGATGAAAAAAGCAAGAAACTTGTTCTGGTTACACATCCTGCACACAAACAAAGTTCAACTACATGATATACACGCGACGGCTACTTCACATGTTTTATATACCATGTAAAGAATAATAAAAATAAATGTCCCCAGCTACCACAAGACTTATCAGATACTCACAGTTCCATGCCAGTCTCCACGGTAGACTTCACCATAAGATCCTGCAATAAGATATGTCAAATTAATTTGTGCTCGGAGTTGGAATCAACTGGTCCAAACAAATATACATACATATATATATATAAGGCTGAGTATAATTCAAGATTAGTACCAAGCCCGATGCGCTCACCCAAGGAGATGTCCTCCCATGGGATTTCACAATCAGCTACATCATCAAGTGTTACATCAGATTTAGAACTTTCGTTACCCGCTGACCTGTCTGATATTCTCTCTCCCTCCAAATTTTCCCTCGGACCCTCGCGTTCATGGATACCACTTCCTCGTTGTTCAGAAACAGCTACATCCATGTCTCCATCACTTCTTATACACTCTGCTTGATTAACAATGGCAAAAGGACTGTCTGGCGAAAGAACAGTTGTTTCCAATATCTCATACTGCTTAGTAACTGCTGCAGTAGTTGCTACAACAGCTGCAGCTGCAGCTGTTGCAGTGGCTGCAGCTGCTACAGGAAGTTGAAGCTTTGAATCACTTGCCTTTACAGCCGCAGCTACCATTGAAGAGGCAACTGCGGCGGCGGCGGCGGCAGCAGCAGCGGCAACAGGAACATTGTTTTTGTACTTTGCAGGATCTATTTCGAACTCTGACGAACTAGGACGCCCAGTAATTATTTTCAAATCAGACTGCCCCTCCAAAGGAGTACCCGAATTGCCTCTATTACGAAAACCATGATGTGGCAGTGGAGGTAGAGAACTTCGATCTAGGTTAGTGTGATCCTTAGCTTTATTTTTGCCATCACTTCCTCCTTTTTCTTTTCCTTGTGTCATGGGCTTGATGTCCACCAGTTGCACATCTAACTGGTCTGAGTACATTTCAGTGAACAAGTTTGGAGGAGCAACAACGCCACTTTCAAGTAGAACGTCATGGAGCTTCTGAGCTAACTGGGGATTTTCTTTGGCAGCATCCATCACTAATTGTGAAACATCCTTCGCTTTCATTCTTCTGACAGTTGGAGTGCTTACGCCTTCGGTCCATGACGGCGATCTTGCATGTGCATAAGGATGATTAGACCTGGATTGGATTTCCCTTGATGGCTCCTTGACAAACAACGGTGTTTTTGAACTATTATTATTGTATTTGGACCCTTCTTGAGCTTTCACCATAAATTCCTTTTCCATTGGAACATTCTCTCGAAATATGCTTTTCTTATCCATAGTTGAAAACTCTTGATGGTCTTCTAATAAATTGGATATTCCACCACTCGATGAAGCCACATGAGAAGAGCCCTCAAGGTCCATATTCAACCCTACGGCATCAGATGGAATGAGTGTACCAGGGTCCGCCATTAAATCAACAATGAACTCCCTGAAGCATACTTAGTCAGAAAGAGGAATGAGGGAGAAGTAATATATTGCAAAATGATCATTCAAAATATTGAAGAAATGTGATCTGCAACAGTATACTGTTAGAAACAAAGAATTAATCAAGACAACTACAAATCGAGCAGTAAAATCAATGACGATCAAGAGAAATGATGTCAATAAGACTCAAGGCCACCTTAAGAATTCTAACAGCTAATTAGAGTCAGGTAGGCATGTTCTACAACAGATTATAATTTAATATTTCATTTAGTATCTAAACTTAACATTCTCATATGGAACAAGGATATAATTCAACAATTCTAAAGATATAAAAAGAAAAAAAGGACAGGCAGGGGAAAAGAAGGATAACATAAGACCAACATTTCAGCTAAAAAGATAGATGAAATCTGTCAATTAGTACTTGCCTTCCATCAATTTCTACAATGCTCATTGCGACATCAGCAGAACCTGCAAATTCCAGCCCCTTGACCAAGCGGCAACGGATGCCCAAACTATCTGCCAAAACCTACATAATGATGCCAGATAGACAAAAGGCTGCATGAAGAATTCAAATCTATAACTAAATCCCTAAATCATATAAGGACAAATATGTATGAATGAAAGCAGACTTCTCAGCGCAGAATTAGTAAATGGTAACTAATAATGAAGCATATTGACATGTCAAGTCACCACAAGGATGTATAAAACCTAATGAAGCCATTTAGCAAATAGTGAAAATAAATTGGTTTATCACCCTAAACTGGAAAAACTTAAGTGCTGATACTTAAGGGAAGAATAGATGATATCCGTCACTGTGTAAAACAGAAAATGGGAATAATAGAAGGAGAAACCCAACTTACCTTCCCGCAATTGGAGAGAAAAACAAATGAAGACCGAATATTTCAACGAATAAAGAAAGCAGAAATGAACAAGCAAGTGGGATTTCGACTTTCATTCTTCTATTAGTAATTTAGTATATTGTTTAGGTCAAGCTGATCTAAGAAACCTTTACCTGGTCTCCTCAGTAACAGATTGATCTTCTCATCAATGGGTAAAGAATAAAAAGAGCATTAAGGAAAGAGATCCAAGTTCTAGAGATGCCTGGGAGCAACACATCACTGTATCTTTCATGACACTGGCTTCTGAAGGGAACTAAGTCGTAAAAGACTGTTTCCTCCGCCCCGATTTGAAACAAGATAAAATTAAAAATAAAAGAATGAAAAATAAAGGGTATTTTTGTTTTTATTCTTCATTCGCTCTTCTCCATTTCGGGAAAAACCACATACTACGCACTCAAAATTAAAACTGGATCTGCATTCTCAATTAGAGATCCAGCTCCAGCATGAGAAACAAATTGTGGTTTTCCCTGAGGTTTATCTCATGCAACACGCTAGGAATGCCCAAATAAGACAATGAGATGGGTTGAAGATATGACTTGCAGTTTGTTTCATGAAAATATTCTCATCGAGAAGTATTTAGTACCTTAAACAACAATGCTCGATGACGCGCCAGACCAATTGTCAAAGAACCAATAGGCAAAACCATGCTCCTGTGGGTTGCTTTCAAGCTACGGCTTATATTTCTCCATGCGATCAACATCTTGTCGGGATCACTAACCGGCCCCCCCATATGATCAGAAACTATTGTAGCAAGTTTCTGCACCATACTGCAAGTAAAAACCATTCCCTGGTCAGGTCTTACTTTAGAAGCCAACTCCAATGCTTCCTGCTCAAGCCTCGACAACTTGGGATCGGCTGCTTTATTTACTAGAATTGCTTCCCAACTTATATCATCAGAAACAGGTGCTCCTTGCAGATCAACTAGGGAAGGCATTCTCGACGATGTGGACTCGTTTAAAATGCCATATAGATCATAGAAACCATCCAGAATCTTGTCGTCATAGCTAAGAGCATTGTAATTCTGTGAATAATAGTTAAATCTATAATATGAGATATGTTAGAAAACGAAATCTAAGTGGCTCATGCATGGGAATATTATTATTTATTATGTCAATGAAGAATACAGAATACAGAAACATGTGAAATGATCTCATAACTGCAGATGGAAATAAATATGATAAATCCTTCCAATGACTTCAAGTAAAAAATAAGGGGAACAAAAAAAGAAAGAAAAAGCAATTCATACATTATGTCGAAGATGGGTCATCATGTTTTTCAGATTTCTGTACTGTCAACTACTAAGAGACTGGGCAAAGGTAGAAGGATAGAGCACCATTGTGAAAGAATCTTGACATTATGTGGTCCTAAGTCTTGAGGATCATGGGGCAGCGTTCCAATTTCCTGATTGATGGTTTCGAAAAATTTTTAAATCGAAAAACCTTGGGCCTTTCTTCACAACTATCACAATGAAGTTGACTTTAAACGAGAGTTAGTACCCCAGGGGGAAAAAAAAGGATATGGTTAGTATTTTATAATTTGCAAGTTTTGGCACGTGATGCAAAAGATTAGCTGTGGACTACGAACTTCCGTCCACACAGCATAAATGACACTAACACAAACTCAAGTGGTCAATAATCAAACTACAAACGAGATGAATATTTGGAATCAAGCGTAACTGAGAATTGGATTCGAAATTTTCACTTAACTTGCCATCATGTGCTAAAACGTTGATGCATAATGTCATTCGACTATAACATTTAATAATAAAATCTATGATCAAGTAACAAAAAACCAAACAGATGAAAACCATTGCAGGACATGAAGACCCTTACCCAGTAACGATATGCAGCAACTTCAGCTGGAGTATTTTCAGCAGGAAAAGAGCCTAAACTAATCTGCTTTACAGCTTCAATTTGAACTGCCTCGGGATCCTCCTTTGCACTCAACTCCAAAGCCAGCTGTATCTGATATTCCTCTATATCAGGATCCCTCAAATTACTTGATCCCGAATCAGCCCTCACTGCACCCAGAGAAGCGTCCAAGCTGCTACTGCCCACAGGATCAAAAACTTCCTTCCTTTCTTCCCTCTTTGCATTGGAAGATGACGGTAGACTGTGAGTATTCTTATTTGTAACAGAATTTAACCACCCTGAAATGTTCGAAAATGGTCGATTCTCAGATTTAGAGTATGAAGGCTTCCCGGTTGGAGAACCATCGCTGGACAACCTATTATTACTCTTAGATGATGAGGTAGAACCTTCTGAGTCTGCAGAGTGGTTAGACCCTATGTGAAGTTTCTTCAGAAAACTTTTCATATCTTCTCATCCTAATCGAGAAGAACAAGAAACAAAAACATCAAGCTCCCTCGGCAAAACCCCTTGTGGGTCAAACCAAGATCCTTCAAAAACATTTTCTATCTTTCCTCTCCAATCATGAATCACTATTAACAATAGTCCAGAGCAAAAACAAAATACAATTACTGAGCTCCTTCAGTAGAAATCCTTAAAGTCAATACCCTAGGAATCCAAACAAAAGCAACCAATACGAAGAAAAATCCAAATAAAGTAGCTTATGTGCGCATCAATACCCAAAAGCCCAGCTGCAAGAAAACACCTTTGGATAAACTTCTCACAGAAGAACCAAAAACAATTCTCAAAACAACACAAGAAAAGGCACGTCTCCTCAAATCTTGCAAACAAAAGAATCGCATGCGGCCATTAGAAATTGTGATATATTTTGCTACGTAAAGACCGCCACTGTCTTGAAGAATCAAAACAAAGAATTACGAATGAATCAACCAGCCAGCAAGGCGAACTGGCAAAGGAAATGGTGTCTGCGAGTCAAACGTAACTCTCCACTCCGTGGTAATATTTATTTATTTGACTTGAAATGTGTGAACACAAAGATAGATTTGTTTCTATTTTTGGCCCATTACTTCACTTCAACAATTATCTAATCTAATCTATAATATTTTTTCATTCATTTACTAATATAATCTTATTAATTCGTGTAATTAGTTTTTAAATGCAGATGGAAATTTTGAATATAATATGTTTTTTTATTAATTTATCTGAAAAAAACAGATCATATAATCAAGACGAAAAGTATATATATGTGTGTGTGACTTGTGAGAGAGAGATATATATGCTTCAACCATAATTTTACTTTAACTATAAAATATTGCTTTATTTTCTATAAATAAAATAGTGACATCTCATCGAAGGTATGTGATGCGACGTAGCTAATTTTTAATACTTCGTCCATCCTTAACAAGAAGAAAAAGAAAACAAAAAACAAAACAAAATTTGTGTTGACATTTTAAAATTTTCCTCCATTGTCAATAATAATAATAATAATAATAATAATAAGATTAACAGTTAGTTATGACCCCAAAAAAATTATAATAATTTTAGTAATCTCTATCTTGCATGCACATTTATATTATTTTTTTCTGGGCACAGTCCGAAGTTGATATAACATTTCTTATTCGGAGTAAGTAGTAATAATAAAAATTTTAATCTATCTATTAAAAAATGTTAGTATACTGAAAGATACACTAAAACATATGTGAACAATAAACAAATTAAGTTAGTTTTACAAGAAAAAATAAAACAATCTTAAGTTATAGATAAATTAGGAATATATTAAGCTTTTTATAGTTTATAAGATATCAGTTAACTTACAGCCTCTTACATGTTACTTAGAAATTAAATTTTTAGAGTATTTGGATAAAATAATTCAAAAAATTAATTAGAGGTATAAGATAAGTTTTGAATTATTGCTATCTATTTTATACTAAAAAATCTAATCTATTTTTTTTAAAAGCACCTCATAAATTATTTATAAAAGTATTTTAAAATAAGTTTGTCATCAAATTTGAGCAAAGGATAGTGTGGTGATGCGTACAAATAATAACATTATTATTGTTTGAATAAAAGAATTAAGATGTGATTGGTTGATTTGAGAAAAAGGAGCAGAGACAGGCAAAAAGATTAGGCAAGTGGAAAATTGGGAGATTACAATGGGACCCACTTTTAGGTATTATCATATTTTTGTGTTTGTTTAGGTAAATTGCCTTTAAATCCCAAACTCAAACTCTCTTGAAAAAGTGTCTCTAACATTTCTTGATTTAAAAAAGGGGAAAAAAGTTTATTCACTATTTGAGCTCATATGTCTTCAAATCGACGAATAGGTATAAAATATTAAAAATATCGAAATAACATATAATAATTAAAATAACGGTTACGGATTTAATACAAAAAAAATAATAAGATTTCAATATAAAATTGAAACGATTTTATTAATACCAAAACACTTGCCATATATGTTGGGTTACTAATTTAACAAAATTTAGGTACAAAAAGTGTTAAACCAACATATTGATTTATATATATACAGTATCAATTGTCTTAAATAGAGTACAAGATTTAAAATCAAATCGATATAATTTGAAATTTTTATATTGCTTTCAGAAAAAAAAACAAAATTTCATTACAATATTAATTCTTAAAATACTTAATGACTGCAAGAATTTGATTGGATTTGATTTCAAATCCATGCCTCAAATTCATTGTGTTCATTTTTTTCAAAATTAGAAAGAATGATTTGAAATTTTTATGTTAGCTAAATAAATTTTTATGATTTGCAATCTCAAATCCACTTAACATCTAGAGATTTTCAAATTCATGGATTTCAAATACTTCATCTCACGTATCCAAATACATCAATCCCTACACAACATAATAACCTGATTGGATTAGTGGATTTGGGCTGATTTGGATTTCAAATTCCCCAGCCCAAATCCACGACATCCACTTGGCTAGCCCATGAATTTAATATTTCAAATCTGTTTATTTAGCCGATTGATTTATGCCTTAAAAAATTAGGAAATTTGAATCCTCTCTTCAATCGGCTTATTTCAAATCTTCTCCGTGCTCTCTTTTGTCGTTTCTCCCTCCTGTGGCGCTCTCTCTCACCACAGCTGATGTTTCGAAGCACGATATTTATTATCTTTCTTGAACAAATATTCAAGATTGTGGATTAATCGATTTAGGTTTTTTTTTAGGTTGGGGATTTGTGATCGTTTATGTGTTTGACTGCAGGTGAGAAGAAGCTTTCGATCTGGCCACGAGAACAAGCGGCTCTCCAAGAAAAATATGTTTCATTCTCTTTTCGTTGGCACTTTTTGCTGATTTTTCTGTATAATTGTAACTGTCTATGGTTTTTGAATCTGAATTCAGTAAACTAAGGAATTTATTTGTGGTTGTTGTGGTGGGTCTGTGAGCTAGGGGTCTGTGTCTGCTCACTAATATTTGACTCGATTCGATTTATTTACATTTTTTTTTTGTTCTCGATTCAAAACAAAAGAAATAAATGATTTTGTTATATGCTAATAAACAATTACTTCATAGGCATGATTCATCGACAAGTATTAAATTTTAAAGAAAAACATCATGATACTTTTTTTGTAAAATGGAGTGCTCACGCATAATCAAAACAAAAAACGTTCTTGTCCAAACATATTAACATTGATTGAATGACATTTGGCTATTTAATGTTATTTTTTTAATGTTATTTAAAGTTTAAAATCTGATTGTCTATGGTAGTGTTGTTAGGAGAATCATGTATTCAAGTTTCCTTTGCTTGCTTTCGAAAACGGTAACAATAAAATATTCGAATGACTTGTTAAGAGGTTGTTTCTGTGTTTTAGTTTTTTGTTGCGTAGCTCATTTGTTTGATATTGAATTTGTTGGTTGTAGAGTTGATACAACATGAACACTCTGCTTTTTCTTATAATTTTTATCCATTTCTTATTGTTGCTTGTCGATTTAAGGATCGCATTAAGAAGACAATCCTAGAAGGACTTCGAATGTTTTGTTGTCTGAAGTCTCTACTGTCTAGTCTGGAGGGGTTACTATAAATGATCGGTACTCGGTTTCAACAAGTATCCCATTAATTTTCACATGATTTATAAATGCTTAACTAGCAAAATTCAGTAATGTTATGGTTTTATCATTTGTTATATAGTTTAAACCATTGAGACAAAGCACTCGACTGGACAATTGAAGGTAATTGAAGATTATTGAAATATGTCTTAGCAGTTTCAAGATTTCAGTTTCTCATCAACTCATGATTATTCTAGAATTTTATTTAGAAACTAACAAGTTAAATAATAGATGTCTTTTTGTTGATGTTTTGGTGTTACGACTCATGACTGTTTTAGAATTTGGATTTGATATTTTTTTAACTTATGAGGATGAATGCAACATCTATTTTATATGTTTGTTTTGTGAGAAAAATATTAATACTTTGTTAGATGTTAATTTATATAAATATTCTTGTCTGTTTACGAAAAAAAAAAAATATAAACTCTTTTGAGTTGGATATGGTTATTGTGTTATCAATACTTATCATAGAATAATTTTAAAAAAATTATTTTTTGAATATTGGATGTGTTAATATAATTTTTTTGATTAATATATGTTACTAAAATTTGATTTTATTATAGAGTTATTGCACGAAAAATATTTTTTTATGTTAATAGTTTGATAAAAAAAGAAATTGAAGTTTAATATTATAATAAGTTATATAATAGTTTTTTTTAGAAAAGCATAAATATTTGGTTTAAAGTTTATTTATGTAAATATAGTATTTAATCCAATTAAAATAAATAAAACTTAAATTTATATTATTTTAAATTAAACATGGTTATTTTATAATCATAATATTACTTTTAATTTCAAAATATATATAAAAAATAAAGAATAATATATTAAAATTTTTCTATTATTTGAAATTTTTAAATTTATTATCCAAGCAACTAATCAATGAATTTAAAATTTCACTTTAAAATTACATGTTATTTCAAGCAAGAGATTTAATAAACAAAAAATTCAAATCAATGGATTTACAAATCCATTTATTTGAAATCCACTCTCAAATCCAATTACCTACATCCAAGGACAACCTAAAAGTTTTATTTATTTGCGATCAATCTCGAGTTTCGTAGATCGCTATTCGTGCTGGATCTACGCCGGTGATACCAACGTACAGATTAAAATGCGGCACAAAAGATCCTACTAAACATGAAGATGTGATCTAGACAACATTAAAAGATTCAACACGGGAACCAACAAAGAGGGTGTACAATACACATGGAACCAAGACAAGACACTACACTGCAGTTCTCCTAATTAGTGTAGCTACAGACACAGCAAGAACATCAACATACACAAGTCACATTCTTAATCATCCACATAAATACACAAGGAACCGATCATATTCAAGAAAACTATCCCGTACAGTAGTACACGATTGCCAATGTCCCATCTAGTAGATACACCCGAGTCCATTCAGACAGTCAGAAAATTAGCAACGGTTAACTTTGGGGCTGTGACTGGGGCTGGAGCTGGGGTTGTGGCTGTGGCTGTGGCTGGGGCTGGGGCTGGGGCTGGAGCTGGGGCTGGGGCTGGGGCTGGGGCTGGGGCTGCGGCTGTTGGGAATGAACATTCAACGAAGTGATTTCCATATTTGCTAGAATTTCTAGTTCTTGCAGTGCACTTGCTGTAGCTTCATTGCTCAAGTATGGCTTGACATCGCTAACTGTTTGCTTGATTCTTGATTGCTGCAAAAAAATTTAAATACACTCCCCAATTAGCACACGATTAAGAAATTACTGGGCAGAAAGAAAGAGACAGTATGACAGACACTCACGATATGCACATTTAAAAAAAAAAAAAAAGGAACAGACAAGCAAGTGAATACATTTGAATTGACGATGTGCAAGACTCAGACATATGTTGGTGCGCTTGAAAGTTTAATACATAGTCAAATAAGTATTTTCAAAAAAGCCAGTAACATAGCCAGACTGGTCCGCTGGGAATATAAAAACCAGCCTATTTAAATATCAAAAAACTGAAATTATCTTTCAACATATTTATGAAATAAGAATCACTAATAGGTTATATTTTTTATTTTGTAATTATAAGAACAAATTAAAAATCCTGTCATATCTTAAACATGCTGCACATTGCTCAAATCAATTACAATTACCATTATATATTATATTATACAAATTAACAAATGACAAGCAATCAAAATATCAAATAGATTTCAAATCAATCCTTCAATCTAGGTGCACCATGAGGTTCTGAACATGCTGTGTCTTGACACTTCATGGATATTTTTTGAAGTGCCCATAAATCAAGGCTGCCAGATCCACCACAAAGAATACATAAATAACACTAACAGCTAAAACATTTCTCCAACTTACAAAATATTCCAGCTTTCCTTTAACATCAAGGTAGGCCATCAGGAGCTGGTTGTCTGAAGGTTGGTTCACGATTCCTGATGCAAGCTAGCAATCATACAAAACCAAGGCAAAAATTTTTAGTAACATAAATGATTGCCCTTGACCTTAGCAAGAGAAGCAACGAGGATTTCTTGCGTGCTCATCAAGAAACTCGTGATATAATTATAAAAATTATACACAAAGACCTTTACAGATTATGTGGTAGTCTGGTAGATGTGTTCATATCTCTTTTTCAAAATACTTTCAATTTCACCCAAATAAAACCAGACATAAACTCCATTCTCCAATACAATTTTCCAGAAACATATAATCTTACTTTAATTTCATCTCTCTTAACACAATCACGTAATTTAATTTTATTTCTTCCCAAAATACTAGATTATTGTTCTGTAGTTTAACCCAATATTTATAAATTCTATAATACACAATGATGTGCAATTAAATTAAATTAAATTAACTAAATACCCCCTTCTTGTCCCATATATATAAGTCTATTTGTGTTGTTCACGCTTCACATACATTAAGAAAATTATTGGAAAAACAAATTTCATAAACAAATGTTTCATCAACCAATATCCATTGTTTAAATAGGATATGAAGTAACTAATGTAAAGGGGGCATTTGTAAAAAAATAACTAAATATTACTAAATATAGATATTGGACTATATATTCGGACAGAAACAAACTTCTGAATGAAATATTTGCAATAAAAAATGTCTCCTCTAGAAAATGAAACTAAAAATCAATCCTGGTTTCTAATATAATCTCCATTGGACATTATCCAACAAAATTTCTTTAAAAATCAAAATGCCAACATTAGACACCCATGTGGACACCCCCTTATCCCAAAACTAAGAAACATTTTGGGATTGTCCACTTAGGAATCCATTTCAAAGAGCCGATTGAGTGGGATAAAAGAACATCCAGTGATAAATGTATGCACGTGAGTTAACATAAGCGGCCTTAGCATAGAGTTATAATTACTCAAACACAAAAACTCCTATGAAACAGACTCACGGGTCAATTTGCCAATTTGGTGAAACGGATCTCCAACTCAACCTGACTCGTTAAAAAATATTATTTTTTATGTTAAATTACTACTTTTCACTGCAAGTATGTACTAGGTCGATCCATCTCCGCAGGAGACCGATTCTTACCCCAACCCAAGTTTCAAGCTTCACAATTTATGTAATAGTAATACGACAGCAATACATCCTTCTATTGCTAACTACACAAACTCTACACTCCCGCTGCTGCTACACAGAGGACTAGTGTTGATGACTAGATTCTTGTTACCCATTATTTGCCCCCCCCCCCCCCAACCCCACCCCACCCCCACAAAAAAAAAAAAAACTATGCATGCAGTTGAATTGTTCTATGGTCATCCAGTGTTCTAAACCACGGTCGAGGCGGCCACCTAGGCCGTCAGCCATTGACCGCACCGGATTGCCCGAGGCGGTTATATAGGCGGTCGAAGGTGAGATGAGGCTGGCGAGGCGGGCAAGTTTAGGCAGTCGAAAAGTCAACAAAATAAATAAAAAAAAAACCCAATTTAGTAATACATTATACACAGGACACACTATCTTCAAAACATAACAGCCAACTCAACTGCGAAATTACCCACTTAGATCTGCATTTTTAAGAACAATTTAAGTTATTCTTTACGTTATTAGCAATTTTTTAAGATAGTTAAAGATATTAAAATCGCATGTGTATAACCATCCATATAGATAGCTAGATCTTGTGAGACAAAATTTTTAGAAGTTTTAGCAGCAGATTTGAATGGTGGACAATGGGAGTTAATTTATACCTTACAGGCAATGATAGTTATTAAAACATGTGAAGAAATAATTAGTTAATGCTTAAAATGGGAGCTAAATCAGCAAAACCTCGTCTCAAGATAATAAAGTCAATTGATGAAGACAACATTTCTTGATAACGACAACTCAGATACTGAGAAGCATAAGTAGTAATTTGCACCTTAAAACACTAAGAAGATTACACATTACGCAAGTAGTAATTTGCACCTTAAAACACTAAGAAGATTACACATTACGCAAACACTAAATGAGCTAGTTTTCTCTCACCACAATTTATTGTCTTAAAAGGGAGTTAGGTTGGTGCAACTAAATTTGTCGCCGAGTGAATAAAGCAGTCTTAACGATATGGCATGGTGTGGTGCGTTACTTATCACATGAAGGCAAGAAAAATACTAAATGACAGATGACTACAAAATTGGCATTTGGTAATACTTACATAACTTGCTATCAACATTTAAAAATATTTTCCACTGGCATCAGAATTTATAAAAACATTATTTTAGCTTCGCAAATCACCGGTTTCTTGCATTAGCAATATTTTGAGGTAAACATACTCATGTATGAAGAGTGGATAAAATGGGCACTTCACACCTAGTATGTTATTTTATGAAGGAATTTGTTACTTCCTAAATACAATAGTCTCTTCCCACCACAACTAAACCTCAAAACTGTATTATAGTTTTGCGTGCGAATATTTCAAAATGAGATAAGTGGCCAAAACTTTTGAACAGATTTAGTCAACAAGAGACAGGTCCTGAAATAGAACATCTCATAATGGTGATGAAAAACAAGCAGCACATTAGAACTATCCAACCATATTGAAAGTCCTAGTAGTAGCCCACTCTCAACTTTATTTTACTAGTCTATCTAACCATAAAAATGCACTCACTCCATGCTAAATTTCTTGCGACCTGCACTCAATGGAAACAACAGCTTCTGAAGAACTGGCCTAAATTTGCAGGTTTAAGATAAACTGATATTGCCCTTGCAGCAGTTAAGATGAAAATAACAACGAAAAGTTTACCAGCACGATACTTAAAATCGACACTATCTTAATAAGAGTTTCACCTTTTTCGGCCGGCCCAAAGGCTTCCCACCGAGCTTCCTCGGCTTCTTGGGCTCCCCAATAGCCACCGTCCTAGGCCGTTTTGCCTCACCACCAGCCTTTGGTGGTCGCCCCCTGCGCTTTCCTGCCTCTGACACAACTCCACTCCCTGCAGGCAGGGCACCATCAGTAGCAGCAGCAGAACCCGCCAGAGTCCCCACCACGCCACCACCACCACCACCACCACCAGCTGCCACTCCTAACTCCGGATTATTCACCTTCCGTGGTCGCCCACGTGACCTGCCTAGTCGCTTCACCCGCGCAGCAGGAGGGGCAGCAATTTTCTTTGGCCTTCCCCTGCCCCTCCCCACACCAGTCTGGACTCCACCACTCTTTTGGGGTCGAAGCTTTGACGCACCCTGTTTAGGCGGACGACCGCGGCCTCTTGTGACCCCAGTCACTGAAGGCCCACCACCCGGGACAACAGCAGCATGAGGCGACCCCAGTGGACCAACAGCCGAATTCTGCTGTTCGACCATCCCTGGGACAACAGCAGGAACATCATTCATTGGCACATCCTGCTGAGCAAAAACAGGCACGGCAGCTTGAACGGACTTGGCCTTCGGAGGGCGACCAGGCCGCTTCTTTGATCCAACAGAAGCAGCAGAATCAGTAACGGTGCCGTTTGCAGACACGGTAGATGAAACACCAGATCTAGCGAGCTTGTACGAGTACTTGACCATCAAAATTTGGCCGCTGTTCTTCAACCGCTTCAAGTGATGAGTCAACAGAGCTGAGTGAGTCGGCGGCAGGTTCGAGTAATGAGACTCTATGTACTTAACGATAGCCTTCTTGCTCGACCCGTTCCGCTCATCCAACGCCGCTATAGCCGCCGTAATCATCTACGAAAAAAAAATAACAAAAACCAACAAAAATTCTAACAAATTGAAGAAAGAACCGGGAAAAAAGGAATTCATTATCAGTGAAAGTACCTCAGCATAAGGTGGGTGATTGTGAGCAGCAGGGTTGGTGGGGGTTGGATTGGCGGCGTACGCCGAGTGATGGGGAGCAGCGGCCGCGGGGGCCATGGGTTCGGTGGACGAAAGTGGATCCAGAGGTAGGTCCATATACGCAAATCTGAAGCAGAGAGAGAGTGAGATTGAAGGTGAAGTTTTTAGTGAAAAGAGGAATTGGGGAGTGGATAGGATTTGATTTACGGATGAATAAGGTTTCCGTTACGGCCCAGAATTTGGACATCATTGGAGCCTGCCTTTGTCCGAAAATAAATATAAAAAAAAACAATTATCTCATTTTTTTTTTTTAATTATTGCTCACCTATTATTAAATTAAATATGAAATTTAAATATTTTTAAAATATATTATTTTCAAACTATATCTTAGGTGATTGAATTTGAACAAAAAAATACCCATATTAGATCGGTGTTTGAAATCAAATTCATCAAACAACAGAATTTGAAACTTGTGTAGTTGAATTTTTTTATTGGTTTGGTTTGGATAGTTCCGTTCGATTTTAACCGAATAAAAATTTTATCTCTAAATCACCCCCTGCAATATCCCGGTGCACCATAATCTAACCTTGGTACCTCCGGTCGCCGGCCGGCAAAACATAATATAATATGTCAGAATGCCCTAGGTTTAGACATGATATAACGAAATATATCGTCGAAACATGCGAGCTCATTCGACATAAAATGCTGCTGTGATATAAGCATGAAACCTCTGCCTCAAGAACACTAGATCTCAGTTGAGACAGAAGGATTTCGATTAACAAAATGTATAAAGCATGGTTTAAATGAAACTACGAAAGGCGAAACTACACAATAATTCCTGATAAAAACAGCAGCACAAAGACTAGAAACAATCTCAAATGAAAAAGGCTTTGTCCTAAATCAAGTTTTCATAAGTATCCTCCTCTCCTACCTTCTGAACATTCTTCATCCACGGAACTGTCGTCATATGTAATGAATTTTTTGGCTATTTGTCTTCCAACTGTTTGTTAGTACTAAAGCTTACTCCTTCCGCTAGTTAGTATATCTATTTAACTTTGGGGTGGAACGTTCGATGGTGCATTCACATCCATTTCTGCTAAACTCTCTAGTTCTCGCAGCGCGGTGGTGGCAGTTGCACGATTCAAGTGTGGCTTTATGATGTTCACGGAATGCTTGATCCTTGATTGCTGCAGCAAGTTCAAAAACGAAATTTTTATTAGACAATAAATGCAAATTTCATCGCTCATGTATTTCAATGGAACAGACACCTAAAATATATGTAGAAAACTTACAAAATATTGCAGTTTTCCATTGGGATCAAGGCCAGCAAATTGCTGTGGGTTGAGTGGAGCTTGACTACCCCCTGTTGATGCAGTCTAGCAACCATAGACAAGCAAGCACAAAACATAAACAAGTTCAGCAATATGGATATGTATATGAAGGTAAAACTGAAGGTGTTAGTCTAATTTAAGGGCTAATTGCAATTCAGTCTCTACTTACAAACATTAGTTATGATTCGGTCCCTGTGTAAAAAAAACTTAGTTTTAACTGCTTGCTCTGAAATGTTTTTTAATTTCAACTCTCCCTGAATTCAAAAATCCAAAATCTATAGTACATATACCCAATTTTTTTGATCGATACTCAATTTAATTCACTTGGTACCTTAAATGCATACATTTGCACCATATTCTCAACAATATGTACCTTATATTAGTCCAAAAAAGTGTCAACATTTCATACCCATAAATTATAATTGTACACCTAATTTAATTCAGTTGTACAGTGGTATTATAATCTCAACCATCTGTACCTGTACTTACTTACTGTGTTAGATTTCATGTCTTAGATATGACATAAATAATATGCCCAATTAAATTTTATTGACATGCAAAACTAATAAATTTATGCAACAATTTCAAGGACATGTACCTATTTAGACCTAAAAAATGTCATGAAACTGAAATGATAAAAACATGTTGGGGGTCGGGGAACTCAAACTAAGTTTTCTTACACAAGGACTAAATCCTAAGTTATGTTTGACATCAGGGACTGAATCCTAAGTTTCCCCGAATATAATCCAAAAATCATAAAATATTGTACATGAAATAGAACACAAAACAACAATTAGATCCTGTCACCAAGACAAAACTAGATTGTTGGTATTGGATTTGTAATTTTTGGTTGGCTTGTAAATCAATAATTATTTTGTTACAGAGAATGAAAAAGGTCCAATGACCTGCAGCAAAATTTATAAACTTAGAAGGAGCCTTGCTTTAGCCTAATCCCAAAGTCTAGGATGCAAAGGCTAGAGTCCTGTGTTGGTCCAAATCAATAGCTTAAGATCAGATTAGATGAAATTCTCGTATTTAGTATAAATCAATACAAAATAATGTTTTTTCAGTTCTAAATACTAGGCCACCATTTCAATTGAAACCAAACTTTACACTCTCATTTTCTTTCTCTTTCCCCCATAAGTAGACTCATTTCTTTTTTTTATACATGCCATGAAAGAATGGCATTATTCACCTTAACACAGTTCTTGAAGTTGGATTTATTGCCAGAACTAACTTTGTTAAGGAACTAAACGATGCATTTGAATTGTCAAAAGGTCCCCAGATTCGGAGAAAAAGCCACCAGTTACTTTTCCATCTGGTGATTTCATTTTCATCACGAAATGGAAAAGAAATACAAAAAGGCAAGCATGACAAATTTTCCTTTGCCTATCACTCAGGTGAAGCAACAATCTCCAACAGTAGTTTTCACAGAAGTTGAGTCGTTCATACTTCCAAGTTTGTAAACATCAGCTCATAAAAAATTGTGAAAGAGTCAAAATAAACGATTAAAATCAGCAAAATATCAGAGCTTTACCCTTTTGGGTCGTCCCAGAGGCTTTCCACTGAGCTTCCTCGGCTTTCTTGGCCCCCCAGCGGCCACCTTAGCAGGCGTTTGAACCTCGCTACCAGTCTCCTTCGGACGCCGCCCCCTGCGCTTCCCAGCCACCTGAGAAAGTCCACCACCTGCTGCAGTCGACGCACCAAGAGTGACCATCTCCCTAGGCTTTTTAGCCTTACTACCAGAATTTGGTGGCCGCCCCCTGCGCTTCCTAGCCACCTGAGAAACTCCACCACCTGCTACAGTCGACGGACCACCAGTATCAGCCACAATCGCCGTAGAACCCACTGTCCCACCATCAACATCTGCCACCCCTCCCTCTACATCAGCCACCTTACGCGGACGGCCAGGGCCACGGCCTCTGCTGGTCCCGGCCACGACAGGGGAAGCAGCGTTCTTCTTAGGCCTTCCCCTGCTCCTCCCAACACTAGCCTGGACGCCACCATTTCTCGTCGGGCGACCTCGCCCACGCTTGACCGCCAGTTTAGGGGGACGTCCACGGCGTATGGGGGTCCCGTCCACGACAGGCTCACCAACCAGACCAGTGACAACATTCACAGAACCCAGTGGCCCAGTAGCCGCATTCTGCAGCTGGGGGTTCTCGAGCACGGACTGTTCACCAAAAACAGGCACAGCATCTTGGACGGGCTTCCGCTTAGAAGGGCGACCCGGTCGCTTCTTTTGCCCAACAGAATCAGCCCCATTCACGGAAACAGGAGGTGGAGGAGCATCTCTAGGAAGCTTGTACGAGTTCTTATCCCTCAAAATCTGGCCGTCATCTGCCAAATGCTTCAAGTGGGTACTCAACAATGATGCGTGATTTGGAAGCAGGTTCGAGTGTTGGGTCTCTATGTAACTAGCAATAGCCCTCTTGCTCGACCCATCTCCCTCATTCAGCGACGCTATTGCTTCCTTTATCATCTGCACAAAACACGAAATGAAAAACAAGAAGATAATAAAATCACACACCCACGAAGAAAAAGAAAAGAAAAGAAAAGAAAAGAAAAGAAAAGAAAAGAAAAAAGAACGTATCCAAAGACTAGGACGTAAGTGAAAAAGAAACACTTGGTTGAAGTTGGATTTTGAAGAAAACACCTCGTCATAAGGGGGGTGACTGGGGACAGCAGGGAGGGAGGGCGTTTGGTCTGCTGCCGCGACGGTGGCTGCGGCGGTGGCGGCGGTTTCTTCCGGGACATTTAGATCGATGGTGGGTGGGTCTGAAGCCATACGCAGGAAATCAAGAAACAGGCTTTCTGTGTGTGTGTGAGAGGGAGAGAGGGGGAGAGAGAGAATAAAGGAGAGGGGTACGAAAACGGATACGGGTTGAGGAGGAATTGAACCGTTAGAGCCCGTGGTGACTCATTTGTTTACCCCCACACATTTTCAAGTTTTGGATCTGGATTTGAATAATATATTTAAAAAACCAAACATACTATATTTTGGTTTCTATTAATATTAATGTTATGTTATTTTATTTAATTTTGATCTTAGATCACTTATATTTGTTATAATAACTCATACCCATTTCCCATAAAACCTCACATTTGCAACAATTTCATTTTCAGTTAAATCTACGAGATATTTGTAATTAAAAGTAATTTAATTTTAAATTAGAAGTAATATTTTTTAATAAATATCTGATAAAATTAGTAACTAGCTAGCATAAATATATAGACCTATATAATACGAAATCAATAGGTTATGTCAACAAAATTTGATGTACAACTTATGGGATCTCTCTCTTCTTACTAGTTTTATTTTCATAATTATTACTTACTATTAGAATTTTGAGACATTGAACATGACGAGGGGAAATTGATTTTTCATATTTTATTTTTTTTTTACTTCAAGGCTGATATTCAACTCTCACACTGTTGAATCATGAATGCTACCTGATAGTTGACTTTCCCAACTTTACTGTTTTATAAGCATAATAACATTAATAATCAATGATAAGTTAATTAGTTTATAATATTTTAAGCGCGTTAAATAGCATATTAATTGGCATGGCTAATAAAATCATACACCTAGGGACATGATAAGAGTTCTTTGATCATACATTTATTCTCATTTTAACATATATGGACCAAATACATTCTCAATTCTCATGCAAACCACCAATGTACAAAAGACAAAATATATATAAAAAAATAAAATAAAATAAAGAGAACACCAACAGTCATTGAACGTTGATGCCAACTGGTTGAAAAATCAAATCCAATGCACCTATGACCTATCAGATTCAAAGACTTGATAAATCAAAACAAAACATTATTGATCATCCTCTGTCTTTTAAGCAAATATATAATAGACCACAGAGAGAGCGAGCATTGCTGAGTGTGAGTGGAACAAAATCAAGAAGCGGATCGAAAGACACGAGGCCTAAAAAATAAAGATTGAATTTTTTTCTTTGTTTCGTAACAGTTGGAGTTATATGGGGGCTGGTGGGACATTCGTGGACGGGGTTCGTAACTGGCTTCATAGCAGCTCATCGTCTGTTACATCTCATTCTCCTTCGAGAATTAATGCGTACGAAAGAAACCCACTGGGGTAGTTCCTCTAGAAAATCAAGAAGGGGAGATCACTGTTGTTCAAGATTTTGACGTTTCAGAACTTTAGTTGATCGAAGAGGGTTTATTCTTTGTTTCTTCTTCTTCATCATCCATGGAACCCCACAAAAAGGTTAACTTTTTATGATATTTTTGTCTTCTGCCATATGCAACGTGTAGATCTGCGTGCCTGTCCTTGTTCTTGGGCTCTTTATTGTTATAGGACTGTTTTATTTTTCTGCTTTTCTCTGGCGAACTTGGTTTTGGCAGCTTTTGTTTGGTTTCAAGTGTGAATCAATCTGATAGGTGTCAGATCACCGTTGACGCAATTTGAACGTTGATCAAACTCTAGACCAATGAAAATTCTTCTTTGAATGACTGATCTTGTATGCAGAAAAAGTGAGAGAGACATTATTTGGTTGAAAGGACGGGCAGGTCAAACGTTAAATAATTTGTTTTTCATGGTTGTCTACGTGTTATTCGACTAGTCGATAGAACTTTGTTTGTCCATCGAACGGAAGGGCCAGATATCATGGTGATTTTTGAAACATGTTTCTTTTTTCCCTGGTCCATACGATGAAGCTAATTACTTTGGTTCTTTGCCTTTTGATGTTAACTTTTTATACATATAATGGAATGGCTGTCGAAGAATGGGGTTACTTCTTGAGATTGTTTTCTTTGTTCTGTTTTTCTCGAATTATTTATTGATTATGTATGTATTTTGTTGTAAAGAGTGCACTGGAAAAGGATTTCTTCACGGAGTATGGTGAGGCAAGTAGATATCAGGTTCAAGAAGTTGTAGGCAAAGGTAGTTATGGCGTCGTAGCTTCGGCAATTGATGCCTATTCGGGAGAAACAGTTGCGATTAAAAAGATGGATGATGTATTCGAGCATGTTTCTGATGCCACTCGAATCCTCAGAGAAATAAAGCTCCTCCGGTTGCTCCGCCATCCGGACATTGTTGTAGTTAGGCACATTATGCTTCCTCCTTCTCGGAGAGAATTCCAAGATATTTATGTTATCTTTGAATTGATGGAATCTGACCTTCACCAAGTAATTAAGGCTAACGACGATTTAACTCCGGAACACTATCGATTTTTCTTGTATCAGCTCCTACGTGGCTTAAAATATATTCACGCAGGTTGTATTCTACATCTATCTACTCATGAAATCTTCATTTCCTTCCTACTACAGCATGTGACTTATTATCCACTGACCTTTATGTTAATTGGTAACGACTAAATGACAAATTAATACTTGAGAATGTGTGGCAGATGAATGATCTTGTAACATTACCTTAATTCTTTGTCATTCAATTCTTGTGAATGCAAATTTGGATTTGGCCATCTTCTATCTACCTTTGTCATTCAATCCTATGAGTGCAAAGTGAATACGCTAATTTCTAGACCACGGAAAGAAACTTCCATCATGTACATGAAAAATATTATCCTTTTGTCCAGCAAATGTGTTTCACCGAGATTTGAAGCCAAAGAATATACTGGTCAATGCCGACTGTAAGTTGAAGATTTGTGATTTTGGGCTAGCCCGTGTCTCGTTTAATGATGCCCCATCGGCGATATTCTGGACTGTAAGTTTGATTCCGATGAAGGTTATGATACATTATAAGATCTATTTTGACATGTAATGTTGTACTTCTCTCAATTGAGTTCATTTTTGTTCATATATGTTGAAGGACTATGTTGCCACTCGGTGGTATCGAGCACCTGAGTTATGTGGCTCCTTTTTCTCAAAAGTAAGCTGATCTCTCAACAGTCCCTTTTCAGTCATACACTGTCTGGTTAGTGATAAAAACTATATGTAGTATTATCCGAAGTTCTTCACTAGTTCGTCAATGCTAATGATTGTTTTCATAAATAAATATTGCATATATTTTTTTCCAGAATTAGTTTGTTTTAGGCCTTGATTGTATTAACTAGCCTGTTTATTAAAATTTTCTCATCCATTCACTTATGTCCGTGTTTCGTCTTACCAGGACTTTCCTTGCTTCAACTAGACTTCACATGTTGCATTTTAAAATAATGGTAGTAACTTTAAGTTAATTGTAGGCTACATTATAATGGTACTTTGCTCATTGATGAAGTCTGAAGTGTTATATAGGGAGGACATGATCAGTGGCAGACTTGGGATCTTTCATCTGTAGTTACAAGATAAGTTGTCAAGAATATTGATCAAGCATGCATATTTGCTGTCAAAAGACAGGACCGTACGACATGAACTAGATTTTAATCACATGTATGCAGGCTATGAATGTTATGCATCGAGATTTTGGAAATATTTGTGCAGAATACATGAAATGGTTGCGGAATTTCTTTGTTTTCAGTACACCCCGGCTATTGATATTTGGAGCATTGGCTGCATATTTGCCGAGATGATTAGTGGAAAGCCATTGTTCCCTGGGAAAAATGTGGTCCACCAATTAGATTTGATTACAGATCTGATTGGCACCCCTCCTCCTGAATCTATTGCAAGGGTTAGATATTTAATCCCACTGCATCGTTTTGATTTTATTTAATTCTAAACTAACTCTATTTCAAAATAAATTATTTCTGGATTCTTTTAGTTAAGTTCTGTTAAGCAAAATGTTTCTGTTTCTTGTATTAACATGTTCCAAGGAATCGACAATTAATTTGTTCTTCAGTGTTGTCTATTACCTTTGTATCAGTGTTTTTTGCTATTAAAATGGCAGATCAGAAATGAAAAGGCGAGGAGATATCTCAGCAACATGCGCAAGAAACAGCCTGTGCCATTTGTTGAGAAATTTCCCAATGCTGACCCTTTGGCCCTGCGTATACTGGAACGTCTAGTCGCCTTTGATCCTAAAGATAGACCAACTGCCGAAGAAGTAATTTATAGTGATATATAACTCTATAATAATACACAACACACAAACATGTATGTAATGTGAGAACAGTTTGGATGATTATGCTTACAGGCATTGGCAGATCCGTACTTTCATGGGATGGCAAATGTGGACCGCGAGCCTTCAACTCAACCCATATCAAAGCTTGAATTCGAGTTTGAAAGGAGAAAATTGACAAAAGATGATGTTAGAGAGTTAATTTATCGAGAGGTTGGCCTTGTAGCATAATAGCCTTGTGATTTCGTGGTTTGTTGGACTTAAATTCTTTTATTAATCCCAAGAACTTTAATCTCAAGCAAACAGATACTAGAGTATCACCCTCAGATGTTACTAGAGTATCTTCGTGATGGAGATCAGACTAGTGGCTTTATGTACCCAAGGTTAGGCCAGTTGTAATGTATGAATGACTCATTTTTTTCGCTCAAATGTATATTCTTGTCTGAGTTCGAGATGGCAGCTGGAGCCATTTTCTTAGGATTGGATACTGAATTTGGTTTCTCCGACTTTTGTTAGTGGTGTTGATCGATTCAAGAGACAGTTTGCGCATCTCGAGGAGCATCATGGTAAAGGCGAAAAAAGCTCTCATATCTTACGGCACAATTCTTCACTACCTAGGTATGTCTATGATAAGGATATGATACTTCCCTTGCAACTTTTACATGTTTCTTGTTGAATCTACTGTACAAGGATATTTTATCATACTTAAGTTAGCAATATTACTTTTAGACGGTAGTGTCCGCCTAGTTTTTGCATTTAGATATCCTGTTGTGATATTGCGAATATCACCTGATTGACTATGATACTATTTTGATGTCAACTGGTAGTTTTAGAGCAGTGAATGCTTGAAATCACTCGCTTTCTTATGTGTATGTGATTTTCTTGTTCTGTGAATTTTTTTCATATTTGTCAGTCTAATTTCGTGAGTGTATCCGGCTGGGGTGGTAAAGAAGGCTTGTTTATTGATGTGTGTTTCTAAATCCCGGTTTTGTGGGAGAAACCAAAGCTATGCTGGGTGTTTCTCTTACAATGTAGAGATCAGAGAAATTAAATGATTAAATAGACAAAATCCCTGCATTATCACTAAAATTAGAGAAATTTCTTATTCTGACCATATGCAAACAGTGAATGTTAAATCCTTATCCAACCAAGTTACAATTTTAGCATCTGCATTTTATGTGTTGCTCTGAATGCAATTGCTCTCTAAATCCGCATTTTATGTCCAGAGAGCGTGTCCTTGCATCCAAGGATGAGGCCATTAAAGAGAATGATTGTGAAAATCGAACTTCAGCTTCTGTCACCGCAACTCTTCATACAATTGTAAACGAAAGTGAACAAAATGGACCAAACAAGGCAAACTACAGCGCTCGGAGCTTGTTAAAGAGTGCAAGTATCAGTGCTTCTAAATGTATAGGCGCCCAAGGAAAAAGAGAGACTGAGGTAGTTTAACTGCTCTTCGTTTCTGATTGCATACAAAGGTATATTATCTTTTTACATTGGTTGGCAGGTAGATTCCATTGCGGAGCAAGATGAACTGTCTGAGAAATTTGCCACTCTCCATACTTGAAAACATGGAGATCACATCATCCATGAGATTATTTTCTGCTTGCATTTTTAGATACTTTCTTTGTTTTAAGTTGATAGTAACAGCAGCGACCGTTGCATCCTGCACAAGGGCATTGTCTTTATTTTAGGATCTAATTTTCCTTATAACAGATGGTATAGTTTATAGATCACGAAAGGACAACTTTCGATATATGGATTTGTTGGCCAGAAATGAGGATATTAGCGTAAACAATGTGTAAAAGTCACTATTTGGTTCCTGAATTTTTACTTGCAGTTTGTACAAAAATCACGGTCCGTTTGCCTTCTTTTTGCTGGCTTGTTTTTATATTACTATGAAGTCTTCTCTATTCAATGTGTAATTTGAATTTGCTTTGCAAATTTTTTGTTTAAAACTATTGCTTATATTTATATTTGTATATTGTAAATGTAAATATATGGATCGATCTGCCTTTTCTATGAGCTAAACCTTTGAATAAAGTGTACAAAATACAATTGTAATAATTAAAATTTATTTAATTTACTGTTGTTTCTAATGACTCTTTGAAAAAAAAAATTATCTTAATTGTAATATGAATATTGGTTGGTTTTATTACTTATACTTGAGGCACATGAATGATGAAACTTGTCCACAGTTATATGCTTAACAAAATCCAAATGCATATTAATAAAAAATATCCAAAATTTAAAATTTTATCAGTATCAACAATTTTACATATTTACAAGAATTTTCAAAATCGAAATGAAAATTGATAATTTTAAAATTTGTACTTCCAATTTCCAAAACACCCAGCTATTATCAACATATATCTCCTTCAGCTGATGACCGGGTTTCTGTTATGCATCTCTTCACCAATTACACTGGGGCAATTTGCCATAGTCAAGTTTGCTGAAATTTGAATCACTTTGAGTTACTTTGGACAATAACACATCACACAGCTCCTCTGGATTCTTGAAATGTCATTTTCACCATTTTTGTCTGCATAATGTCAGGGTCACTTACCAGTAATCCCCACAATTACATTCTCCCCCATTGAAATGATGGAATCGGTTAGGATCACGCAAGATTATCGATCTGCCCATGATCTTCGCCATGTGTTTGATAGCCGTATGGCAGTCCTCACAAACCCGCAAGTTTTTAAAAACGCGAACAGGTCTCCCTTCGGGTATCTTGATAATTCCATATGCAACAGCTAATTTTTCACTATGGTACTTCAGCATCTGCTGCTTCTCCTCTTCTTCTACATCATGTAGAACCAGTTTTGTGGTTGAGATATAACCATCCAGTTTCATCTTCAAATCTAGCTCTTCCAAGAAAGCAAGGATCCTATCACTCTCTGGATGAGCAAAGTCTCCTACTGAAAACGTGTGAATCTTGTTCTGAACTTCCACCCAGCTATAACCCGGAATTTTTTTAACGCCAGTATCCCACATTTTAAATCTCATTTTATTGACATCACGCCACCTGCCAGAAACTGCATATAAATTCGAAAGAAGAACATACATTCCAGCATTCCAAGGTTCCAATGCAAATATCATTTCAGCTGCCTTTTCTCCTAACTCGGTATTTCCGTGAATCCGGCTGGCACCAAGGAGGGCCCCCCAGGTTGCTGCATCTGGCTCGAAAGGCATATTTTTCATCAGGTTTTGAGCATCATCTAGCCGTCCTGCGCGGCCCAAAAGATCAATCATGCAAGTGTAGTGCTTGGAATTTGCCACTATGCCATAATCTTGATTCATGGAATCAAAGTACTTTCTGCCCAACTCTACCAAGCCGGTGTGACTACATGCGGACAGAACACCAACCTAAATGAAAACAGCACAAGTGAGTACTGATGCCAGCAATCAACAGACACAGAGAGATTGCCCCTACTCAGAATGGTGAAACATAGAATGAAACACTTTCCTTCACCTGCACATATTTTGCACAGATAATAAATGCTCGCATCTTTGGGAAAAAAAGGCCTTTTTCACAGTTATTTTTTCTTTATTTGCTCATTAAATTTTCATAGCTGGGGAATGTGAACTAAAAAAGAAGGATCACAAAATTCATGGTATGGCTTGAGAAATTATAGGGTGAACTTCAGCTACCTTCAACTCCCAAAACATACATTTCCTGATATTTAAAAGGAGGAAAAGTTTATGAACGGTGTTTCTAAAGTAAGATTGATCCCACAACATGGGATTGAGTGATAGACTCGATGCAAAATGCTGAACAATTAAAGGATATAAGTTATTCATGAAGTTAACAGCATGAGTAGGAATTCAAAATGAACCGATAAACAAACTCGTTCACTTCTGCAATACTATTATAACATACAGGTGGATTCAAGAATCCTTGAGCCAAGCTTGTGAAAAACGAGGACAAGTATAAACTCAACCACAAACTTTACCATGGTAACTTCATCAGGCTGGATGTATGCCTGTTTCATGGAGTCAAAATGCTCAAGTGCTTCTTTGCTAAATCCATGTCTTGCATAACCAATAATGATGGTGTTCCACGAGACAACATCCCTATGCTGGATTCCCATAAACACTTCCTGTGCCTCATCAATGCTCCCACATCTACAGTACATGGCAAGGAGAGCATTCCCCACAAAGCAGCCAAACTCATATCCTGCTTTAGTTACGCGGCCATGTATTTGCTTCCCCAGCTCAAAAGCTGCAACATCAGAGCATGTACTCAATACACTAGTAAATGCTGATCTATTTATCCTCTCTCCGTCCCTCTTCATTTCGACAAACATTCGTATTGCCTCCTCACTATCTCCACTCTGAGCATAACCGGCAATTATTGCTGCCCAAGAGATGCAATCCCGTTGATGCATTCTATCAAACAAGCTTCTAGCATGAGCAATGTCTCCATTTTGAGAATAACCAGTAATTATCGTATTCCACGAACTAATATTCCTACAAGGCATAGCGTCAAAGAATTCTCTAGCCAGATCCATGTTCTTGCTCTGTACATATCCAGCGATCATTGCGTTCCAAGAAACGACACTTTTCTCTGGCATCTCGTCAAAGATTCCCCTTGCCTCGTCTAATTTACCATTTTGTATATAACCTGACACCATTGCTGTCCATGTAAAGACATCACGAACTGGGGACTCCTCGAATAACCTCCTTGCCTCGTCCAGCTTCCCATTTTGAGCATAACAAGTAATCATAGTATTCCATGATACTTCATCCCTGACAGGCATACGATCAAAAATCTCTCTTGCTTCGACCATCCGCCTCTGCTTCAAGTAACCACCCATCAAACAATTCCAAGAAACCACAGCCCACTTCTCCTTGCTATCAAACAACCTCCTAGCCAGCTCGATCATCCCATTTTGAACATAAGCGGCAAGAATCCCATTCCAAGAGATCTCATTTTTCTCCGGCATCAAATCAAAAATTCTCCTGGCATCATGTACCAGGCCGTTCTGTGCATACCCCGACAACATAGCATTCCATGAGACAACATCCTTTGCAGGCATTTCGTCGAACAAGAGACGAGCTGCCCCAAGATTCTTGTTCTTTACATGCCCACTCAGCATCACATTCCAAGAAACCAAGTCCCTCTGCGGCATGACATCGAACAGCTTCTGAGCGAGATCAAACTTGCTATTTGAGAGGTACCCAGATATCATAGTGTTGTAAGAAACGGGAGTTTTCCGAGGCATAGAGTTGAACAAACGCAATGCCGCATTGCATTGGCCATTTCGCATATAATCGGTAATGGCGATGTTGCACTTCACTACATCGGAGTCCGTAACTTTGTTGTTCCCGCGCTCTGGCAAGGTGGTAGCTTGAGCATGGATTCTCGTCCTTGTCTGGTAGGAACGACAGAAAGTTGTCTGCAGTTGTCTGATGAAACGCATGGATTGCGGCAAGGATTCTCATTTCATAGCTCAACCATACACAAGTTAACCTGCACAATTTCCTTTCGTTTATGGGATTCAAAAACGTGAACAAAACCAAAATCCACACTTGAAAAAATTAATTAATTATGTTTAATCTATTATCTATTATCTATTATTATTATTATAATTATTATAAGAGGCGATCCTAAGAAAAACGAGACGGCAAAATTTAAATTATGAACTCTTTCGTATTAACTTGAAAATTTATATATATATATATTCGAATAACATAATTAAAATAAAACAAAATATATAAATCAATAAAGTACACAAATGAAAGAAGATTAACATAATTCTTTAAAATAATTTAATCAACAAAAAATATTATTTAAAATTAGCTCTTCTTATATTTTTTGAAACAAAATCATCAATTATGTCGTCATAAAATATATCTTCCAATATATTTTTTTAATGCAGAGGATCGCCAAATCATTCAGTTCTTCTTGACTCATTGTGGTTCTCAAATAAGATTTCAGTAATTTTAACTTGGAAAAACTTTTTCTCAACCGATGCATTTTAACTTGGAAAAACTTTTTCTCAACCGATGCTACAGTCACAGAAATAGTCAATAAAATTTGATATGCAACCACGATCATAGGAAAAATATTCATTTTCAGACCCGTAATCCTCGAATTTTTAGAATCTATGTGAAATTACAACAATATTAACATCTTACCTTAAACCAAAATAATGTGAACAAAAACATTAAATCAAAATAAGATTAAACAATATATCAAAATTTGAAAATAAAATAAAATTAAACAAGAGTCTTGTAATTCATACCTTGGATCATTTTATTGAATGTGTTTGTATGTTTTCGTAAATTTTATACTTTTCTATTTTTTGAATTCTTAAACTATTGATAGTCAATTCACGTAATCGCACGCAGCCACAAACTAACAAAAAGGCAAAGTATTATCGAAACTCTCAAAATTAAAAACGCAAATCCTTTTTTTATGTTGATGAATCTTGTGTGATAGCATAATATATAATATATATATATATATATATATATAATATTTTAAAAGAAAATTTTGGCCCCACACAAGGGTGTGGCCCTGGGCGCGTGCCCTGGCCGCCCAGGGCCTGGGCCGCCCCTGATTATTATTATTATTATTTTATTACATATCTAAAAGTGTGAATAAAAAGACAGTTTTACAATTATGAATTCACAAATTTGTCCTTTTACTTTACACATTTTTACAATTTTATATAAAAATAAATACATATAAAGATATAAATGTAAAAGTTAAATAATGACTAGGACATAAAAGTAAATATATAAGTTTTTATATAAATAAATGCAAAATACATTACTTACTAATTATTACATATTAATGCAGTATTAGTGGGTTGATTAGAATAAATAAATCAAAAAACTGTTACAACATATTGAGCCTAAAATAAAATTCCATTATGTCAAGATTTTGGGTGGGATTTATTTTCATTTAATTAACTAAATAATAAAATTAAAAGAAATATTTTTGTAAAGAAAACAATTTAAAAAAAGAAAAGAAAAACAAAAAGTTATAACTTTCGACAGTAATTTAAAATAAGTTTAGAATTAAAAATTAAAAGGGTATATATATTTATGAGATTTTTATAGTTTTGTATAGATTTAAATAGATTATACAAACTTAATAATTATACCACCTAATATTACTCATTTTTTTAATTGACTAAAAATAAACATTTTTTGCATCTATGAACAATGTAGCATGCATTTTTTACAAACAAAATCAATTAAAGAAAATATTTTTGTAAATAATTTCAAAAGAAAAAAATAAAAAGTTAATACTTCCAATAGTAATTTAACAAATGTTAGAATTAAAAAAAACTTATTTTTGAAACCTTGATATTTTTGTATAGATAGATACAAGAAGAACAAAATATTAAATAATAATAATTACACAAACATAATAATTGTATCGACCTAATATTGCTCACTTTTCATTGTCTAAAATAAATATTTTCAAATTCATGAACAATGTAAAATGTAATTTTCCTTTAAAAAATTTAAAATTGTGAATGAAAGGACAAAATTTTCAAATTGTGAAATAAAAACTTTTTCATTTTTATTCTATAGTATTTTGTAGCGGATTGAAAAATAGTTTTGGATATAAATATAAAATTGAGATATTAGTTTCAATGAAATACTAGATCAATTACATTAGTATTTAATTAAAATATGAATTATATATACAATGATATTTTTAAATTATTAAATGCTAAAAATAATAAACAATGCTATGTTTAAATTATAATAATAACAAAAACCATAAAACGGATAAGAAATTATATTTTAATAGTAACAACAATTATCAAATAAAACCAAATTTAGGATAACTATTTTTTTCTTTTTATTTGAATTAACTAATTGTCTCTATTGAACTCTCATAACTACAACATTAATTGAATATATTTCACCCCTATATATAATTTACAATATTTCCTTCTCCCATAATTATTCTTTCTTCGACATCTAATTCATTTTTATGTTGTAGTTGTAATGGACGTTTTTTATGGAAAGAATTGAATTCTAATAATTTCTTGAATTAGAAGGTGGGTAAAAGCAATAAATTAGTGCTATAATTAAGCTTCAAAGCTTTAAAAACGGTATTTTATTTAATTTTCCATCGACCACCATCGTTACTTGACATGATGATTTAATTTAATTTTTTTTCAAGAAAATTTATTCATGGTAAGCAATTTATGAAGATGTATAAGTGATAATGAAATGGTAATCAGTCCTAAAATTGACGTGTTTAATTTTAATTACTAAAATTATTTAGAAAAAATTATGAGGAAATATATATGAGATACAAAATTAATAATAAATTTTAAAATTAAATTCTAAAAATTTTTAGTAGCTTAAAATAATGCACATGATTTTTGCATTTCATAAAGAACCACTTCAAAAGTTTAATCAAGATTTACAGTTATAAAAGATGTGTTTAAAAAAATATATGGATAGAGAACATCATCATATATCATATCAGAACTAAATTTCATAATTTAGATCTATATTTTTTTGGAAATATTGACCTATATATTAAGAAGGTGGATTTTAATTTTAGGAAATAAATTTTAAAAAATATGATTATAACTTTAAGTAATACGAGCCACTGATTATAAATAGATTATATATATACACACGTGCGTGACGCACGTGTTTTTACTAGTTGGTATAAAACTGTCATTCCCAAAACGATTTTTTTTGGGTGAACATATTTCATTTAGGAAAGTATAGTTTATAAATTATGAAATTTAAATGATATTGTTGTGATGGTGAATGATGATCATACTCCATCTATTAAATTGATATATAGGAATTAATGAATATCCATGTAACATGCTAGTTATCAACTTATCATACTATCACGTAAGTAAAAACATACGATGAGTTGTGTAAAGATAAATGTGCTTATTATTATATCATGCAAACATACTATGAATTGCTTGAACGTAAATGTGAACAACAATAAATCTAGCGGAAAATTCACACAATCAAAATCACTTATTCACGAAAAAATACATTTCGTCCTATATAACATAAGTCACTTAAATAATGCTTACAACTGTATCACGCAAAACGTACGATAAATTACGTAATTATAAACGTCAATAACACAACGTCTCACGTAAAATCTAAATAAACAAAAATTACAGCTTTTTCAACAAAAAAAAAAAAAACGTATTTCACGCTATATAATATAAATCGAAAACCGTCAGAGAACACGAATTGAGCATGAAAACATCTATATAACATAAATCGAAAACCGATAGCATGAATTCAGCAAGAAAACGTGTTAAAGCAAAAATTTCCAAAATGAGAGAGAGAGAGAGCTAAGAATGTGTTCACCAAATTTTTTTTTGATTATTCCTATTTTTCAAATGCTTTTAATTCTAGAAGCACACAAAAACAAAAACAAAAAAAGAACACCATTTATTTAAAATATTTTTAAAGTTAAGTCAGTTTTGATATAAACTTAGGTATATAGGAAATATTGTTCCAATATCCAACTTACATGCTAATTAACATTGCATCACATAAAACATATATACGACGAGTCACGTTATTGTATCACAAAAAACCATGATTTGATGAGTCATATGAATATAAATGTTCTTATCATTGTATTACGCAAAATAAATGATGAATTTTATGAATATGAACATGAATAATAACGAATCTCACGTGAAAATTTTAACTTCTTTCACGAAAAAACATGTGTTTCACCCTATAGATATAACATAAAGCGAAAACAGATTAGTGCAAATTCATCTTGAAAACATATCAAAACAAAACAAAAAAGAAAAAGAAAAAGAAACTCCAAATAAAGGAAGAGAGAAAATTGAGTAACACATGCAAGTGTGTGTACGTTAAAATACATTGATTCAAATATTCAATGTTTTAAAAAGCGCTAGGCGGGCGGCGACCCACTACCTAGCGCCTAGCCGCCTAGACAAGGGTCTAGGAGGTTTTTTTAAAAAATCTAAATAATAAATAACTTGGAATATTCATGAGTTTTACTATAAAATATAATTTTTATGTCTTATGGTTTTCAGTTTTTGCACGAAAATATTATAAATTTTAATAATAATAATAATAACAACAACACAACATAAATATTAATAGATATCAAGTTTTCACATGTAATATGAGATTTAATTATTTGCTTGACTTTTTTTTCTGCCCTTTTTCTTTCTTTATGTGTTTGTTTCTCTCTTCGCATCTCTCTTTTAGTTTTTATTTTTAATTTTTTTAAATAAAATATAGTAATCGTCTAGGCGGATTTCTGCTCGCCTAAGCGGCTTGGGCGCCGCCTAAGCGGGAAATTAGGTGGACAACGCCTAGAAGCATAGCCTAGCAAGAAAGTGAGACGGTGGGCAACCGCCTAGCGCCTAAACGATGCCTAGGCGGGTCTAGGCGATGCCTTTTAGAACACTGCATTGATTAGAGAAGAGGAGAAAAAACTCACTAACAATGACAATTATTTGTTAAAATAAACTAATTAGAAGTTTCATATCACAAAAACATAAAAACAACATTTTGAACCATTATTTCAAAAAAAAAAATCCAAAAAATTATTAAAAAGAATTATTGTTCGAACATATACTCCCACGTAATTAATAAAACATATATACACGTTAATAAATGCCACCAATAATTGTATCAAACAAAATACACAATATTGAATCAAGCATATATAAAATTAAATTAAAATCATATATATGTAATATAATCAGGAATAGTACTGTTGGAATATCGAAGCGATGAAAGGTTTTGAGTTCCTAATCGCTTCGGGTTACTTCGATCCTATCTCATGGGTATTACCCCATGGGGTAGGTGGAACTCTTTTATTGGTTCAAATTATAGGGGTCTCACATCAATTATGTGGGGCCTGCATAATTTGATCAATCATGTGCTTCCACCTATCACGTGGGGGTAAAATCCATGGGGTAGGATTAGGGATGGCAATTTCCTCCGAACCCGATGGGAGCCCGATATCCGACCCGAACGAAGGAGGGTATGGAGGCATTTTTTGGACCCGATTAAATTAATGGGTATAGGGATCTCGTAACTGGGAATGGAGGAGGATGTAGTGGTATCCTACCCATACCCGACCCGATACCCGATTATATATATATATATATATATATATACATATTAATTTATATTAAATAAATGCTAATTTAATTTTTTTTTGTTGAATTATGTTAGTTGGATGAAATAATAAAAATTATTAATATAAAACTAATGCTATTTTTTAGAAGTTTTATTTTTTATATAAGTCTTTGGTTGTAAATTTTCTTCGGTGTTTTATTTTTTTATTATCTTAAAAATTTTGATATAAAAATATAGTAAATAAGTATAGTTTTATCAAATAATTAAAATTTTTAAAAAATTATTTTTATGGAGTATATACAATAAATAGGTATATGGGTAGGGTAAGGATATCCGATCATCCGACGGATATGGGTATGGGTATGGGTATGAGGATGAATTTAATAAATGAGTATGGAAATGGAGGCACGATATCCTACCCATACCCGACCCATTGTCATTACTAGGTAGGATGAAATTTTCCATCGCTTCGAGTGTCGAAAAGGCATCCTTTTCGATCAATTATTGGGTCCGTGAGCAATTTTATGTACCGAAGAGAGCACCGAACTCTTTTTATTATTATTATTATTATTATTATTATTATTATTATTATTATTATTATTATTATTATTATTATTATTATTATTATTTAAATGCCTTTTAATTATTATTTTTTAAAAAAAATATAGAAATTTATTTTAATGCTAAATGCCTAAAATCACCCAAAAAAAACATAAAAACACGTTGATTTAAAATATTTTTAAAGTTCAAGTGCTTCGGAAACAATATATATATATAAGACATTTTTAATATACAACTTACATGTTAATTATCAATGCATTATGTATCACGTAAAACATACGATGAGTCGTGTGAATATAAACATGCTTATTAGTGTATTTTAAAACATACGGTGGATCGTGTGAATATAAACATGAATAACAAGGAATCTCACGTGAAATCTACATAAAAAAAACTATTACTCTTTCACGAAAAAAACACATCTCACTTATATAAAATATAAAATAAAACAAAATCTGACAGCACGAATTCAGCACGAAAATGTGTTAAAACATATTTAAAGTTCGAGTAGTTAAGAGTAAAAATTTATGTAGGAAATGCTCCAGCTTACATGTTAATAATAATAGTGTAGAACATACGATGTGTCGCGTCATTGTATCTGCAAAACAAATGATGAGTTGCAAACATAAACATATTTGTCATTGTGTCATGCAAAACATTCGATCAATTGCACGAATAACAACGAATCTCGCATGAAATATACATAAACAAAAGGTACTTCTTCACGAGAAAAACATGTTTCACCCTATATGATATAAAACGAAAATGGATAGCACGAATTCAGCACGAAAACGTGGTAAAGCAAAAAACCCCAAAATAAAAAAAAAGAGAAAAAAAAATAACTTAGTAACACATGCAATTATTTATATTGACATACGATGAGTAGTGTGAATATAAACGTGCTTATCACGATATTACGCAAGACATTATACGATGAATCACGTGAATATAAATGTGAATGACAACGAATCTCACGTGAAATCTACATAAATAAAAATTACTACTTATTCAGGAAAAAAAATGCATCTCACCTATATAAGATATAAAATAAAACAAAAGCTGACGAAACGATTTCAGCATGAAAATGTGTTAAAATATATTTAAAGTTCAATTATCTAGTTAGAAGTAAAATATTGTGTAGGAAATATTTTGTATCTAGATTGCATGTTAGCTATCATAGCATCATGATCACGTAGAAACATACGACGAGTCACGTCATTGTGTTACGTAAATATACTACGAGTTGTGTAAATATAATTAAATGCATGTTTGTCACGGTACGTATCATGCAAAACATACAATCAATCGAGTGAATAACAACGAATCTCGCGTGAAGTCTACATAAACAAAAGTTACTTATTCATGAGAAAATGTGTTTTACTCTGTATGGCATAAATCGAAAATGGATTGCACGAATTCAGCACGAAAAAGTGGTAAAGCAAAAAAAAAAACAAAATAAAGAAAGAAAGAGAGAAAAAAATAACTTAGTAACTCATGCAATTATGTATGTGTTAAAATACATTGATTAGAAAAGGAGAGGAAAAAAAACTCATTAGCACTGGCAATTGTGTATTAATTAGAATACACTAGTTAATACAAAAGTGCACACATGATTGAAGCATTTGGGGGAAAATGGTTTGGGTTCCTAATTGCTTAGAGTATCGAAAAGGCAACCATTTCGATTGAGCATTTTATGTACCGAAGAGAGTTCACACATGAGCACCAAAACCTTTTTTTTATTATTATTTCTGTTTATAAAAATGCCTTTTAATTCACTTTTTTGAAAGGAAATTCCTTTTAATTCTGAAAGAACCAAAAAAATAACATAAAAACGTTGACTTAAAATATTTTTAAAGTTCATGTACTTGGGGAAAAAACATATGCAAAAAATGTTCTAATATCCAGTGACATGCTCATTAATATTGTATCTCGTTAAACATACGATGAGTCACGTGAATATAAATTTTCTTATCGCGTAAAACATACGATGAAGTGTGTGAATATACATGTGAATAATAACGAATCTCACATGGAATGTACATAACCAAAAACTATCACTCATTCATGGAAAAAACGCATTTCGTGTACATAAAATACGAAATAACTTGCAAGCGGACAACATAAGTTCCGCAAGAAAACGCGGTAAAGCGAGAAAAAAAAATCCCAAAATGAAGGAAGCGAAATAAAAACTCAGTAGCTCATACAAGTATAATTAAAATACATTGATTGAAAAAAAAAAAGAAAAAAAAAAAGAGGAATTTACACTCGATAAAACTTACGTTCTAATTAAAATGCACTAATAATTAGAAGCTCCATAACCTCGCAAACATGAAAACAACATTTCGAAATGCTATTTTAAAAAAACAAAACCAAAAAAAAAACTTTTTTTATCATAATTGTTGTTTAACCATACTCTGCAAATTATGTAAGAGAACATCACACATATATACACATGCATGCACATTAAATGTTACAAATAATTATATGAAAGAAACCACAAAATGAATCATATCTACATAAATAAATAAATAAATAAAACCCAAATCATTATATCGATAGTTCATCAGGAGCAAATAATTAAATAAATAATAATAAAAAAGAGTATATATATAGTGACGCGTGGCAAAGCAAGGCCACAAAAAATAAAAAAAAGGGTGGTTTTATGAAGGTTTCACACGTGGTGTATTGCTTTTTACATCGCCCTATGCATGTCTACCTAATCTCACAACTCTTTCCTATAGCTCTATAAATATCCCATTTTCCATTAATCCACAACACATACTCTATAATATATTTGTGTATCAATTCATTGAAATGGCAACAAATGTTGATCCTTTGGTAGTTGGTAGGGTGATTGGCGATGTGGTGGACATGTTCGTGCCCACTGTCAACATGTCTGTTTACTATGGACCCAAACATGTCACTAATGGCTGCGATATCAAGCCATCCTTGTCCGCAGCACCACCCAGAGTTCTCATCTCTGGCCTTCCTACTGATCTCTACACTTTGGTACAATAATATATATATATATTCCTCTCTTTCTTCTTCTTCTTATTCTTTTTCTTCATCACGGGTTTTTTTGGTATGTTATAATTTTTACACTTGACTGAACCATGGGGCCGGGTGGGTTCATTTTCATGAATGATAATATTGGTTATATATATATATATAGCTAGCTAGCTTGCATGTCTTGCGTTTTTTGGGTTGTGTTGGTGTTGGATGATCTTGAATTCTATGTGGTTTAATTAATTAATTTTGTTGCATGATCGATGCTGCAGGTGATGACAGATCCAGATGCGCCAAGTCCCAGTGAGCCTAGCATGAGGGAATGGATTCATTGGTAAATCATTGTTACATTAATTACTAGCTATCACTATATATTTAAATTTGAAAAATAATTAATTAATTATATTATAAGATTACCTTTGTTTTTCATGAGTTGTGATTTTTAATTTGATGTGCTTTTCGAAGGATCGTGACGGACATTCCTGGCTGCACCAATGTCGCTAGAGGTACGTAAAATCTATCTTTGAAATTGATTAATTGCCATCCCTTTTCAGTTTTGAGTTTTGGTTATTACATTTTCAAATTTTTGTTTTTATATATTAATGTTTAATTTTCGGCTTTTTTAACACCAAAAATTACTGATATAATATTAGAAAAAGATTACGACATGTCATATCACACAAGTAATTAATCGGACCAAAGTAGTTAAAAAAAATTACAAGTTAATATATGTAGCAAAACAATCATTTTACCAATATGTTGCTCATCTTATTGCATGTATGTATAAATTCTTTTGGTTTGCATGCATTGGCAATATATATTATATGTATATATGATATGAATTCGAACCGAATGTCAGGTACGTACATGATCTGAATTTTTAATTAGGTCGCAGTAGCAATGTATATACGAAATTATGGTTGATTGGATAATTGTTCGTTTGTCTTCACAGTTTGTTCGTTTGAATCTAAAGTTGAATAAGTGTCGCTAAAGTAGCCTGACACGTGTGGTCGACATGCGTCGTATCCTCGTGTAGCACGGCAACATCACATAAAATTAATACATAACTCGTTTTCATTTTATCCAAAACTTATAATTTATCAAAAAAAAAAAATTTAAGAAAATCCTTAGTTTCTTGAAATTTAAGGGATTAGGCAGGCCATTTGCTTGGGAATTGTACCTTTATTTTGTGAAACATAACTTTTGCTTCTCATGTATTCATCTGAACATCGTTTTGTAAAAAAGAAAATACAATTCAAAGTAAAACATACAGTTGCTAATCTGATGATGATGATGATGATGATGATGATGATGAAACATGATGAATTACAAGATCTAATAATAATAATAATAATAATAATAATACTTGATTAGTGCATTGGTCATGTGGTTTTCAGGGAAGGAGGTGCTGCCGTATGCAGGGCCGCGGCCACCGGTGGGGATCCACCGCTACATACTGGTTCTTTTCCGGCAGAAAGCCGTGATGGGCGGGATAGAGCCGCCGGTGTGCCGCTCGCATTTCAACACCAGGGCCTTCGCCCATTACTTTGATCTGGGAATGCCTGTTGCCACCGTCTATTTCAATGCTCACAAAGAACCCGCCAACCGAAAGCGCTGAATTTATTATATAGTACCAAAGCCCAACATATATAGCTATAATCTATATAATATAAGTTTAATTAAGAGTTATATATAGTGTGCTTATTGGAAGGATTATGCATGAGTCAGAACCATGAACGTTATAAATTAATGGCTTCAATTTCATGTTTCTTTTTTTTTTTTATCTATGCGTCAACCCCTCCATATGTGTATGATTTGTTTTTTTTTTTTTTTAAAAGAAAAACACAAAACCAACAATATTTATTAATAAAGATATTTATTTTTTCAAAAAGTATACGAGCATGTAACCATATATGCAAATTCCCACCAATATTGCTTGTATATATCTTGCGGTCCGTGCGTTGATTATTTAATGGCCAACCTATTGAAGAACGACAAAGTATGAATGCATGAAGATCATAATAAATATTTGGAAATCCAAAAACAATTACACTCTAGAATAGAAATTTAAGATACTTCTATTGTTGGATACTTCAGTTGTGCAATGCCTCTGTTTCAATAGTTTTCTGCTTACATTTTCCACTTTTGCGGTAAGAAGAGCTGAAGGTTTAAAGTTTATACTTTCCTGTGATTCAACAATGGGGCCTAGGCTCTCAATCTCAGTAACCGTGGAAACCTCTTCATCAATTTCAACTGTCTGAACTTCTTCCAGTTTACGTTTCTTGAAGGGGTTGTTGTTCGGAGTTTTGGAAGGGAGTCGAAAGGGCATTTTCACATTGTCTGTCAAGGCTTCATGTTTTTTTGAAGGGAAAACCAAGTTTTGTAGTGATAAGATCTCAGTAGAGTGCAGCACTTTCTCCGCAACTGTTGTCGGCTTTTGTTGGGCGAAACCATTGATCATTGTGTCTGTTGGCACATCATTCGTGAGTTTGCCTGAAACAAAATGAGCAAAATGGACAAGGGGAAGTGAGAGTAAGCAATTCTTTACATGAAATTTATGCTTTTAGTTTTAAATATAAATTCGAAATTCATTATTCATCCACCCAAATAAGTTAAATTGCTGATTCCAAATACAATTCTCGGGTTTCTCAGAAAGGTGTTAATTATACCTATTACCTTAATGATCGGTCATGGGTTCAATTAGATACATATTCACTAGAAAATAAGTTTTTGACAAATTGAAAGTGGCACCTTCGGTGGATTCAATAGCTTCTTCTTGTCTCAAGACTCTACTTGCAGAATCTGGAGAGTGGAGATTGAACTGGTTTCCTTGTTGAGGGAAGTGATCGAAAGCTTCCATTGTCGTCGGGTCCAGATTTCCTTGAGCGATTGCAATTGCTAGTGATGGGGGTAAGTCCCTTATTTGATGTTAAGGAGAAAACGAGAGAATTATTTGCAGCAATAGTTTTGACTGGAAAATGAAGTGAACCAAAACGGGCTTAGGTTATTGATATATGATCTATGATCCGCATCCAGTACATCAGCATGTTGAGACATAACAGATTGAAAGAAAAAGGATACGGCCCTAAAAAATCAAGATTTTGATCTTCGTTTTGCAAGAGATCCGGCGTCAGAGGTTTGAGGGGTTTGAGTTGCTTTTTAGCTGCATCATACCTGCCAACAAACTTTAAACGATGATGCAAGTACTATCGCTATGATCCTGCATCATCTTCTCAACAAATTGGACATTGGAAAAGGAAATTTCAAACCAAAAGAATATTAGAATAGTATCTTAGGAAGGATAGTATCTCAAATTGGAACACCACTGTCATTTGTTGAGAAGTTGATGTTCAGATCATGAGTTATAAGTAACTTGATTACAGGAAATAAATCGAAGTTTTCATGCGTTATGAAGCACTATTTAATACATACACTCGAGCATGCTGGAAGACTGCAACTGCTTCTTTGAAGGCCTCGGAGTAACCTTCAGGCATTTGTTTTCCCTTCTCAAATCTCAAAACTGATAGGATCTGCGAATTTCAATAGGTTTTTCAGCCATTCCAAGAAACAATTACATCTTTGAAACAATCAATGCTCGAAAGAATAGAGTTGAAGATAAATCAAAATGAGCATGCACGAAAATCTGTCAGAAACAAACGAGTTTTCATCAATAGGTTCATGTACAAAAAATATGCCGTGCAAATTCCAACTAGAACTTTGTTTTAGAAATTTAGAACTGAGGTTTTCTTAAAAGCATCTAGGACATAATTAACATACTATCAATAACTTAGTTAAGCTTTTGCTCGATCAAAGATTGCTCTTACACGGGAAAAGTTCCGATACTTGGCGACCAGGTTGTGAGCTCTTGCAGTTCCAACTCCGGGAACAGATGGAAGGAAATCACAGCCAGCCAAGACACACATACCTGAAATATTGGCAAACTGAATTCATGATTGAAGTCCGATCAGCACAAGAAAAGCACCAAGATATTAGTAGTGGTAGCAAAAGAATAAAAAAAGATATTCAGACATGGATACTCATGATGGGTTAATCCATAGAGACAAGTCCTAAAACAGAAGTTTGAAAATTATGGAAAATCACTAAATTTTGAACTCCAAAATGCATAATGCAACCAGACAATTCACCTGTTAGCAATTCTCTATCAAAATTTTTGAAGGATGGTATGCAACCAACAGTATTAAAGACATTGTCGAGAGTTATCTCTTCACCATTACCATATCGGTCCATCTTAAAGACTACCTGCAAGAATTGGCGCGAGAAAAGTTCATGCTGAAATCTAGAAAAAACTGAGTAACATCTGATTTTGACAAGGCACGATTTCTTACAGCTGGACAACCATATGCTAGTAAGTCACTGTCCTCTGAAATGACTGCTGCAACCCCACCCTCTTCAGCTTCAAGACCAGACAGGTACGCCAATTGTGCATCTGCCTCATATGGAGCTACAACAAATTCAATATTCTCTAATCTCAAAATCTGAAAATTAAAACAGTTGGTACTATTGATGAGTCCTGCATGGGCAACTTAGTTTGGAACTGGAAGTTAGTATACACCCACAATATAACATATGCATCCAAAAAATATGCTGGAAGGATAAGTTCTGCAGATGTTAAATTTTGGAACATAAATCTTCATGTCACGTTCTACAATGGTTAGAAGCCTACAAATGAATTAACTGTCATGTTTACCTGGATAAGTTGATGTGCCATCAGTGGAGTGATGCTCACTGCCCTCTACACCATATTAACACAAATAATCAGGATGCATATCATACAGAAAATGACCAAATAGTATGAAGACTTGTAAGCTATCGCCGAGTGCATCAATTAGAGAGAAGAAGTAAGAAAAACTCAACTAATCAAATCCTAAGCTTGTGAACTCGTCAATTACTTTACCGGAAAAATGGAAAACAAACAAAGTTCCTAAGTAGTTTCTGCATCTTATATTTTATGGACCCTTTTGTTCTAGATTATTTTAATTTTAAAAAAACAAAAAAAAAACCATCTAAGATGGTTTTATATATTACACTCGGACATGAAGAAAATAAGTTCTCTGGTTAGTTCAAAACCAAAAATCACACCTTGGCATGGAGAAATATATGTACCTAAAAAGAGCTATACTTGTTATAAAATGTTCAAATGTTCATAAAATCCCCTTGAAGTCAATACATCAGTGGTCACTTCTATTATAATTAGCAATACATTTACCCATGAACTATCATAGACAGACATATTAAATCTGCAAATGAGATATAAGCTCTCTTGCCAATTATCAACGAAGTGGTTATAAAGTCACATGTTGAGCCCAGGGATGGGATCCATATACAAGGCTTTGCGCAAGACACGGTACTATCAAATAATCAACGTCCATTCTCTTTTTACAAATTTGATTGACTCAAATGAAACGAAAATTAATCTGGTGATATTAGTACTAATAGTTCTCCCAATCTTGCACACAGATCTTCATAAAATGCCATGGATAGTATACTAAGTCTGTAATTTTACTTGTGATCTGTCAAGGAAGTTGGAAACAAATGGTGCAACCTACAGGATTCTATCACCTGCCTAGAATTTGAAAGCAAACCATTACAATACTTCATACTTTCCCACAAAATTTGAACTAGTGTCGGAAAGAGCAGACGAAGTAACAACGCTAAAAATGAAGTAATACCTGGAAAAACTCAGAGGCTGCATTTGCATTGCCTTCCTTCAGCTTCTCCATCGCCATATCTCTATTGGCCTTTCTTCTCCTGAATCAAAATTAATTTGAAAAGTAAAAAAAGAAAACATCAGCATACAAGTTATCTTATATGGCCCTTGAACTTTGCTCTTCTAAGATAACAAGCAACTGTTAACTGTACACAACATGCCTGTGCCTTTCATCTTCTGTAGCAGCCTTGCACGGAATATTCCCGCCATCAAAAACGACAACCGGAGTGATGTTATGGTGTCGAAGCATATTGATTCGATGCATAAAATACTTCAAATATTGGGATTTCTTGTCTCCATCAGTATTCAGGCAAAGCGCCATGCTACACGAATAAGCTACAAAAGATAAGACCTCGTAGTGTTAAATTCAAAACCCCCAAAACTAATTGAAGAAAATAGCATTTGTCACAGATGATTGCCAATCACCTCCTTTATGAAGCCATGAATATGCATCGATACCCACCTGCGTCGCAAATCAAAAAACAGATAGTTAGGAAGGAAATGACTTGAATCACAGAATCAAGTTCATAAATCAAGAAAAAATGCAATCTTACTCTTTTGCCAGAATATTTCTTGATGTGAACGGATTGAACATGTGGCTTCATGAATCTCAGAAGATTATTGATGCCCATTTCTTTTTTCCTTTTTTTTGCTAATTTCTTAGGTAAATAATTTTAGGTGGAATATGTAATTGGTCGGATGAGAAATTGGCGGATCATTTATTGATGCGTTTTCTTACCCCGCCAAATGAATTTTGAGTTTGACAAAGGCGAAAGTATTCCCGCGGCTTTTCTTACCACTCGTAAGTCTCGGTGCACGTACCATAAGCTGACTCTGATTTCTAGTTTCCACCATCGTACTTACATTCTCAAGTTTCTTAAATCATCATCATCGTCATCATCATCATAATAATAATAATAAGCTCAGATTATTGATATGAAGAGAGGTGAGAGTAGATTGGGAGAAAGAAAAACGATTTATTTTCCATGGTCTCACAACTTGCAAATGGCTTATTTTCTTAACGATTTTGAACCCCGATTTTCGCATTGGCAAGGAGAAAAAGGTTGAGTTTTTCCACTGGTTAGTTCGGATGTTTTAAAACCATCGATTGATTTCATATTTTTGGGTGATTTTGAGCTGTTGATTTTCGAGCTTGGGAAGATAAGAGGGAGAAGAAAAAGAGATGTTAATGAAGATGCCAATGGGTATTTTTACGCGGGTAAAAGAAGGCATATGTGCAAAATTGTTATTCCCAAAGGAGTTGGAACAAAAAACAATTGTTTCTCAGGGACAGAATCAAAATAAAAATTTGATGGACGATCAGAAAAAACATTCTGCTAGGGGGCCAAATTTCGCCCCTCGATCCCATCCCCGTTTCCTGGGTCAGCCGCTGCATATGTTGGTCTGGAAATAAGATGACATGGATCACGGGGTGGTGTTACAGTAGCGTCAGTATCAGCAAAACTGATAAGATTCCACAGATCCTTTGTTCCACAATAACTTGGATCAAATGTCGGTAAAAATACATATAACCTAAAAACAAATTATTCATAATCAAAAAGCATGGATCTCAACCCATGGAAATATAATTTAAACATCCAGCATTTCAAGTTTAAATCTAACACCGCAACTTAAGGTCTCACTGAAACAACAAAAAAAAATATTTGGCAGCTCCGCTATAATCGCATATCTAGTAGCGTCCAATGCCCCAAACTCGAATAACACCATCTGTGTAACCACTGAAAAGTGTGCTTCCATCAGCACTCCAGCTAAGACAGGTGCAGTAATTGATCTATATCAAGCAATTCAGAGAGTCAGCTATGATTCGACAAATGCAAACCTGAATATATTCCAAGGTAAATCGTACACAAGTTTCTCAAATTATTTCTTTGTTTTTACACAAGTACATTAGTATGGCATGTTTTAAAAACGACAACAAGAATTGCAGCAACAACTATTATCAATTGCAACACCCGGATCTCATAGAAAGGGACTTATATCATGTATAAACTGTCCTGAATGCATATGGAGAACGATCAGCCAAAAGAGAATTGAGCAGCTATTGGTGGCATGTTATAACTACAAACTAGGTGATCTTATAAAGCAAGTACAACAAATACTTATAGAAATCCACGGCATTCAATTATCAGTATATGAATGACTGCACATATATTAACTTGGTATGGTCTCAATCTGGTGAAAATCTAGTTCCAGGTAATTTCAGTATCTACAAGTTTGAAATCAATGAAGCATAAAATAGAATGGCATTGATGAAGTTAAGCAAAGATGGGACTAATGTTGAAGGGGTAAAAGTAATATAAAAATTTAGGGGTACAAAGCATCCTTGGCATATTTTAATATAAAAATTTAGGGAGTACAAAAAGCATCCTTAGCCTATATATTTCATCAAATAATCATACAAATGCCTAGTTACAACAGACACATTTATACAAGACATACCACCTATTCATCTTATCAGCCAATCGCAACCCATAGTGACTACTGACTAATAAGAAACAACAGTAACAAAACACAGTTGTATTGCTAAATATATAACTACAACAAACTACTCAAAGTCCGGAGAGCATGTGAGAGTTGAAAACCCATAGCAACGCACAATAGATTGGTCAAGATGTTAGAATCTGCGGTTAAAGAGCTAGAACAACAAATTAAATTAAAACAGCAAAATTCATATTAAAGAGTAGGGAGCTACTTCATTAAGCAACTGTACCTTGTTTTTACAAGCAACGGACTGAGTCGTTTCCTCGGCAGCCATCTCGCTCTCTTGCTTCAAATCAACCTTAAGATCTACCACGACACTCTTGCTTTCCAAATCCCAAATCTTGATACTAGACTCTGTGGCAGCACACAGCCAATACCTATTTGGGCTGAAGCACAGAGCATGAATCACGGAGCCAGCATCCAGAGAATAAAGCTTCTTCCCTTCAGCCAAATCCCAGAGCAAAATAATTCCATCTTTCCCACCACTAGCGCACAAACTCCCATCAGGAGACACCGCCACAGTATTCACATATCCTGAATGGCCAGTCAATGTAGACCTCAGCTTACAATTGGCCAAAGTCCAAATCTTTACTGTCCGATCCCAAGACCCTGAAACAATCATTGGCTGCGTGGCGTTTGGAGAAAACCTTGAACAAAAACAAAACAAAACCTATGCTAATCAACTCGCTGTTTTAAAGTCATCAAAATTTATAACTACGAGAATTATATCAGCTGCAATCATGGCTCCGTGAATGTTTGCAGAGAAGTTAGATTTACGAGACCCATTGTAATCAAAAACTCAAATTGATCAATTATCTGCTGCCTTTGAAATAAATATCCCTCGGAGAATTCACAAAACAGAGCATATAACATTTACAAGTACGAGATACGTAGTTATACCGCACACAAGAAACCCAATCGGAATGAGCGTCCTGATCCTGAATCGTATACTTGCATTCGCCAAGCGTATTCCACAGCTTGATCGTCTTGTCCCTGGACGCTGACATGATCTGCCTGTTATCAATCGAGAAGGCAACAGACAACACGTCTTTAGTGTGGCCCACAAAGCGGCGAGCTGTGGCCCCAGACTGCAGATCCCACAGACGTAGATCTCCATCCCAAGAACCAGAAAGAGCGAACTGGCCATCGGATGACAGGACAACATCCTGAACGAAGTGTCCATGTCCAGTGAGGCGGCGGCGGGCAACTCCGTAGTTCTTGTCCTCCTTGGTGAGGGACCAGAGAATGAGGGATTTGTCACGGGAGGAAGAGACGATCATGTCAGAGTTGTCGATGGGGGTGGCGATGGCGGTGACCCAGTCGGTGTGGGCACGCATTGTGCCGCGAAGGATCAATTGCTCTTGCGCCATGACTGTCGATTCGAGGGTTTCTGCACTGCTGAGTGAAATGTGCCAATTAGGGCTTCGGGGAGGCCAAATGTGTATTGTGGCGTATAAATAGGGGTTGGGGAATTAGGGTTTTTGTGGACGGGTCTTTTTTCTTTTCTTTTTTCTTTTTATTTTTCTAACATTCGCACAAATCAATAAATTTGTCTTATAAAAAAAAAATCATCCAAATAAAATTTATTTAAAACTAATTTTCACTAAAACTTCTCTGACTAGTGCATTTTAGTTTTTACAATGAAAATTTATTTTTGTTCAGGAGTATATAAATTATTTCATGAAATTGTTTTATTTCAGTTGAAATAGCCTTCCTTGACTAATTTAAGTGAATGTACTTTATAATTTTTAAATTCAATTAGTTGAGTTTTTTTAAAGATTTTTATGACAATAATTTTCTCGAAAAATATTGGTGAAGTTTCATCACGATTCACTTTTCATGAATCTTGGATATGAAACATTTACATGAATTTTTATTTTGTAGATGAAATAAAATTTGGATTCTATTTAAAGGGATCGACGAGAAAACTTAGGTTGCATTTAATTTGAATTTATGAAGTTATAGGACTCAAATCTATTCAATTACTTTGATAAATATATATTTGGTGTATTTCAGTTTTACACGTAAAATACATGAGGATTGTAATGGATTTAAAATATTGTGATTTCCAATTCATTTTTCAAATCAAGTTCATATGTTTTTTTCTCTCAAAGTCAAATATTTTCATTTTTTTTTTTCAAACACAACATTTTTCATATCAAATATGAATCTTGATAGACTCGTCGACCATAGACGTTGGATTGTGAAACATAAGCATTAATCTTGATTTTGATGATAACAAAACTTGGTATTGTGTTTTTAATATATTTACTCTAGTGTGAAATTGTTAGGGGTGTGCAATGGTCGGTTCGGTTCGGTTTTAACAAATTTTGGTTCGGTGTTTCGGTTTACGATTTTTCAAATTTCTAATCCGAAACCAAACCATTTTATTTCGGTTTGGTTCGGTTATTTTTATTACGGTTTCGGTTATTACGATTTCAGTAACAATTTGACTTATAAATGAAGTTGTATGTTAAATTATTTAAAATATATATGATAAAAAAAACAGTGATCAAACCAAGTTTTTGATCGTAATAAAAATAGGCATAGCAATGATTTTTGTAACCAATTTGTTAGTTATTTTACAGACATCAAAATAAAATAATAAAAAAATATAACGATTGATGGTTACCAAATTAGGGATTAATGGTGTAAAATCAAGAAGGGAGGAGGCAAATCTGTAAACCTAATGAAAATAACATATATTAATTATTTTTATTATTTATTATATTTTAAATGGTCGGTTCGATTTTTTCGATTTTTTAAAATTCAAAATCGTAAACCGGATCGGAAAATCAAAAATATCAAAAACCAAAACCAAAACCGATCGAAAAACCATTTAAACCAAACCAAAAAAACCAAAATTTACTGTTTGGTCGGTTTTTTTGGTTTGATCCGTTTAATGCACACCCCTAGAAATTGTTAAACTCAAGATGTAAGTCAAAAAATCGAAATTAGTCAAACTGAATTTTTGGCGAGCTCCAGTGTTTCGATGATATCTCACAGCTCAATGACTAAAAAAATTATCCGTCAAGATAACTGCATAGAAAACTCAATTTGAAAAATATCGTATTTCACTTTAGTTGAGAAAAAACAGATGTTATCTAGATCAAACTGACGTTGCGATACCAAACTGAATCGGATCAGTTGAGCAAGAAAACAGAATCAGTTTACCTCGAGCAGTTCTAGACTTCTAGTATTTTGGTCATATATTGCAGCTCAGTTATCAAAATGGAACAATTCAGCATGCGTTGGAAATATAAGACAGTGATCTACAAATCATATTCACGAGTCGAAGTCTGAATCGGAGCATAAGAAACTGCTAAACTACATTGAAATTGTTGGTTTGAAACTGAAATTTTGGCATAGTCTGGTATTTCCAGCTTAACTCTCTCATATAAAATCCAAATTGAGTGATTGTTGATGCGTTGAAAAAACAAGACAATGAGCTACAACTTTTGTGTTTGTCACTTTGTTTAGATATCAACGGATCATGTCAAAATGTATCCAGTTTAGCAATTCAGTTATGCTTACTAAACTGCTACCTAAACTGTAGTTGCCCAAGATCATTTTACCTACCCAAACTGAAGTTTGTCAGTATCAGTTTATCTACCAAACTGAGGTATGCTCAACTGCTACCAAACGAATTTGTTCAACTGCTACAGCACCGAAGTTAGGGGTGACAAAAATTCTCGAAATCCGATCCTTCCCGAATCTCATCCCATTTGCGTCCCGAAAAAATTTCAAACCGCATTTTCGGGATTTTTTCCATCCTGATTAATATTGAGAAAGGGATCGGGAATAAAACCTTATCCCGATTATATTTTCTACCCATATCGAAATAATATTATAATATATTTTATTAATATTTTTATTAATAGATTGAGTTAAATAATACTGAGTTTCAACTCATATAACAATTGATTATGTACTTAATTTGAATTTTTTTATTGGTAGAACGATCAAATTTTAGAATCACGAAATAAGATTTTATTTTTGTTTATTTTTTAGAAAAATAATTAATAATTTAATTAATTCATATTTATAATCATCTAATTAGAACAGATATGTAGAATAAGAGATGCAATTTGACAATTTATTTATAAAAATTTATCTAGTAATTTGTATTCGAACATTTTATTAATAATTATCTGATGCACAGTATGTCGTTCTTCTCTTGACAGAATCTTGAATTATTATCCAGAATATTTTAATATTATATATTTAAAATTGAATATCATTTTTTATTTAGAAATATAATTTCTAAATATTATTTTTTAATAAAATAATCAAATTTTTTTAACGAATTTTGAACATGAAAAAAATTCAGAATTTTGTCTCTCTACTCGACGGGATCCCGGACATCCAGGATCCCGAATATTCGCGTCCCGAAATTTGTCGGGTATGGGACTGGGAGAAAAAAAAAATTTCCGATTCTTTTCGGGATGAGAATTAGGTAGGAGGGTTACAGGACGAGTCCCGACCCTATTTCACCCATAACCAAAACTACTACAGTGCCCAAACTGCAACATTACTTAAGTTTCTGTTTCGCACCAAAATTCAGTTGAGCTCCAAGTTCAGTTTTGTATCCAAAATTCAGTTTAGCTCGAAGATCAATTTAGCTCCACAAACAGTACAAAATCTTCTAACGGCTCTATTTCTATGTCTAACGGCTATATGATTCTTAAAGTCTATAAATACAACATTTTGAAGATCAAATACAAGCTTTTGAAGGGGATTCAAAGCATGAGCAGTTTATTTGAAAAAATTATCTAGAATGAGAGCAAAACCCAAGGTGTGAAGAACAAGAAAAAAGATGAGCGTTCAATACAAACTTCTCCACACCAAACCAAGTTTATAGAACACTCTTCATTGTCCAAAATCTTTTTTATATCAGTTGAAGATAGCTCGCTCACACACATTCGAGAGATGTTCTTTGAAATATCAGTTGATTGAGAGTCTTAACACAAATACTTTAAAAGATTGTGTTTGTAGTTTTGGCATAGGAAACGTTAAATATTATCCAAATTATAAGGTTGCGTCCTACAATCAAGTATGTATAGGAGTTTTGAGATATGCAGTGGGTAAGTCCAAATCTTGGAGTGAGTTTGTACAAATACGTTGTATAAATCAAAGTCTTCTAGTGATATTCTTTCGATGAGGAAGAAGTTGTGACGTAGGAGTCGTTGAAATCTCCGAACATTCATAAACAAATTCGTGTATATTTATTTATCGCATTTACTTTAATTTTGCTATTGTTTTTAAAATGCATTATTGAAGCATTTTATATGTTATTCATAGCATACAAAGTGTTTGATAAAATACTTCAACCAAACTATTTTGAGTATTTTAACTTGCATCTTTTTTAAATTATTAATAAAATATTTAATCGGTTTCTACGAAAGATTATTTTGAGTGTCTTTCGCTTGGTTTGAAAACCAAACTCGATTTAATTTACGATGCTCAATATTTCAAGAAATGAGCTATTGTAGCACCAAAATATTTTAAAAGCGTGTATTTATCCTCCTTCTACACACCGTAACCGATCATATCAATGAATCTATGAGACCATGCCATAAAAGACGTACTCATTAACGATATGACTTCAATTTGCATATGTCGTGTGCTTGTAATGTGAAAATTTTATTTAAAAAATTTCAAATTAATTTGTTTTTCTCAATTTAAAATTTTTAAAGATAAATAAACATATAAATTGAATTTTAAAGTGTAGAAAATATATTGTCGATGATAAATATACATATATATATATGTATGTGCATATTCAGAGAGTGTTTGGTTGATCTTATAAGCTATTCAAGTATATTTGTTTTTAAAAATTCAAACAATTTATAATTTGTAGAAATAAGTTGTTTCACAACATATAAATTGTTTTTAAAAAAATTTAAGTTAGTGTTTGGAAGAGATTATAAGAAGCGATTACCAGCTTTTCCTTTACAAAATTTCACAAAATTTGCAAAATTCTGTGAAAAAAATATGAAAATTGCTTTCTAAAAGTTATCCCAAACACTATCTTATAAGTCATCCCTATTTTGTAATTTGTTTTGATATTTTTTTCCATATTATTCTTATGAATTTTATTAAATACCCACCATGTCCCTGCTCATCATTTTACACTAGCTCATCAAATTTTCTTCAAATTAAAATATAAAATATTTTTATTTTTAAATATATGTTTATATTTTATGATAAAATTCTTAATTTATTATATATATATATATAGATAACTATTTACATCAATTTCATAGTATTATATAATTTTGACAATAAAAGATCTTATAATAACAAACACATTTACACTTCAAGTTCTTAAAAATTCATCCAAACACTATAATATCTTGTTTTTTAAATAAGAACTGACAACTTATGAACTTCGAAAACAACTTATAAGTTCATGTTTTTTCTATAAATAAATAAAAATTTCTAGAACTTATAAGCTGTTTTTAATAAGTTTAGTCAAACGTTATCTCAACAAAGTTATATAATGATGGTGTAATTTTAAATTTAAATGATATTTCACTACATCAATTGCTCGAGCTTCTGGTTTTAAGTCTAGCGTTGAAGTTTGGGACTTGAATCCCCCTGATTTTATTTGTAATCAGTTACAACAAGACATGCTTGATTAATTAAAGTTTTTGAATTTCAAAAAAAAAAAAAAACACCCGACTAATTTTCAATCATTTTGGTTTAGCCTTGATTAATTTTATAGAAACTAGCATATATATACACACATCCAAATACAATTTTTTTTATATGTTTTTGTGTTTTGAATTCACGTGAGTATGCTAATTGTGAGAATTATATTGATCCGTGGATAATGGAGACAATAACAAAAAATGAATTCAAAAGAGGGTGCAAAATAAAAAAAATGAATTCAAAATATTGTTAATAAATAACAGTTTTTTCTCTTGCATTTTTTTGTTGGGTACCTGAGAATTTTTCCGAACTGGCTGGTTAAAAGGGGACTGAGTTTTTGTTTTTTGTTTTTTGTTATAAATATTTTTCGATATTTTGTTTAAAAAAATATATTTTAAAAAAAAGTAGAATTCCTATTATAGTATATTGTTCCAGACAAACAAACAGAGACTTCACGAATTCCTTTGCATTACTCCCAGCAAAAAAAAAACCCTCTGGGCTCGCACCATTGTGTTGTGTCACTTCTCGGTGTGCAAGAGAGATAACAAACATACAAATGCCGGCCAGTGCTTGGGGCCGGTGATTGAGCGAATTCAACACTCCGAGGAAAAGGATAGAATAAAGAGCTTGAATGTGGTCAGTCGATCTCTCTTCCTTAATTTCTTAATATGTGGTTTTGATTGCGGATAACCATGCCTCTGTTCAGCTTCCGGAGTTTGAGCTCGAAATGCTTTCTTCTTTCCGTTTCTTTGTTTTATATTTGATTTGATATTGGATTTAGTTTTGCATGAACTAATTGGTCACTGCGTCGTGACCTAATTTCTGGTTTCATATACTTTGTACTTGGCCGAGTTTTTTCGGTGGAAAATACATGGATCGAATTGCCTTTCTTTTATTTATTTATTTATTTATTTTTTACGATGGATCTGATTTCTTGCATCCGTTTGGTTCTAAACGAAAACACCGGGAAGCTAAATATAGACATGAAGGTGATTCTGTCAATCATCAGTATGAATTGTATGTTAATTTCAGTTTGGGGTAATACGAGCTATCTTCTAATTTTTATTTGCAAATAGATGCTTAATTCGTCAAAAGGGTATAGCTTATTAGTATTTTTTGGTATTACGTTTACCTTTCGCCAGAGCCATGGTTATACTGAAGCAAATTACACATAAAAGGCCATATGTTGTGTTCAGCCGTGTGTCACCTTATATTTAATTGGGTAATCTGCATTGATTGTTATCTTCTCGTATTGTTTATGAACAGGGAGTTTTGGAGGAGGCATAAGAGGAAAGTGTACATTACACTTGGAGTTTTTGGAAGTGGATATTTATTGTACAAGCTCTATGATGTTAGGAGATGTAGGCTTAATGATCTCGAGAAACAGGATGCGGATGAAAGAGAGAATGATGAACTCATCAAAGCTCAGTTAAGAACTAATATGTCTCTGATTCTCCTCTCCATTGTTCTATTAACGCAACTCAATGCTCACATTCTTTTTGTTTTTGTTTGATCAATAGAATTCAATCCCATTTTGAGAGCGTTCAGGGAATAGCTGATTCAACAACGCTTCCTCATGTAATGGATTTATTAGATTGTAGATTGGCTGAGAACTTGGACCTCACACAGTTGACGAAGAGATTGATTCAAGGAAAGGGCCAGCCAAACACGCTATCAACATCAGAAAAACTTGAATTATGGGATAAACTCAAAATTCTCAGTGTGTATCTACTGTGCTCCTTCATCTACTATGATAACAAAATTTTTGATGGTTTTGTTGTATTAGCACTATTTTTAATCATTTGTTCTTGTGCTTGCAGGTTTTACGAAGATGATACTGACTCTTTGGTCAATGACTATGCTGAACCTTTATATCAAAGTTCAAGTCAACATATTGGGGAGACATCTATATATCGACACTGCACGAGGTCTTGGAAGTTCTCACATGCTTGTAAGCATAGTGCAGTAGTCTAAGTATTTGTTTTTAGCTGATATCGATGTTGATTGTATTTTATTATCAAGTTATATTTGTAATCGCTTTAGTTCTATTCTAGGAGGATCCTGATCCAAATATATCGTTCCTCACAAATTTAAAATAATCACAAGCATTTGACAATCCCCTTATTCATTATTCTAATCTGGCTTAAGAAAAGAAATCACAATTTTCTTTCTCTATATATGAGATAACCATGCTCATGCTACTTCATGTGCATGTTGATAATTTTAAATATAAAATTTTTCTACATGTAATTGGAAACTTGTTCGAGACGGTAAACTTTACGGTCGCGCAGCTAATATGTAACTAAATTTTTTTTTTTTTAATGAGAAATTTGTAACTAAATTCAGACTACTATTCTGCATAAGAGGTTGAATATCATGATATTTAGTTTAGTAGCTTATCTTGTATGAATGGAACAAAGCTGCATATAATCCTTGCTTCATTGTTTCCTTCTTTATATATTTGTTCGTATTTACATCAAAGTTTAAATTGGAAGTTTATTTGTTTGTGACATCTGATGGTGTTACCTGTAGTAAAGATGATCATATGGAGGAGTTATTGGAATTGAACTCATAGCTTGCACAATACCTGAGTAGGTGAAAATGCTTTGTTGAATTGAGCAGCGTTGTTCTTCCTCTTGTTTCAATGACAATTTCCTCTTCTCTGCCTTCTTGGTTTTATCATTGAGTAACCCTGAATTTTTATTATCTTATCACACCTGTTCGTCCTTTTGCATTTTCTTTTTTGGGATATGACATTTTTAGACCAATAGAATGCTTTTGGACTTGGGGAATTTAGGACAACTTTATGGCCTGCATATTCTATTTAACCAGTAAAATTTCTTGACAGTGAGCACAGTTGGTGCTTTTTGCAAAGTTTATTCATCGGCGATCTATGATTTAGATAAGCAAGCTTGCTGTAGAAAATGCCCTAACAATAAATTCGCGTTTCTTATTCATCCTGATATTCTGATATGTATCTGAAGGCTATTTCATTTCTGTGTGTGTTCCAGGATGAAGCTGAGCTAATTGACAGAAATGATGAGCAGCAGTTTTTGGCCTGTGCTGATTATCTTTCTAATCATGGCCTTCTTGCCCTTGTATCTAATGCAGAGGCAGCAGCTTCTGAAGTCCTTAAAGGGTATGCCCTCTCAGATAAAGTAAAATCACCTTTTTTATGTAGCTGAATGGAGGTAGCTGGTAATTTTAGTTTTGTGATGTGTACATTCACATATGTCATGTTACTGAATTGTCATTCCTATATTTCTCGAGCAAAATAGTTCTCTTAGTAGTTAATTATGTGATATCCCTGCGAAAGCATCCCAGGGCCTTGACCTGCTTAAACCTCCATGCTTTTCATACTTTGTCATGCAACTGTACTTGGTATTGTTTTAACCTCTTTATATTTTGACAAACAAATTCAAGCATCCGTATCTTGGGGTTGTGCTTATCGTTTAAAGTTGTGGAGATTCTTGAATATGTACCGAATTAAACTTGACATTTTTGTTAAAAGATATATTTTCGAGTATTTATTTGATGGCTCGCTATGTCAGAATTCTTTGACTATTTTTTACAAGTACAACCATCTATTAAAAATGTATTTGATTTTCAATAAAAGGAACTAGTGAAAGCACTATCACCTTTGGTTTCACATGAAAATACACCCTAACTTTTTCAGAGTTTTATGAGCGATTAAAAATATTGGTTAGATTTGTAAGTTCCTATTGTGTACCAAATAGAGGGAAACATATTTATTCTCTTTCCATCCTATCCAGTTTAGAATGTAACTTATATTCCCTTGGAGTAAATTGGTAAATGATCTAGCCAGATACGTGTGACTTGAAAATGAACTGCTGATATGGTTAATTTACAGTAGACAAGTTAGGAGACCTTACTTTGAAAGTTTTATCTGAACTAAGGCAACTCAACCTGGCATTGATGATTGGTGATCACCAGGCCCGGGTCCATGATACGCTCCAGTTGACATCGTAGAGCTTGGGGCTTGCCAACTTGATTAGTGGAGTTAAGGAGATGAAATCCATGAATTTACATTTTAATTTTCGTGTAGTGTTGCTTAGTGAAAATTATTTTTATTCGATCATATGATCATATTCCTTGTGTCATTTCATCGAATTGGCTCTTGTGCAACGGCCGTTGATGCACTTTGTTTTAAACCTTGTGTAACTTGTGATCTTCAATTTTGCAGAACACAATTGAAGGATTTCTTCAACCCTTCATCTCTTCATGAATTAATTATTCAGATACTTGACACTTTGTTGAGCCAGGGGAGCCCTCATCACTGGGTGAGTTATTTGATGCCTGATGATGCTGGAGCATATAAACTTGCTGCATCCTCCAGCACTAGTGGCTCCGATATTGCCCGCGCTACCAAATATGAATTACTCATGGCAGAGACACGTGCGGTTGTGTCAAGGTATGGCTAGACGTTGCCGATTCAAAATTTTTGATACCTCATTCGAACAAGTTGATATTGAAATGCATAACCCTGCCTATTTTGTTTATGATCTATCTGTCTTTATACAGTGCTGAATTCGAAAATATTGTGGACATTTCTTTGCGAACATTGGTGAGCATGCTGTTGGAAGATCTAATTTCTGAATTTGGAGGTAGTGATTTAGTTTCTGGGATGCCACTCGCCAAACTTCTTCCAAGAATCGCTCGGATGAGTGAGCTGCTTCTTCAAGAATCAAATAGGAGCAAGTACATCCAAAATATTCGAACCATACCGGAGGTGGAACTATTCTTCACCCTCTTGTACTCAAGTACGCCCACGTCGTAGTGTAGAATCATTGTTGTAGTGTTGTAATCTCGAACACTCATAAAAAAGTTAATGGTGATCTTGCCTGTAATGTAGAACACTCATAAAGAAGTTAGTGGTGATCTGCAAGATCCGAAGAAAGGCGAGAGACGTAAAGGTTGTGAAATGTTGCATTTTTTATTTATTTTCTAGCTATTTGGTGTTTTAAATTATGTCGTTCATCTTTACATGATCTTGTGTTCGTTAGATAGATTATTAATTTCAGAGATTCTTAAGAGGCTTATTCACCATTGCAGAAGATAAGAGGCCCTATTGACTCATTTGCCTGTGTCGGCTATGTTGGATCGTCTTTTTAAAATAAAAAAAAAGGATATTTTTGAAAATTAAAATTGGATATTCAGAATTACGCTCATGGCTCACCACCCTCTGCTATATAAATGAAGTCCGGGGAAAATTATGTAATATTAATCAATCAATGGCTAAAATATTAATGTCATTCCTACCAAACACCTCTTTAATTAATTAATGGCTGGATGTTAGACGAAACGAGTAACGTGCTACGGTGCTACGCATCATTTATTAAACGAAGGGACCAAAAGTCTTTGTTTGGGGAATAGTGCCATTATGAACTTGAAAAGGCAATAAAAGACATTTACCCGTTAGATTTAAAAAAAAAAAATTGATTCCGAAGGAACTCATTTCACACGAGTCAGATGTCTATTGGACCATGCATGAGTTAAATCGAGGGATGTGCCGCTGGACCATGCATGGGTTAAATCGAGGGATGTGCACGAGCGGCAGAGATTTGAGGGAGAAAGCAACATGACCAATCTCCAGAGCATACCCCACAATATTTCAGCAGAAATATGCTCCACACGAGAATCGAACCCGCAACGTTCTCACGACACATCAAACTTTACCAACTCACATATGCTTTTGTGAACATATTTACCCATTAGATTAGATAAATACCAGACTTTTCGTTGGCAAAAAAAAACGTAGATTTCATCAAAATTCATATAAAACAATCCGTTGATCAATTTGTTATCATTTGATGTCAAAAAATATATTTTTTATTATAAATATGTGTTAGGATTTAACCGTTTCATAGATTACGATCCGTGAAACTGTCTCACAAGATAAAAACTTATGCGATATATTTATTTTTTCATTTTTATGAAACTTTTTTATTTTATTTATTTCCTTCCTCTAATGTTCGTTGTAAACTATGTTGCCGTACAATCGTAATCTAAAAATCAAAATATAGCACGAGTAGATTTGGAATATTCACCAATGAAAAATTACACTTTCACAAACTGTTGAGTATGAAACAAAATAACCAATTAATTAAATGTTTACTTTTTGAGGTAGGTAGCAAAAGAGGGTAGGTAGTGGAAAATGCAAAAACTTGGGCTCTAAAAATTAAAATGAGCAAGAAAATGATGGGATCTGAGAGTAGAGTAGCCATAATATTAGAACCCTATGGAAACCTATCGTTGAAAATGTTGTTGCTCTTTTAGGGTTTGCCAAACGTCATTAAATAGTCGTTGGTTTCTTTACAAATATTATTTGTTTTTTTAATACTATTTCAAATTATTATTATTATTATTATTATTATTATTATTATTATTATTATTATTATTATACCTAAAATGTACAATCCAAGAGTCTTTAAACCGCTAACATGAGAAAGACTTCATATGTCGATACCATTTGATTCAGGTGATGAGATAAATAGTATATGGATAAGTAATGTTATGTAATAAAAAATAAACAAGAAATGATAGTTAATATAATATTTGATTTGATTGATATATTATAGTTTATTTGATTTGATTGATTAAATTTTACATAAAAATGATAAATTATCATTTTGTTTTTTTAATAATAAATAAAATATAAATAATATTATTCATAAGGGATAATATAATAATTTATATTCAATTAATTGATTAATGTGAGATAAATAATTAATGATTTGATTGATGTAAAATAAACAATTAATAGATGGATAAATAATATGACGAAAAAAACGCGAGATTGGACAAGATAAATTATATCGAGATTACTAATAAACGTATCAAACGACCTAAATACATTAAATTCAATTATAAGAAATTTTATTTATTTATTTTTTATTTTGACAGTCTTAATTTTAAAAAATCCTTAAAAAGGCTTCTTAGTTTTTTCGTTAACAAAAATTTAAAATTTTGTAAAATTTTATTAACGAAAAATTGAGAAGTGCTTCCTAGAAGCTCTCCCAAACACTACCTAAATATATTTATATTAGCAAACAAAGAACGGAATGCATGCTACAAAATATAGACATTTGGCTACATATGTTTGAAATAAATCAAAAAATAAAATATATAGACAAGAAAATATATAAACATCTAGGTGATGAACTGAATGACATATACCTCAATTTTGAGATACTATAATTCGTGAAATATTATCGATCCATTTAAACGAGAATGAGGATTTGGTTAGAAAATAAATTCTTTTGGCGAAAATCTTCGAAACGTAAATATACTCTACTTTTGCACCAATTAGATGCCATAATAATTTTTTTGTTAACCAAATTAAAATTAAAATTATTATCTAGACCGCTGCAAAAAATCTAGTAATTTGAAAAGTTTTGTGTAGCCCCAAATTAACATGTGATTGCTCTAACTTTTATATTATTTTTTCATTAACTATATTGTTCTAACATTTAATACGTCGACAAATATAATAATGTAATAAATTGTATTTGCATTTCATGTCTCGCGTTCTTTCTTTCTATCTTTTTTATTTTTTGGAGGTCTCTATCCATGAAAACAAAAAAAAATTAAAATTATTCTGACATGTTGTGACTGGTCATATGAAAACAAAGACAAAACGTATCTGACTTTTTTTATAAAAAAAAATGCAGAGGCAGAATTCCAAACACAATAATTATAATAAAATAAATAAAATAATAATAACTCATCAAACAAATGAAGATACATTTCCCCAAATAATTAAAAGGTAAGTCGTGTTGCGAATGGGACATGTTTTAAATCGTCAAAGTCGTCATTTGCACAGTATATATATGTTATTATTTATTATAAATTGATTGAAATTATATTAAATTCCTCCATTATACAGTTTATTATTTCTTATCAATGTTATTTATGAAAAGTATTGGTAGACATATGTCAATCTTTATAATATGAACTGAAATCAACAACATAATTACATACAAAAGCGAAGAATTTACACGCTCATATAAAGAGTAGTAAATAAATAAAAAAATTTCGTCCTCTAATCCATTGCAGCATGATTATATCCAAAGTAAATCCCTGAAAAAATAAGAACAAAAAAACCAAGAGAGAAACAATAATTTAACCAGTAAATACTATATATATATAATATACCTCCAAAATGGGTTAATTAAAGATCGTTTACCAGCATCAATGACTTGCTCCAGAAACCAAAAATGGCAAAGTAAATCTACAAGTAGATTCACTGGAGTTTCCATGCAGAGAATACAGTTGGAGGTTGAAGTTTAAGCACACAACTGCGGCAATAGAAATTAATCTTTTTGCTGATAATACACAAAAAAAAAAAAAAAACAAACTTACCCTTTAAATTTGAACATGACAGAAGATTAATGGTTGACTAAAACAAGGCAAAAGTGTAGAGCTCCCTTCAATCCAAAGAAGGTGCAAGTAAATGGGCTAATTTCAAGCTCCTGATATATGCAAACCACAAATCCATCCAATGAAAATCAAGAAATATTGGATGGGGCTGAGGGATCCATAGATCAGCAGCTTAATCTTCCCACTAATATCCTCTTTTGGACTTCAAGGAGCTCCACGCTCTTACTCTAAATCTTCCAAGAAAACTGCACATGGAATCTTGGAAACAGATGGGGAAAAAAAAATCAAGGGTTCGAAGCAAAAGTTCTAAATCTCTAGCATGGATACAAAGATCTTCCAGATCTAAGTGATATTGGAAATGAAAGCAAGAGATATATAGAACTCCCCCATGTGACTTGTGATACACAAAAGCCATTGGCTTCTGGAGATGAAAGATTCCAAGAAACATGTAATATAAATTTATAGACAGCGTAGCTAGCTAGCTAATACCCTTTGGGCAAGGCAAACCCTAGGGAGAAGAGTGATAAATATTTATTTAATTTGAGTCATAAATCTTTCGTAATAATATTCAATCAAACCCTAACTATTTTTATTATATATTTTTTTGGAAAAAAAATGATAGTTTGTTAAAACTTTTATTCCCATGTCAAAATTGATATACCCATTGTCTCCATTAATACTTCACGAAAAACAGTTAAATATCAAGTTTACGTTATATCTACGATGAAGTTGACACATACGATACGACTATACGTACGTTACATCTGAAAATTTAAAAATATTTATACAATAAAACATATTTATTGAAATAATTTTATAATTTAAAAAATAAAGTGTAATCGAGTGTATAACTAAACACCGTAAATGTCATGGGGAGACGAGAATGGGTAGTGATTGTCTGATTAGATTCCCTTTTGCTAGAAAATCACATGCGTTTGTCATAAAAATACATGATGATGATGGCCCCAAGAAAAGGAAAAAATTTCAGATGTCGATTTAATTTGACTTGCAGGGAATAGTTGTGAATAATAAATACCACTGTATAATATGGAGTACTATCTTTGAATGAACGTTTGAATTCACTTTATGGTAATAATACAGTTTCACGTTTGCTTGGCCCGGTAAACCATATATTAGTTAGAGTAACACTTTTGTGAGACGGTTTTGTTTGTGAGATGGGTTAACTCTACCCATATTTATAATAATTAGTAATACTTTTGACATAAATTGTAATACTTTTTAATGGATAACCCATACAAGAGACCCGTCTCATAAAAATAACCCTTGAGACCGTCTCATAGGAGTTTTTGTCTATTAGTTATTAACTTTTTTTTATATATAAAAAAGAAATATATATAAGAAAGAAATTGTATTTTTCTTGTTGTCTCACAATTTTTTTTATATATATTTGTGAGATTATTTTTTTTCAGATTTTTTATTCACTTTATAATATTATCCTCGTTTTTGTGATATTTTCTCAATCATTATTGTAATTTGTAAACTATATGAAATTTGAGTAACACTCCTGTGAGACGATCTCATTCGTGAGATGGGTCAATAATATTCATATTTATAATAATGAGTAATATTTTTGGCATAAAATATAATAATTTTTAATGGATAACTCATATAAGAGTCTCATCTCAAAAAAAATAACTTTTGAGACCGTCTTATAAAAGTTTTTGTCATGAAATTTATACTCTAGTAGCTATCTATTAACGTAATACTTACTGGTTAGTGGTTATAATCGATAAGTCATCAATTAATTTAAATTAACCGAATCTGATTTTGTCGCTTTAATTTTATGATACTTATTTATTTGTTCATCTCCATCTTTCAGATTAGCAAAATTCAATAAATAAATTATTCATGGGTCGATCATCGGGGTTTATTAAACAAGTTCAATTTGGAAACTAGGCCCAAATCTGAAATGGGCTAAACAACGTCTGTCGCGATTGTTAACGTTTTATTGGACCAGCTATTTCCGACCGTGGGCCGAAATCCGCAATTTTATTTAGGGTTGCATAAAATAATTATTATATTATATTATTCATAAAGTTAAATTTTTTGTAGTCATTTTTAAAATTAAAGAATTTTCAGAATAATTTATGGACCTTAAAAGAAAAGGAGTCGCATTTTCATTATTACTTCGTTAATAAATAATCTTCCTCCTCTGGCCATCGGAGGTGGCTGCGGAAAAATGAAGAGATCAGTTGTCCTAAACAATCTCCACTAGAACCATGAGTTTACAGAATCTTGGAATTCAGGTGAAATTTCCTAGACCCATCAAGATTTTGGCATAATTGGAGCCGGAGCGTCGCCTGAAACGAGAGATTCGGAGGGAAAATGGCAGAAGTGGAGCAATTACTGAGCAAGAAAGTAGCCGATCGTTACCTGAAGCGGGAGGTCCTCGGTGAAGGTACATACGGTGTCGTTTTCAAGGCCATCGATACCAAGGTATGGAATCCATTCTCTTTTGTGCTGTCCCTTTTTTAAAGTTATGCACAGTATGACTCTAGGGTTTTAGCTATACTTTGGTTAGTTTTGGAGTACCTTGTTGAATGCTCAATTGTCATGTGTTGGTTGGGAAAAATAGATTTGATTCGTTATATCTAAAGTACATTCTACTGAATACATCAAGTGGATAGATTAGCTCAAATGAGACGCAGCAAATTGATTGAAGTTATTGCCTTGTGCAGACAGGACAGACAGTTGCTATTAAGAAGATTCGGCTGGGGAAGCAGAAGGAGGGGGTGAATTTTACGGCTTTAAGAGAGATTAAATTGCTCAAGGAGCTTAAGGATGAAAATATTATCGAGTTAATTGATACCTTCCCACATAAGGGGAACTTGCATCTCGTGTTTGAGTTCATGGAGACTGATTTAGAAGCAGTTATCCGGGATAGAAATATAGTTCTTTCCCCAGCTGATATAAAGTCATACATTCAGATGACCTTGAAGGGACTTACGTTTTGCCATAGGAAATGGGTCCTGCATAGGTGCTTTGTTGTTCCAGGCATTTATTTTCGAATTTTCAACTTGCTCAGGATCTTTTTGAGCTTCCTCTATTAACTTGAGCAGGGATATGAAACCAAACAACTTGCTAATAGGATCCCGTGGGCAGCTTAAACTTGCTGATTTTGGTCTGGCTCGTTTATTTGGGAGCCCTGATAGGAGGTTCACTCATCAGGTATACCCATGTCCGACCGATTCACCCTGAGACAGGAAGTTATGTGCAACACATTTTAGATTAACCGAAAATGACATGTGCGGAAATCCATGTAATGAAGCCTGTTTATTGAACTGGTACAATTTTTTGAAATATTATTGTCTGTTGGCATTTAGTGAAAGTTTACAGCCTTTTGTTTAATGCAGAATGCAGTTATTTCGGTCTCCAAAAAAAAAAGAAAAGAAAAGTAAAAGAATTCGCTTATTTCTGGGTTTGATACAAATTTTCTGGTCTTTGGGGTCATTCTGATGAAACTCCATTTTCAGCAACTCGTTACGTTTATCTTGTGGCTGTTAGTGTTAATGTTTTTTTTAGAGTTGTTCGTGTTAATGTTAATTAAGTAATGATGACTAAATTATTACAAATTAAGCTTGATGTGGAACTTATTGCGCAAATTCATGAACAATTGTTTTTTATTTTCAGGAATCTGCGTTCCTTGCATTTTTTTTTAAAAATCAACAGTCTACTAAACCTTTTGAATTCTGTGCAATCATAGGTTTTTGCTAGATGGTACAGAGCACCTGAACTGTTGTTTGGTGCTAAGCAATATGGTCCAGGGGTAGATGTATGGGCTGCAGCTTGTATTTTTGCTGAACTACTCTTACGTCGACCATTTCTGCAGGTGACTCTTGCTATCCTTGTGGTTATTTATCAACTAAACTGTTAACCACTGTTGCTGCTATATTTTCTTCGAGGACTTCTGTTATGAATGTGAGTTTTGAGTGTTACTGATTACCCTTGTTATTCGACCCTGTTAAAACAAACCTTTGATATATAGGAATTTACAAATGAGGTAGACATGCAGATCATTTATTATATTTGAGTGACTGAAGATCTGATTTTGCATCTTTTTAGCTTGTGGGCTGTTAATCATAATGGTGCAAAAGTTTGTCTTCGATGGAGATCTTTTGAGAATGTGATGTTGCAATTTTGTGTTGGGACTGCATGATCACTGATGCAACTCAGCTGTGCATGATATTACCTAGTGTTAACAAAAGCTGTTCACCTCCTTTATTCTTTTATGCTAACTGTGATTTGTTTGCTGGGAAACATTCTCATGCTCATAGTTTGCAGATATGCTGTTCGTTTTGCACATTTACTTGTTTTAGTGGTTAATTATGGGTTAAAATGAGTTGATGTAGGGTAATAGTGATATTGATCAACTGGGAAAGATCTTTGCCGCTTTCGGGACACCAAAGCCATCTCAATGGCAAGATATGGTATATCTTCCTGATTACGTGGAGTATCAATACGTTCCTGGGCAACCATTGCGCACATTATTTCCCATGGCTAGTGATGATGCCTTGGACCTTTTATCTAAGATGTTTGCATATGATCCAAAATCAAGAATTTCGGCACAACATGCCCTGGAACATCGGTATGTAAATTAATGTTTTTATGGTTACGTTGCAACATGGGATTGATTTTCTTTTCTATAGGTATTTTTCTTCCATTCCTCCACCTACCGAACCTGCTTTGCTGCCAAGGCCTCCACCAAAGAGGGAGTCCGTCAATGCTAAGGTTTCAGACTTCAATCCCCAAGAGGGTCCAACTGTATTGTCTCCTCCAAGAAAGGTAAGAAGAGTGATGCCTCAGCGGGAGGGATTTGATCTAAATGCTCACCACATGGATAAAATGGATGTTCGTGGCAATGAGATAAGACCAACAGCTGGAGAGAGGAGTGGACAGGCTCCAACATCTCTAGATTTTTCAGTTTTTGGAATGAAGCCACCTAATAGACCGACTATTAACAGGTATCTATCATCCTGTTGGCATTCGGTAACCTTGGATTTCTGAACATACCAGCTTGCACTTGTGAACCGTTGGCCATACTTTATCTCTTGAATAAACTAGCATGGTAGAATTGCATCAGCTAATTTCTCATCCTTCTGATGCTTCTTAAAGAGAAATATTCTTAACTAGAGAAAAATCTTCCCATCGACACCCCTTTATGTTTATTATTTATTTGGAGGGAAATTATTGGAATTATCTAACTCGCAATTAGAGTATGCTATTTGATTTTTTATGCAATGAAACGGTGGCAAGGACCTAAATTCTATCAGGCTAAAATGTTAGGGAGAATACTGAGTCAATATCTTGTTTTTTTTAAAACAGGGGTGCCTTGGAGCATGTAACCCTCTATAAAGAAATCACAAAAAATATTATTAGGAATGGATTCTTCTTAAATTTACGGTTTACCTACGGCCTTCCAATTTTCCGAGGTTGATTAAAGGGCTCTTATATCCTTAAACTTACAGAAAGATAACTTTATAGAAAAAACTTCAGTTTTCAAAACTTTTTGTATGAGTTTTTTGGTCCCCTTTTTATTTTCGTTATGGTTCATTACCAGAGTCTCCCGTGGTCCTAATTTTCTAATTTTCTGAACCCCTTTGGGTCTTATTTCAGTTCTGACAGATCTCATTTGAAGAGGAAACTTGATCTTGAATTTCAAATTCCTGAAGAATAATTTGTGGACAACTATCTGGCATTTTAAGCTTTTGTGTACAAATCAATCCTGTCTACTACCAGAGGTTTGTGATGGCTCTCCAGCATAATCCTTCTTTTAGCTTCATTTTGTATTTTGATTCTCTGTTTTCACTGTTAAATTGTTGGTTCTTCTTTTTTTATTACCAGTATATCATAGCAACAAAACTTGTGTTGTGAAGAACAAGGTCAGCTATTTGATTCAGAATGAATACAATTGAATGAGGCGTCTGTCATGAACTCAGAATGTGTATCATATAGCAGGAAGAGCTATAATTTCTTTTACTCTGTTATTTGACAATGTACACATGATTTGAAACGTGAATTTTGGGTATTCAATTTGGAAGGTTATGTACTCGTGTTTTGAGTTGTAAAAGGAGATCCAATATTGTTTGCGGCAACCTTTTTCTTTTAGGGAATTTTTTTCGCAGAAATGTGCATCAAGATTTGACGTTGTATCCACTATCCATTTATTTTCAAGAATGTTATGTTAATTGCCCTATCCAAGTTTTATGTATGGATTGTAATGTGGCCGTTTTGGTGGTGATTAATATTAAGTGATTTTACCAGTTCATAATTTAAGAATATCACGTCAGTGCCAATTCATCGGTGAAATAATACTTTACTTTGTATTCGAGGGTCTTATGGTTGAATTGATGGCCATAGTGACTCTTCATTTTAAAGTTGGTCTCAATTTTATGATTGTTATAAAACGCAAGATCCGTCACCATTTTGGCCTCTCTGTCTCCTATTAAAAAATATATATTTCTTGTGTAATTTTCTTAAAAATCTTCTGTCTATTTTAGTTTATTTGTGCCTTCATTAAAACTGAAATTTCTTGGTTCGTTCTTGCCAACGAGTACCTGCACAACTTAATATATGATGCTTAGAATTCAGTTTTGTTTGAGAACAGAATGAATTAATTGTTTTTATGTTTTATTTGTCGCTGCTAACTTAATATTGGACTCAAATGACTTGAGCTTGTGAATAAAAAAATCATGAAATCATGAAATTTTTTATAATTCTAAAAAAAAAATCAAGAAGTTTTTTGTAGCTTTTAACCATACAAATGAGCTTGTGAATATTTCTTTATCCAAACAATTAATATTCCAGTTGCTTCATCAATGCATTAAATTTCATTATTCACAATTGTTATATTCACCATTAACCATAACACAGACGTCAAGCATAGGTTTACAAGTAAATAAATGTAGGTCTCATTTTTACATATTTTTGCCAACGAGTACCTGCACAACTCAATTAAATGGATACTGATATATTTAAATATGAAGTATTTGTGATAAAAGTAGTATTTTAACTAAAAAGATGTAATCAAGTAAAACATTTCTATGAATTTCGTACTAAATTAATACTCATGCAACAATTAATTTGTTTCGTACAAATACTATTTAATCAATAAATATCATAATAATTTGCGTACATAGACTGCATTTTTTGCATGGATATAATTATAGGATTTTCTGGGCCTAATCTAGCCATGGCGGAAAGGAGTCAAGTGAGACAGCTAATGTTCGCTTTGAATGAGAAAATATTCAAACTTTCTACCCAAAATTTGTTAAAATATGAAACATTCAAACTCTATTCTGGATTCCTTTCAGCAAGTTGCAAATCATATCTTCATGACAACATGTCCACAGGAACCGTGGAGTCGAAGACTCTATCTTCGGCCTTCTTTGCCTAAACAAGACAGTATAATTTTCCAGATCAAAATTAATTTTATGGTAGGTATCAAGAAAAATGGATATCTCTAGAGTATCAAGGACTTGAACTGTGAATCACATTAAGGTGAGAAGAGATGTTTACTTCGAGTTCCCAATTTGTGCGCGATACAATAGCAAGAAGAGATGCAACTTGCACCAGTAAAGCGCATAAAATCCCCAACCATAGACCCTACAAGTTGTGGAAACATATCAAATCGTCTGCGAAGAAATAAATGTGGAAAAAAGGTCGAGTATCATTAAAAATTTACCTTTCCTCCAATGTGTGAAACAAAGGCCAACAATATAGCCAACGGAACACCTAGAAGATAGTATGATCCAAGATTGATATACGCTCCAATCTTTTGCCATCCGCATCCTCTAACCGCTCCTATGCATAAAAATTAGCAATACCAATCACTTACTCGTGCCTCATCTACCAAAAGCTATAATTGATAATAATAGCACATCTCAAGTAATTTTGGCCTTGGAAAATCAAACACAGTGTTTCAATTATAGTGATATACTAGCAATCACCTGCTTCATCATTTACTCTAAGAACTCTTTAGAAATCTGTGGACTTAGTTTGATACCAACTCTGGGTCAGTGTAATGGAAACTATGGTTAGCAATGAATAATGATGCAAATCAAATGTTTCAAAATTTGCAATCAACAAACATTAGTTTTTTTTACCAATATGTCGACAATAAGAGAAATTGACGTTTATATAATGTATATCATCATCATCATCTTCATTTGGACAATGTAACAAGTGGTGTCATAGAAAAACCAAAAGAAAAATCATTCATCTGCTAGAGAAGTTTAAGATCTTGGTCTATTTAGAAGCGTATACCTGAAAGAACACACTGAAGCCCATCCACGAAGTTGGATGCTGCAAGAATTGGCATCATGATTCTAACGTATCTCACAACTTCTGTTTCGTTGCTGTAAGCATATCCCCACACATTTCGTATCAGTATCAAAATCAAGCCTACTAAGGTGCCCTCGCCGATAGCCATCACTAGGACTACGCCAACTGCTAACCGTGCGATACGTGGATGCCCAGCCCCAAGTTCATTTGAGACTCGTGTGCTACATTATAAAATACAGCAATTATCATCTTGTGTAGATTGTCTAACTAGATGAATGGATCAAGTGGGTACAAGCAAGGGCAGTTGTCACTTAAGATGATAAAGTAATCCAAAATTTAAGCATTCATAAGTTATAAGCTTCTTCCTTTTCCATCTGTTTATGGTTAATATTATTGGAGAAGAATATTTGTTGCATGACTGACCTGACTGCACAACTGAGTCCGAAAGGGATCATCCAAACGGTTGCAGCTGTGTTAAGGCTGGAGACGGAATATGTTGATTCAGATAGCATCATAAGTAATTTTCAACACAAAGAATTAAATCAAAGATTTATTGAGTAAATATGCAGAGAGGGGGAAAAGGTTCAAACCAGATTGAAAGCACCGATGTTTCTAACTCAGGATTTGGAAGTAGACCAGAAAGTAGAACCATCATTTCAAAAGACCATGCTTCCAAGCTGTTAAAATTGCAGAATAAATCTTCACCTACACGAAGTATTCTATTTGACATAATATTAATGCTGCGTACACTTCATACACGAAATGAATAATTAACATCCATTACTTCCTACGTGCCACCTATCCAAACATGTGGCTTAGGCTATTATTGTACATATTTGAGTTATATCTAACTTGGAAAGAAGAAGGCACTTACCAAACCATGATCGCTGAAGGAATGGCAAGTCTAACAAAAATAAGGACATCATGTAAGGCTTCTTTTGAAAATCCTTTCCAAGTCTTCACACATGAAGAAGAAAACTTGATGAAAAGCGACAACAACAAAACATTCATCCAGTAAGACACCGAATTTGCCACCGCAGCTCCTCGAGCACCAAGCCCCGACTTATAAACAAGAGCCCAACACAAAGGGATATGAAAAGCAGTGGTGATTCCCGAGCTTATCATCATGGGGAATACATTGTTTTGCGTTTGAAGGAATTTGACTTGACATTGAAGAAGGCCATACCCAAAGATGCTGGGAATCATGAAACGAGCATAACTTCCGGCCTCCTTTGATATATTTGGATTTTGGCCTAAAGCTGTTAAAATTGAAGTTGTGTTTGCCCAGATGACAGCGAGAGGTATGCACAATAGTAGAAGAACAAGCATGGCTCTTTGCACGTGGATGCCGAGCATATGATACTGCTTTGCTCCATAAGATTGGCCGCAAAGCGTGTCTAATGCACTAGCCAAGCCCATCTAGTTGGCCACCAAAAAGAGTCAAGTATAATAAGAGAATATTCAGGAATTACGATCTGCTAACAATATAGATTTGTTATCCCTGTTTTTCAAGTCAAGAAACAAAATCATTTCTCTAAGAGCTTGTTTGTTTTTCATTTGAACAAAGTGGAAACAATAGGTGTCCGTTGTATTTATCAGACACAAGCCAAATGGATATAGTTCACCACTCACTATCGAATATAATCTTGACTATACATACAAAAGCTACAAATCTTCGTGATATACCAAATGCTAACTAATGAACGCAGCATTTTCAGAATTATAATCAACCCACGATTATTAAGCTACTAAATACGAATACTTCCATAACAAGGGCGTTCCCACGAACCAAAACTAGTGTAAAGTTATCGCAGATGCGAAAGATAGATACCATTCATAAGGGGGATTTTCTAGTTCTTCAAGCTAGCCACCACCATTCAAAGATTTTGTTTAAATACCCAATGCTTACATCAATGTATGAAGCCAAAACATGCTACAGATTTCTCCAACTTTCACCTAGTAAATGTATATTTTCAAGTTAATTCATAATTAACCCCTGCCGCTTCTCATCTTGCTTAACTAGATTATCAATCTTGGGACCTCTCCTCTGCAAATGGCGAAGGGATTGAAATAAAGAGCTTACCAACAAGGTGAAGCCGGTGACGGAGGAAAAAGAAGTGGCCATTGAAGCGCCGGAAAGAGCTAACTCCCCCAAGTGACCCACGAACATCAAAGAGATGAGCTGCAAACAAAACTGCAACAAACTGACCAAAACCAGAGGACCCGCCAACCACAGCTGCTTCTTCACTTCGTTCCAACAACCATTTTCTCGATCTGGGATTTTCGCAAGCAAAGCTATGGTTTCATAATCTGTGCACTCCATGTGCTTGTTTGGATGATTCACTTGAAATCGATCACGATCAAGCAAATAACTTAATTGATGTAGCTTGAATTAGCGTGTAAATGGTCATTCTTCTAGAATTTGCAATCTGCATGTATGTGAAAAATGCCTTGATCACCACGGTTGAATGCTTGGTCACTATGAGGCGGCGTTGTTGGATGGGAGACGAGCAATCAAATTAATGGAAATCTGAACAGCAAAATGATTTTGTTCTCAATAAATTCGTCATCGTGTTTGTCTTCTTGTGGAACTGGCATATGCTCAATCATGCATATATATATGAGCTCACGTGTTTATACAAATTTTTTGTATATTAATTTGATTTATGTTAAAACAATGATAATATTATAATTATAAAAATTAATTATAACTCATATTGCAACTTGAGTTGAGATGAACAATATTAAAAATAGGTTTTTTTTTGATAAAATATTAAAAATAGGTTGAAACACCACATATAACACAAAAAATCTCACTTCTGCATTAGTTTAGAGTTTCTGCAGTGTGCACCGAAAGATAACGACTAGAGCTGTCAAACGGGCCAACCCATGGCGGGACGGGCAGGCCCACCAAAAACCCACCTTTTGGCGGGTCGATGGCGGGCTGGAAATCCTCAACCCAACCCAACCCAATGTGGGTTGCGGGTTAGGCGGGCCGGCCCGCGGGTTGGATCACGACAAATAAAAATAAATAAAAAATATTATAATTAATTATAAATATAATTTCATAAATAAATATTAATAGAAACATATTAATAAAATTTTAATTATTGATTTCATGTGTGTAAATTTTATATAAATTAATTAATACAAAAAAAAATCACAACTTTTATTAAAAAATACATATATAACAATAAAAATAAAAATAAATTATTAATTTTCAAGACACGCGGGCCAACCCGCGCGGGTCGCGGGCCTAGGCGGGTTGGCCCATCTAGGCCCACATTTTGTTGGGTTGAAAAAATTTCAACCCAACCCATTTAAATTGTGTGGCGGACTGGGCCAACCCAACGGACTTAACCCAAATTGACGGCTCTAATAGCGACTACGGTCATGTCATATAAAAAATCTCATTTAATATGATATATATTAAATAATATTTATGAGTCTCTTTGGTTAGAAAAGCCAAAGGATAAAATCATTTTTTTTTAAAATTAATTATTGCATTTGGTTACAAAAGCTTAAAAACTATAATTTCCGGTTTTTGATGTTTTACTTCTAAATACATTTAAAATAAAAATAAAAGTACTTTTAAATATTTATTCAAATATCAAAATAATTTTTGTTTTTTTTTTAATAAAACCATTTTAAAAAACTGAACTTATTTAAGCTTTTTTTTAAAGTTCAACTTCAACATCTAAACTGACTCTATAACATCTGAAGTTTGAAAAATATAAGTTCATGAACTGAAAATAAATGTGATAATTGAAAATATTGGTTTTTTGCACTGAAATTTTTTTCAGAATCAATTTCTGCATAGTTGGATTGATTTCAGGCATGATGAATTCGGACAATTGCACTACCTGCAAAACTTTGTACTTTGTAGGGTAATTGGACAAACGTCCATTTGCACCATATTGGGCTGGCCCAAATGTACGGGACTTACATACATGGGCTGAGCCCAATAGTTTGGCCCATACAGTCATTTCCTTTTCTTTTTTTTTTTTTTTTATTAATTTCGTTTACCATATACTCACATAAGCAAAACGGATTTGTACTTATAAATCAAAATAATATAATCGAATTTTCGAAAATAATCTAATCGAATATTTCGAAAACCAAAGAAAGAAAAACGACAAGGAATGTCGAAACAATTTTCTATGTTTTTCTTAATCCGATTTGAATCATTTTTTAATGTTTATGACTTTATGTAGCATAGAACTCTTATATTTTATAAAATTAGAATATAAAATTTGGATTTGTGGAACTAAATTAGGGTCTAGTGTTTCTACTTGACTTCTTTTAAAACGATTGGAATGTTTTTTAATTACCGATTTTAACAAAAAAAAAAAATATTTTGAATTTTTTTTAAAAAAAAATTCCTTCGAGATATACCCTGTTGAATAAATCAATTAAATTAACCTCTTCTTGAAAAATAAAATAGATAGAGTAGAGATGCCAAAATAAAAATATTATGATATGGATAACATATGATATATAACTTTAATCATTCATAGAACTTAAATACAAAATTAAATGAAACAAAAATGTACGATAATTAATGACATCTTTCATATTAAACGATGTCTTATAACGTGTTCGACATTTCGAGACTAACTTTTCACTGTAAATAAATTGAATGTAGTAATTAATGATTGAGACAAAGATTATCGTGTTCATTTAGTGCAGCTGTGAGCTGACAGCTGTTGAAAATTCCATACATTTATCATAGCTTAGCTTTAACAACTCCTCCTTCAAATGTCTATCATGTATTATGGCCCATTAACCCATTCTTAATTAATTGCACAATGAGGGGGGCCAATTAATGAAACAAATTATTTTGCACGTTACAACCATAATTATTAACAAAAAAAAACGTATGGCAAACCCTGTTGGGCCAAATTTAGATATTTATTTTGAGCAAGAAAAATAACAGAATATGCCAGATGAATTTTAAAAGAGAAGTAATAGTCATTAACAAATATTTACTGATTATAAAAGATAAAAAAATAAATTCAGTATACTGCTTTGCTTATCTCATGTGTACTATTTGTTATATAATGTTCTTAGTTACGAGTCAATTTATTTTTTCATTACAATTCATTCGTTGGATCGTACAAAATAATTTATTGTCGTCATCATTTTTGGAATAAATCATCTTCAAAAGACTCAAACATTTACGGTTTATCTTAAGTCTTTGATCCATATATCATGCAAAGAACGTTTGATCAAATTCAGAATATTTCTTGTGCTACTGTTTTTCATAAACAAATATAATATCTTTTGTAAAGTGTGAATAAGTTGTCATATGAGAAAATAATCTTTTCCAAAATTTTCAATATTGATTATCATAGTGTGTTGCTTGCTAGGAGTTTCAGTGGTCAAAGGTAAGATTGTTGAAGTAGATTTAATTTGTGCATCGTTTGTGTCTATCAATTTAGATATTGGGAACCAAAACACATAAATATGATATAGTTGATATTTTATTTAAATATATAATTTAAACATATAATTTATGGTTAATGACTACAAGTAGAATAAAGAAATTATAAAATTAGAAGATCTGAAAAAGACATATAATTTTATTTAAACATATAATTTGTAGCTAATTGTCACGAGTAGAATAAAGAGATTACTTCTTGTGCGGTTTAAAATATTTGAGTTACACCATTACCACCAGCTATAGTTTTTGGTAAAAAAAAAAAAAAAAGTGTTCGGGCTTATGATTATATTGTAATATTAACGGAAAAATAATACTGTGTAATAAATTATTAAATATATCTGTAGGAAAAATTAAATCAAATAAAAAAAGAGCAAATAATAAATATCTAATAAGATAAAGAGAAAATAATAAATAGTAGATGCAAAATATGAAAGTGTACGTACAATAGAAAAATAGTGTAAAAAAATAAAAAAAATACTTAAGTTAATTTGCAATCGTTACTCATATGTTTATAATAGTAAGAAAATAGATATTAGATAGATTATAAAAATTAAAATAAAATAGATATTAGATAGATTAGAAAAATTAAAGTACACTATACAACTTTTTATTTTAAATATTCATATACTATCTTATTATTAGTATTACATGTACTTGTTCATATGTGAATTATAATATCGAATAAAATAAATTAGAAAGTACTGTAAAAAAATTTAAGAGAATATTAATAGTTTTTTTTATATTTAAAAGAATGCATTATATAATTTTTAAATAAATGAGTGCATGATATGTTTTTTAAATAAATTAGTTAAATGTGAAGTCACATAAATAAATTATTGAAAGATAAAAATACATTGATTATTTAATAATGAAAAAAAGGTAGTCAATTGAACTCACATAAATAAATTATTGGAAGAGAAAAACACATTAATTATTTAATAATGAAAAAATAATAGTCAAGTAAATTCACAAATGAATTCACATATTTATATGTGTAATGTAATAATAGAATAATAAATAGTAGCAAAAATATGCAAGTGTATAATAGAAAAATAGTGTGTAAAAAATAAAAATATTTAATTTAATTCACAATTATTACTTATATTTAAATAATAATAATAAAATAGATATTAGATAGATTATAAAAATTAAAATAAATTAGATTTTAGATAGATTAGAAAAATTAAAGTACATTATGCAACTTTTTATTTTAAGTATTCATATACTATCCGTTTGGTTTGAGTGATAAAATAAGTAATACATGGATAAGTAATAAAATGTAAATTAAAAATAAATAAGAAAAAATAGTTAATACATTATTTGATTTGATGGATGGATTATAATTTATTTGATTTAATTGATGTAAAATTATTAATTAATAAATAGATAAATAATATGATGAAAATAAGGCGTAATTAATTGAGATAAGTTATACATAGATTAATAATATATCAAACCAAACAATGCCCATTATTAGTAATCCATGTACTTTTCATATGTGAATTATAGAATCGAATAAAATAAATTAGAAAGTATGGTAAAAAAAATTAAGAGAATATTAGTAGTATTTTTTTTATATCTGAAAGAGTACTACATGATATATTTTTTAAATAAATTTGTTAAATGAAGTGTCACGTAAATAAATTATTGAAAGAGAAAAACATATCAATTATTTAATAATGAAAAGAGAGTAGTCAAGTAAATTTATAAATGAACTCACGTGTTCATATATTGAATAGAAATAGATAGATAATAGATAAAATAGATACACGTAATACATTATCATCATAATTATAATAATAATAAAACAAAAAACACATTAATAAATTGAAGGCATTAATGAGATCCAAAAAAACATATGAATAAATTCACAATTCAACTCACATATTTAGATATGTAATAGATAATAAATATCTTACTATATTATTATTAAAGAAGAACACCACTTAGTAATCAAATTAAAATTGATTTGGTGAAGCCAGATACGAAATATCTAAAATACCCTTCAAAAGGAACAAAAATTTCTATTTCTATTTTGAACTTCATATATGTCCGTCATATTCTCCATTTTTCGTGCCTTCAGTTTTATTTTAAATTTAAATATGTTAGAAATAAAGTATAACAACAAGAATAATAATAAATATTTATGTTTTAACAACACACGCATTGTGTGTGCGGATGCGACTAGTATATTGTAATATATATGTATGTATTGTCTAAAATATTATTTGATAGAGTTCCTAAGAAGTACTTTTTAGTTTTTTCTTAATAAATTTTTAAAATTTTGTTAACGAAAATCTGAGAAGTGTTTTTTGAAAGTTCTCTCAAACACTACCTAAATCGAATTCTTCATCTTCAAGACAATATATATATAGCATGTTGGCTTGTTGCTACGCGGGATTATTGGTGGTAACTCTTCTTCAAAAATAAAAAAAAAACATGGGGAATTAAGTTTTTGATTTTGTAAGTCTATTTAGAATTTTTCTTATAATTTATAAAAATTTGATTTTCATCCAATAACTTAGATTTTTTGACTTATTTGACATCGGTTATCTTATTTGTGGTTCATAGTGCGATAATAAACCTTATATATATATATTAAAAACTAGGTAAGCAAAATGAAACTTTTTTCCTCCTGTTTTGAATTTTGCACGGCATTATAGTTTATTTTTATTTTTTATTTTTTCTAATATGAATTTTAATTTACGTAACACGGGTTTTATTTGTATCATATGATCCATTTAAAAGAGAATCGATATCAAATAATAAATATTCGGTAAGTTTAGTGGCTTACAGCGAAAAAGACCAAAAAAAATCTAAATTATTGGATGAAACTTAATGCTGATAAGTTATATGACTAAAATCCAAAATTTGTCAAGTTACCTGAAATGTACTTGCGAAATATTTGAGCTTTCCCAATTTTAAATTTAATATTTTATATTTCAAATTTCAAATCTAAGAGTTTAATTAGTTCTTAGAAATCGGGACAAACATGAATTACAGAATTAGAGGGACAATAAAATTTATTTAGATTTCATGATGTAGTGATGCAAATAAAATGGGGATCTGTTTAATTATATACTAGCAAAAAAGCACACACACGTTGTGTGTGAAAACTACATAAGATACAATAATTGAAAGAAAAATTTGAGTGAAAAAAGATAAAAAAGACATGAAATGTTTTATATTTTTATAATAATATGGATGAATGATTTGAGTATTACTCATATGGTAGGATCTCATTAACCATAATAAAGATGAGCGTGAGAGAGGTTGAGAAAGTGAGATAGTGAGAATGAAATATTACTTTCTTATATCCTTCTTGTATTGTTTTTTTTAAAAATTTAATTAGTATAATTAGTGGTATTTTAAGAGCTTCATATTAAACTAGCAAATGTAGTTGTTATGAACCACCCTTCGTTTATTAAATAATAATAGATAATTGGGTGAGAAGTTTTACACCTTTTTTACTATAAAAAGTTGCACACCTTTAGTAAATTAATAGACTCACTATTTGGCTGTCAAATTTAACCATTTAAAGTGTTATGTTTTAGACATTTTCTTATTCACCTTGTATCGATTTTGAGAAATTAAAGATAGATTAAATTTATCTAAAGAATTTAAGAAATTAATTTGGTTTGATTATGTGTCCGTAAAAATTTACGAATCTCACATATTCAAATCAATTTTGAACCATTAAATTTAAGAGTAAGATCCTATCCTTACCTTAGAATGAACTAACATGTATGCATATACACGTATTTGCCTGAACCTGTAAAAACTAATTTTAAATTAAACAAGGCAAACCTGTAAAAACTAATTTTAAATTAAACACAATGTTTAATTAATTGAAACTCAACCTACAACATGAACGTTATAATAAATATATTATATTGCCATTCGAATAATCATGTCAACGAATCAATTTGCAGATCGAACCGGCCAATGATATTAATATTATTAACTGCGGGAGATAATTAGTTATCATATTATAAAGGATCATAATTGAAAATATAATATCAATGGAAAGGCCTATAAATTTTACAATAACATAATTAACAATATAGCTATAATATTTAATTAATTCCACATTCGCAATTAATTAGGTCAGCAAATTCATATTGATTCAGCTTATGATAAAAACTCTAATCAAACCAATATTATTAGTTTTGCAAAATTGCAAAGCAAACCTCCAAATCAAACTAAACCAACTTAATTATGTTTTGGTTCGACTTGGTTTTGATGATCAATTTTTATTTCGTTTTTCGATCAAATTTTTTTGACTATTTTTAAACATGATTTAAAATTTCTAAACTAGTTATATAAATAGATAAAACAATTTAACATTATAATGTAATTAAGATAACGACATTATGAATATCGTAGACAAGTTCTCAAAATGAAGTAATTCAACTTTAAAATAGAATACCATCAACCGCTATCACTCTATGAAAAAGGAAATATATTTATATTCGATTTCCATTCTAACTTCGGTTAAATAATTGAAAATCTTAAAAGTTATAAATATTTGAAATTTCATATACCAGTAACTATATATTTATAAAATCAGTTTGGTTTGTTTTTTTTTAAATAAAATCTTTGATCAAAAACTATTTTTTCGATACGATTAATTTTAAAATAAATGTAAACCGTGATCGACTGAAAACTAATCCGAATCAACAATTTGATTTGACTTTATAATATCAACGTCGCCAATGACCAATTCATGCCATCCCACACCAACAAATACTTCTCCAATTATCTTTCTATCGACCGACAGGAGGTGGTTAAATTAATTATGAAGAAACTTCATAAAGTTGACAAAATTATATAATTTTAAAAAATATTTAAGATGGAATTGCACAAGAAAGAGACACACATGATTTTACGTAAAAAATTTCTTGAATTCTTGATCATGATATATATATATATCATATTGTCTCACCAGCTACCTTTTCGTGCTCTTCTATTTAGACTTTCTAATCATCATTGGCACGATCAATCTCGGAAATTATTCATTTCCCCATTTCTTTAATACCATTAGTTGAATTACTCCTTTCAATGGATTAAACTATTCAATTAAATATAATTATTCAGTAACCACCACTAACATAAGTAAACTAACAATAATAATTTTTTTTTAAAAAATTAAAGTAATATGATGAATTTCATCCTACTGATTAACTAGCTAATTATTAGTTGTTGGGTCTTCTAATTAAGCGCTGATTGCTCTCCAATTGGTTATTATTATATATAAGAATTTTTTAAATCTAGCAATAATTCGAATACCGTGTTTATAAGTTTTTAATATTTATAAATTTCGATTAAAAAAATAATAGAAAGGATGTATAAATATTAATGTCTTTGCAAAGATACGTGACATCAACTTATATATAAACATAATCTTTGAGTTATTACATAATTTAAATGATTTAAAATATTACAATAATATAATACAACTAAAAGCTACAATTTTGCATACATAAGCACACGCATTAATTCCATATGAGTCCACACCTTGCTCCAAATGTCATATTATTTATAAATTACTATATGATCACATTCTCACCATTACGAATCAATTAATTACATGATATATATATATATATATATATATATATATATATATATATATATATATATATATATATTCAATAAATGATGATGCATACGACTTCTTGTTCATCAATATGGGCTTCTGACTTTTTAAGTTTCGTGATTCCAATTAAGCAATATTTGTGAGTGGAATTAACTTTAGTCGTCGCCATGCTCGGATCATAGAAACTCCATGCATATTTGTTCTTGATCAAGCTGCAAATTAAAATGTACGATCCCATTTTATCAAAAAGTTTTAGCCGACACGAACGCAAAAGATTTGGGTTCATTGCGCTGATTTTGTGCTTGGTTTTCGCATTGAGTATTTGTTCTACATCTTTCAAGAATCCATTGCATCCCTTGTCACTGAGTAAGTCTTCTCTATACTTTCAAGAATCATGAATCTACGTCATAAAATTTTAGAAAAAAAAAAATTTCGTATCCGTTTCGACCATTTGAATATGTTAAATCATCATATATATTTTTTAAAATTCCCATCTTTAATTTTAGGGTCAAATTTTGTTTAATTTAACCTCAAATTTTGTTACGAATTATTGCAGTTGGCGATGGTGTTGACTTGGATTTGTCCATAAATGATGCAGAAGACATGATTTTAGAAGATGATCACAAGAGTAAATATTCCTCCGAGCCAATAGGTAATTAATTAACTGCATCACGAGCAAGATTTATATACATATATATTACATGGTAATTATAATTTTTTCATCTGAATATAATGCATGAAATTTGTTGGAATTATTTATATTTTTGGCATGGCTACAGTTAACAACGATTCAAATTTCCAAGCATCCATTGGGATTAATGAAAATCTAGTCCTTATTGTGAACACAAGTACTGCCATCTCCCAACAAACAGGTATGTAATATGTTCGCTATTGCTGATCAAAATGCATCCGTTTGTTCATTAATCCGTTAGGAGATGGGTTAAAAATTTTGGTCTTTAATTTCTATTGTTATTTTTGTTTTTCAACAATTTTTGTCATTTTTTCTAGTATTCGCTAGTTGATGTGCCGACGTTGACGTTTGTACTGTTAATTATATCAACGATTGCGATGAAAAATTACTAAAAATAGTAGTAATTAATTAGTGAACCCAAATTGCGAAGAACTAAATATACATGACTAAGAAAGTGCTTGCAATCACTAAAAAAAAGTTATTATTAGATTTTGACTTAAAAAAATCACTTTTGTGTGTTTATTAAACCCAAATTATGTGTTAGCTTATGCTTAACTTAATTAAAATCCAAAATCTAGTCATATGATGATTATGATTCTCCAAAAGTAGTTATAATAAAAAAAAGTCAATGTTAAAATCACTCTAATCACTTATTTATCAAACACTACCCATTTTGATTTTTAAATTTTCACATTTATTTCCAAACACTACCAACTTTTGATTTTTCTTAACTTTTTTATGGTTTATAAATTTAATTACTTCTACAAAAACATAATATTTTGCAAACACTCCCTAAATATACAATTTTTTGTAATAAATATATCACTATAATTATCTCTACTAATTTTTTTAGGTTGCGCTTGGATTGAAGTATTTCAAATCCATGGATTTCAAATGCAATTTTGTTTTTTAGAGAAGAAACACCATAAACATCAAATACACTTCTTTTATGTTTGTCAGTATGATTATTCATGATAGTTATGATGAATTTTAATTTCATCCAATAAAGTGGTGATTTGGAATCCATTTTACTGCATCTAAGTAATGTGTAAATAATTAAATTATGAATTTAAATTTTTTCTATGTTTCATTGTTAACACTAAAATAATAATCAAAATCCATGGATTTGAAATAATTATATCTCAGCGCAATCTTAGGGATTTCTTAATCTCAGTCCCTAGCATCTTTAAATTTTCCTCGGGGTTTAGTTGGTTGGATATAAATTGATTAAAATACAAGTTAGATAAAATATTATGGAAATCGTCAATATGTTAGGAGAATTTATTAGAGGACGGCAATGGAAAAATTTTAAAATTGAATTTTGGACAATATTTAGGGAATGGGGTTTTAAATTGTAAGGAATTAGATTTACTAATTTTCGTTCACTTGGAATATAGAGTACACGTGACTGATTCAATTCACTTTAACTAATAAATTCCTTAAAAGCGATCGATCTAATGTAATAGCTGCATGTACAAAATATCTTACATATATTTTCAATTTTTTTAAAAAAAAAATCATAAATTATACGAACTTGAAATCGCAAAATTCTTAGAATTTCATACTAAAAAATATATAATTTATAAGCTGTGGAAATATTTAGACGACACGATCCAAGAGTCAAATCTTGAAAATTAATTGAGGATATATATGCCCACCACTCATCTCAAATTCTTGATCTTTGTAACAGCTGTCAATTATACAAATTTGCCCATATCTACGACTACTAGTGAAACCGGAGAAAATGTGCTCGTTGTTAACGACACTAATAATGTGAATATCCCCCGTCCACAAGGTAAATATTCGCTCTCTATATTTCCATTTCATAACATTATATATAGATATATATTTGAGTACATGCAATATTATTTTTCACTTATATGTTGTATATGAAACGCGAACTTATAATATATAAATCTATAGAATTAGATTGAAAATTTCATAATTTAAATATCTTGAACATTTTTCTCATGAATTTATTTGTGAGAAATTTATCTTTTCCACCAACTTGTTCAATTTTAGTTTATGTTTTGGTTAAATAGCTGATGTGAATAATGTCGGGCAATACAGACATCATGATCATATCTAAACCCTATAATTGAAACAAAATAGTCGAAAATTGAAAATAAGTGTAGCAAAACAAAACTTTGAAATCTCAAACAACTAAACCAAAGATTGGATTGAGAAAAAAAAATTTAATTTTTCCTTGTGAATTTACTTTTGTAGATGCAAAATGGACAGATACCTTTTCTCGTCACATACGTGAAAGCAAATGACATATAATTCGGACTAATAATTAACCATGGCCTCTTGATTTTGCAGATATAGAAACAAAGAAAGTGGAACCTATATGCAGAGTACAAGAGACAATGGCTGATTATTGTGAGATGGAAGGGGACATTAGAGTTCAGCCCAATTCCACCACAATATATTTGGTAACACCTCCTTCCAACACACCAAATCCAACGAATTCTTGGACCATGCAACCTTATCCCAGAAAAGGCAATCCATACGTGAAACATTGGACTGTAAAACGGGTATCGGACGGGGACGGGGACCGGGACGGAGACATCCCGACATGTACACAAAACCACACCCATCCCGCCATAATTTTCTCGTTAGGGGGTTTTTCTGGGAACTATTTTCACGATTTCGCGGATTTGATAACTCCATTATACTCAACCTCGTACCGTTTCAAGAGGGAAGTTCATTTTCTAGCAAGCGATCACAAGTCGTTTTGGGTGGCAAAGTTCCAAGGATTGCTCAACAAACTAACGATGCATGAAATAGTCGCTATAGACACAGAAAAAGAAGTTCATTGCTATGATAAACTTGTTGCAGGTCTCATATACAACCAAGAGCTCATAATCAAGCCGGTTCTGAAGCAGTCTAATGAGCCCTCAATGGAGAATTTCAGGCGACTCCTACGAAGAACTTTCTCCCTGGAGAGGAAAAGCGCGATCAGGTTAAAGGCTAGAGACGGGACAAGGCCTCGGTTGATGATCATAACGAGGAAAAGAACACGAATCCTAACAAACGAAGGTGAAGTTTCAAGTTTGGCACGAAAACTAGGATTTGAGGTGGTCTTAGCAGAGGCAACTTCGTCTAGCAACATGTCAAGATTCGCACAAGTCGTGAATTCTTGCGATGTGCTGGTGGGGATCCATGGGGCGGGGCTAACTAACATGGTTTTCTTGCCGGATAATGCAGTGTTGATTCAGATAGTTCCCTTGGGGGGTATCGACGGATTTGCGAAGCTCGATTTCGGAAGCCCTTCTGCTGATATGAATATCAAGTATTTGGATTATAAGATACGAGCTGAAGAGAGCTCTTTGAGCGAAAAATATGCAAAGGATCACCCTGTTTTGAGGGATCCTTTTTCTTTCCATAGAAATGGTTGGGAATCGCTTAAAACTGTTTACTTGGATAATCAGAATGTGACTATTGATGTACATAGATTTAGAGGCACGCTTGCCAAGGCTTTAAAGCTTTTGCGTCACTAAGTTTACATTTCTTATTTTTTTAAATCGTTCTATTCTTGTCTTCCATCTTCTAAGTTTCTGCAAACTTTGCCATTAATTCTTCATCAGGTCAAATTATGCTTAGTGGGAGAATGCATTTCGTTAGCGTATTCACATAAATGAGACCTATACGCCAGCTAGCCTTGACTGAGGGGTTAAGTAGTCCACAATAGTCATGTATCAGTATCACTACAACAATAAAATGTGTAACAATAAACATACACGATCAATGACACAGGGGCGGAACAGAATACGCGTAGAAGGGTTCGTTCATCAGCTCCACACTAGCGCATAACATGTATCATGTGTCAAATTCCAATCTTAGTCCGATATCATTTCAGTTTTTACAGTTCTAATCTTTTTTAGTGCATGCTAATGCGACGACGCTCTTCATTAGAGACGTCTTCTAAAATTGAAAAAAAAAAATAGTGAACTAAGATTGAAATTTTCCTAGCCGCTATCATCCCCTTCTCGGCACTGTGTCTTGTGTGATAACCTTCGCCACAAGGTACACAACACATAATCGCTCCAATGGGCCATGGCAGTGTATAAATTACCTGTGTCGTACAGAAGGCCATACCAATGAATATGATTAGCCGCTTTACTTCAAGGACATCACACACTACAATACCAATGAATATGATTAGCATGTAAAGTAAATGAGATTTTGTGTACAAGTACAATTCTGATGACGTCTCCATCAACATTTCCATCTGTAAACCCATGTATATTTTGTGTCTAGACTCGATCACACTCGAACAAGAGTCGGAAGTGCTACATTGGCTGTCATTGCATTTACATGTGACATGCATGCACTTCTGACTCCCTTTGCTGGACAGATTTGGTTTCCAATCATCGAAATAGTAATGGTTCCAAAACAATTAAAATAAAAATTCGTCACTTCACTTAACCACTGCCTAACATGGACCACCTGTGCTTTGTCCCCCTAACAATGTTCAACTTTTAGTCAACCTGCAATCATGTGACATTTAAATCTACACCTTGGTGGATACGAGATTACATTCAAGATGAAGAAGCTTTAAGAAACGATTTCAACTAAAAATAAATAAACTAAATTTATTGTACGAAACAAATAATATATAGTTCAAACAATGCATTGTGGTAAATAATAATGGAATTGAATTATTGGTTTGCATATGCTTGCTCCAATAATACGAATAAATAAAATTGTCTCGTTAATATGTTTACATGTATATAAACAATTCTATCATGTCATACATTCGGAACACTTCATAACTAAAAACCCAAATCGAAGAAATGTGTGGAGGAAAAGTTGCGTCCGAGAAAATGAAACTTGTTATTTCAGTGCTCATCTTGCAGCTTTGCTTTGCAGGATTCCATATTGTCTCAAGAATTGCACTAAATATCGGTATCAGCAAAGTTGTGTACCCTGTATACAGAAACATTATTGCACTGATATTGTTGGGACCTTTTGCCTATTTCTTGGAAAAGTGAGTTCACACACACACACATATTGTGGAATATACTAGTACTAATATTTGCTATATTTATCATTTTTTTCAAAAAAAATTGCAGGAAAGAAAGGCCACCTCTTACAATCTCATTACTGGTTCAATTCTTCCTTCTGGCATTGGTAGGGTAAGTCGAACTCAAGGCTATCCAATCTCTTTTCTAACTGTCGTCATATCTCCTATATTGGCTATGTATTACACTTTCCATCTCCAGTGTTGTGCCTATAACTATAAGTCGATAGGATTACATATACCGCAAAATATTATCAGTCTGGTTAAACAGGTCGATTGGAGGGTAGATGAGCACTGCCATTTTCTTAATCATTTCCCATTCAGATATCAGACTTGATTCAAAGTCAAGCATATGTCCCAAAATATGGACAGCTCCACCGCTGGGCTGGCGGCGTGGACCACTAAACTAAAAACGTAGCTGCATGAACATCATTCAAGTATTTTTTTTTTTTTTGTTTATTTTGTTGTTGTAACTCAAAATTCTTTAGCCGGCTATGAATTTCGCTTCACAGAATCACTGCAAACCAGGGATTTTACATACTAGGGATATATTATGCAACACCAACATTTGCATCGGCAATGCAGAACTTGGTACCGGCCATTACTTTCATTTTGGCAGCACTTCTCAGGTACATATTGCTTGTTTAAGAGAAGGTCAAGGTACGTAAAAGACAATTAAAAGAATTTGCAATTTTCAGGCAAGAGAACGTTAACATCACGAGAATTGATGGACTAGCAAAGATTCTCGGAACAGTCGCTAGTGTAGGAGGTGCATTTATAATCACTATGTATAAAGGCCCTCCTATTTTAGATCAACCATCAGAAACAGCCGGGGGTAATGTCTTGGAAGAAGGCACGTTATTTTCTTCCAAAAGAGTACAGAGCTGGACATGGGGTTGTGTATTTCTTCTAGGTCACTGCTTGTCCTGGGCTGGATGGATGGTCCTCCAGGTATGCTAAAAACTATGGTACCACCATACAATTCTAATTCGTGTTATAGAATGTACAAAACACACGGTTAAATGTAAGTCTTTAGATGCCCAAACGATGCACAAGATGCAATTCGTTGGTCATTGTTTGGAGACCCTAGCACTCATCATACCTGAAGAGAGATCACAAGGTTGTAGCATGTAATTGAGCCGTGACAACTATATTCACTTCACCACCCATCTCTTGTATCATGAAAAAGTATAACTAAAAGAACCATGTTATTTAACCATGTGGAGGATTACATTATGTCTGCGTTCTGCAGTCTGCAACATACTTGACTGCAAAATTACTTGATTATCATAGTTATGTTATAAGGAATAGCAGATTAACTGCATACATCCAGATGTATTCACAGGCCATTTAATTTTCAGTGATGATGATGGAAGAAAGGGATAAGTTATCATTTCCGATGAAAGTCTGATAATTGTAGATTTGTAGCAAATCAAACACCTAGTTATCAGTGGAGCTATGGCAGTTCCAAGAAATAATTTTTATGACAACAAAAGTACTAACATGAAACTCCAAACATTAAACATGCAGGCTCCTATTGTCAAGAAGTACCCAGCAAAGCTCTCGCTCACAACATTCACGTTCTTCTTCGGATTAATCCAGTTTCTATTCATAGCAGCTTTTGTAGAAAGGGATCCGAAGCATTGGCAAATCCAATCCAGTGAAGAAATTTTCACTATCCTATATGCAGTAATACTACCTACACACTTCTTGTTTGAATACTAATGTTAGTGAACTATTAGCATCATTCTTCTACTGTAAATGGATTGCAGGGAGTTATATCTTCAGGTATTGTAATATCTTTACAGACCTGGTGTATTCAGAAAGGAGGCCCAGTTTTTGTTGCCAGTTTCCAGCCAGTTCAAACAGTTTTAGTCGCTGGCATGGCATTTGTAATTCTTGGCGACCAATTATACTCTGGAGGGTATGTTAAGACATTGGATGAAAAATATTGTATGCATATAATCAACGAACGAACTTGAAACAAGTTGAAGTTCATCCAGACAAAATTTTTCCCAAACTAAATAAATTTTCCAATCTGCAGGGTGGTTGGAGCTGTCCTCATTATGATTGGCCTCTATCTAGTCTTATGGGGTAAAGCATCTGCAGAGACAAAGATTCAAATCCAACACAATGATGAAACATTGACAAAACATCTGCTACGGAGCAACAACAAAGGCCAAGAGTGCCATGGTGAAGCTGATATTCCATAACATTCTTAAGCCAAGTCAACACATGGTGATTTGCTCAAAAGCTACAATCCAATTTCATGGAACATAAATCCAATTGTTCTCAGAAAACCTTATCATCAAATATCTTAACATGTGTATCTTAAATGGAATGTTAGAATTTTCTGCACTTCAGAAACATTACCCGTTTTCTGGCCTATAAAACAAATAAAAAAGGCCACAGCAATGAAAACGAGCTGCACAATTACAAACTTCAAATGAAATGAATGCTGCAGTTTTGTGAAGTAGCATCCAAGCTCGGATTTGAATTTTCGATTCTAAAACTTTTCATAGTTTGGGTCAAGGACAAGCACGAGGAATTTATCTGTTTGTCCAGTTGATTTAGATAAAGAAAGATTGTAGAGGACGTGCAGTCATCACAAGGGCAAAAAGTTCTTTTTAGATAAGTGATCACAGTTTACCTGTGAACTTCATAGAGACAATGCGTGTTGATTAAGTAATAACAATTCTGAATAAACAAAAGATCAAGATACCAATCACTGAGAAAAGAAAAAAGGACAGTTTTAATTCAAAACAACCCAACATACATTAAACTGAAAGAAAAGCACACATAAATGTAACAATAGTATCATAAAAAGCAGTTTTCTCAATGACCAAAACATTTTGAGGCACCAATCAACTCTACCTCACAGTAACTATGTCATCAATCTTCAGAATCATTCGAACACACTCCGCGGCCAATGTAATCGCACTTGTGCTCACCAAGAGAGGCTGCACCACATTCTCCTCCAAAATATTAGTGATCTGGCCCTTCCTCACATTGATACCTGCGTTTATCTCACCCTGTGCATGCCTATTCCTCAGCTCGGTCACAATAGCAATTGGGTTTAACCCTGCATTCTCAGCCAAAGTGTATGGGATAACCTCAAGAGCTTCAGCGAAAGCTTTCACGCAGTACCCTTCCATTCCGTGTAGCACCTTCGCCCATGCACCCAATTGCCTTGATAGCTCGATCTCAGGAGCTCCACCTCCAGCAATCAAAAACTTTTTGTTCACCAAACACCTCACCACACACAAAGCATCATGCAAACTTCTCTCAGCCTCATCAATCACCAATTGATTCGATCCCCGAACCAGAACACTTCTAGTCCTCCCCATTTCCTTAATCCCTGTGATCTTCACCAGCTTCCCACCATCTCCCAATGATACCTCCTCAACCAAATCAGCAAACCCCAACTTCTCAGCACGAAAATGCTCGATGTTGGAAATAGGCAAGCAATTCAGTGTCTTGGTAATGAACTCTATCTCATCCCTCTCCACATCCTTGAGCACCAAAATCTTTGCCTTTGCCAAATAATGCAATGACAAGTCTGTAACCGCATCCCTCAAAATACTCTTCTGAATCAATAATACGTTGCAGCCGGTGGCTTTAATTTTCTTTATCATGCTTAAGATATAGTTTCTCTCCTCCTTCAAAATCCGATCCATTTGTGTGTAGTCAGACACCACAATGCTCTGCTCAATATCAGTTTTGGGGGGAGAAATCTGAAACTGTATCACCCCAATCTTTGCATTCTCCACCCTCGTCAATCCACCAGCAGCGTGACTAACCTTCTTATCAAAAACCAAACCTTTCACCAACACCGTGTCATCAACAGTACCCCCAAGTTTCTTCACAATCTTTATATCTCTTAGGTCAACCAGATCCGGATTCTCAGAATCCACCACAGAAAGCACGGCATCAACAGCTAAAGGGGCTAATAGTGTGGAATATTGTGAAACCACCTTTGAATTTAATGATGTGGATGCAGATTTTATCAATGAATCACGGTCTGTTAACTCAACAGGCACAGCCATTGCAGACAAAATCTCGACAGCTTTAATCGAAGCCTTGTTTAGGGCGTCGGATATGACAGTGGGGTGAATGCCGGAGGTGAGAAGGGAGAGTGCGGATTTGAGTAGAGAACCAGCGATAACAACGACTGTAGTGGTTCCATCACCGGCGACGACATCCTGAGACTTGGACAGCTCGACGAGGAACTTTGCGGCGGGTTGGAGGACTTCCATCTTGTTGAGGATGGTGGCGCCGTCATTGGTGATGATGACTTCGCCGGAGGAAGTGGAAATCATCTTATCCATGCCTTTGGGACCGAGGCTGGTGCGAACGGCGTTAGCAACGGACTGAGCGGCCGCGATGTTGGCCATACGGATGTCATCTTTCCGCTTGTTGTCCATGAATGTCTCCGTCTTCGGCTTCGATACCGCGGGTGCCGCCATTTTTGGCTGGATCCGAAGTGCGAACAGTGAAGTGTAAAACCCTAGAGAGGGAGAGAGATTTGTTTTTTAGAACGTTTACACGAATTTTACTATTGGGGATTTTCTAACCAATAAATGTGAAAAGTGATATATAAATACTAAAAAAAATTATATTTGAATATTTTTTAAAAACGGTTGATCCCGAAGGGGACCCCATCTCATATGAGTGAGAGGCCCATTGGCTCATTCGGGGGTTAAATCGAGGGATGTGCACAAGTAGGCAGAGACCTGAGGGAGGGAACAATATTGTCCAACCCCCAGAGCATACCCCCAATATTTCAATGAGAAATATGCTCCACACGACCGCAACGCTGGGGAATTTCTTCCCATGTCACCTCAGGCCTTACCAACTCGGCTATGCCCCTGTGGGCAATTATATTTGAATATAAAGATTTAAGGGCGTGGTTTACATTATTAAAGTTTTTAACTTTATAAAAACGATGCAAATCGTCTATAACAACATTTATCGTAACACTCCTAAAATGATGGTGCTTAGTTAAAAATTTAAACTTCATTTTACTCTATTTAAAAATGATAATCAATAACTTAATTAAATGAAATGAATTTTATTGCACTATATATTGAGTAAAAGAAGCCTAAAATACATGAAATATGCTTCTAAATAATCCAAAATAAAATAAATAAATATTAAGTGAGAATAAATAAATTAATAAATATATGTCATTTTTTATTTTTTTTTTATTATTATCTATTTGAACTTGACATTTTTTAGAAAGAGTAAGAGAGAAGTAGATGAAAATTAAGTGTGGAGACAATAAATTCAAAGTAAAATACAAAATTTTATCCAAAAATCTCCAAATTTCTACACAATCACCCTATTTCACCAAGAAACATTTTGGTGAAGAAAATCCAAAACCCCATTTTCGAAATAGGCTCCAAAAATCATATAAAATCCAAACTTCGTTCTTTTTTCGAACCGACTTCGAATACATGATCTATGCTAGCTCAACCTATCATGATCATCAACCAAAATTTCAGAAATCGATCAAAATCACGGAGAAACTGCTGGAAATTTCCAAAAAATCATATTTTAGGTAGCTATTTATGTCTTGTTTTTATTCTTCTTATTGAACAAATTTTGCTTCGGTCACAAAACAAAAATTGTTCATAATATTTTCTAATTCAAAAACATGTCGACCGATCATCCTAAATGTTATCGGAAGTAATGTTTTTAGATGGCTAAAATAAGCTTGATCACCATCTTTGTTTTTCGAAATCTGGGCACGATCGGCTTGGGATTTTATAAACTTTTCTGAAGAAAAGTTGTAGGGCTGGCCAAGAAGAGGTTCCAAAATTTTTTTGGACCACGCGCCACTTCATTGGCAATTCTTTCGAATTCCAATCACTTCTACACTATTTTTAAGCATTTTAAGAAAGTTTGCTGATTTTTGAACTTTGCGTGTTAATTCATAATTGTTATAAATTTTTAAAGTTTTAATCAAGATTTCCGTTACAAGTCTTGCCAAAAAAAATGAGTTTAAAAGGTTCCAACATCCACTTCCAATCCTAACCAGTGTAAAATAAGTTATTGAGGTGAGCTTAATTACCGATTCTTTCGATATTATTATTTGGCATTAGGCCTGGAATTTACTGTAAAGTTTTATAAAATATAGTTTATTCATATATTGCATCATCTCGAGCATTTGTCGTCTTATTGATCATATTGACGGACATATTTCATATTTGATCTGTTGTTGGTTCATGTCTAGTTACCAATTGGTTATTGGCTACTAACTAAATGAATGATTGAATAACTGAATGAATGAAAGATTGGATGAAATGAGCCTGGAAAATGGTATATGTACCGAATTGTTAGTCTACTAAACAACGTGACATCAGTCCGAAAATGTGAGTTTATATTGGCTCGTAAATGATCGATTGTACATATCATACTTAGTACATGTACTGGAAAGTCAAGAATTGTACATGCTTCCGTTATTGTAAAGTTATTGTTCTGATTTTATCGCAAGACGGGGTCCACATTTATTAGCCAAAAAAGAAAATTGTCACGTTCTCATACAAAAGATGAGGGAGAAGTAAATAAAAAAAATAATAAGCAATTAAATTTGCCTTGCAACGAATATGATTCAGCTTTATGTAAGGGCGACAAAACCTAATAATATTGATAAAAGGAATACTAAAAAATCGTATTAAATGAATAAATAATAATAATTTTAAAATTTTAAAACTGGTGATGATCTTGAAATTTTAAGATCAATAATATTAATAATAATATCAAAATTAGAGAGAGACAAAATTCAAAGCGATATGAATGATATAAAGTTGGATTATAAAGCGATCCATTTGGGCTTCAACTTTCAGCTTGTGATGGCACCAGATGTTTGTATACCCATTGGGCCATTTGGGTGTTCATATAATGTTTGGGCTTCAACTTTCAGATATGGGCCCAATCAAAGCACAATTCCTCCTCTTTTTGGGCCACGACGGGACACAGTTTGGTTTGATCAAAATTTTTATTTCTTTTTAATGTATATATATTATAGAACCTACTTTAATTTGTATTTTTTTTACCTAATTAAAATTTTACACTTATTTTTATTTTTTTCTTGGTAATTGGGAGGGATTTGGTCTCTCGTGAGACAGTCTCAATGATCTTTATCAGACGGATCAAATCTATCCATATTTAATATTTACAACAAAGAGTTGTATGTTTGACTTAAAAAATAATACAATATAATGTGTGATCCAATTAAAATATTCATCGCACAAAATTTACCAGTTAGATTATCTCACAAGAGTTTTTTTGTGATTGGAAGAACCGATGGTTACTACGAGCCTCAAACCTCTTGTCAACAAAAGAAAGCTAATGTCACTCCGTTCGTACAATTAGACCTATATACGGACGGTAAACTAGCTACACAAGTAGGCAGCACATTAACTCGAAGCTTAGTCAACTCATAAAATTAGTTAGAAAGTGAATCTTTTTTTAGCTAATCCTATAGTTAAATGGATTGATAGGATTATTTGATAATCTTATATATTAGATATAAATTCGTCCAATGATATATATCATATTAATATGAAACAAGCCATTAAAATATCAAATACAAAATAAAAATACTAGTATATATTTCAAACATAAAAACTGGAAACTTAATCAATGCAGATAAAGCCAAAAGGAATGCTAATCATGTAGTTAGTATTTTATTACAAATACATTGGCCTATTGATTAAAGAGATGGAAACAACTTTTATCATTTTGAGCAGAGCAAGTCTCCCACACGATACGCAAGAAGACAAACCAAACCCCACTCACGATCCAGTCAAGCCAACCTAATTATGTCTGGATTTGGACAAAATTCGTTTCAAAAGTTTCATTGTTGTTATTATTATTATTATTATTATTATTATTATTATTATTGTTATTATTATTATATTACAGAATTATCTCTAAAAACTAGTCAAGTGTGAAATTAAGTAATGAAAACGTAATAATCATAGAACTATACATTAATTATGCACAACCACATCGCATTAAAAATATTGGAACAAAAATATCAGGAGTTCATTTTAAAATGGGCATGGTACTTCACCAAATTTAGTCAAAGAAGAATAATAAAGTACTTTTTTTTTTTAAGAGAGAATAATAAAGTACTTCACCGAGGGGTTCTCCCTGTTTTTCCTTTTTTCCATGGAAAAAAGAGGAACTTTACCAAAAATAACAAATGAATAGCTAGCTATATAGTAATATTCTATTATTGTATCCAATTATCTTTGTTCTTTGTATTTTATGGAGAAAATCACGAAGTTTATGTATAAGAGAGTGTTTGTAACCGTTAAAAAAATTAATTGTTATGTTTTGAATTTAAAAAAAATTACTTTGGTATGTTTTTTAAATCTATATTGTGCGTCAGTTTATGTAATTGAAATCCAAAAACTAGTATCAAAAAGTGATTCTAATAAAAATTTTAATATTAATCACTTTGGTTCTTTTTGGGCACGTACTTTAAAAACATTTAGTGTTTTATAAGTAAAAAAATTAAAGTATGTTTTTGGATAAATTTTTTGTAAAATGTTTTTGATTTTTTTAAAAAAAAATGTTATACAATTATAGTTTTTAAAGAACAATTGAGATGTATTTTTAGATGTTTTTAGAATAAAACTATGAAAGATAAAGATTGACAACATTAATTTTGTGATGCTAAAATATTTTTATATAATATTTGTTCAAATATATATTTATTTTAAAACAACTTTTAAAATATTTTATATAAAAATTTTAACAAACACTTTTATAAAAGAGTTTTACAAGTACATGCCCAAACGAAATCTTATTTATTAAACACTACCCAACTTTGTTTTTTAGATTTTCACATTTGTTTTCTAACTATACCAAGTTTTTGATTTTTCTTCACTTTTTTATCTATAAATTTAAATTCTGCAAAACACAATTTTTTTTTTTTGTAAACACTCATTGAGAATGAATATGGATTATTCGATACACTTTCAGCAATATCCAAATTTATAGGTTGGACTCAACCATTAAAACCGTCATCTTCTCTGGTTATTGTTATTTTAAACCCATTCCGTTGATTAAGCCACATTTATTGTTCTCTCCATCCAATGTTTTGTTAACATCATCAAACATTTATATCACAACAAACACGAAATATAGATTATAAAGCATCCATTTTGATGTTTACTTTCTAGAAAATATTTTGACTAGATAAAACATAATTTTAGAAAAGGTTGAAAATTTACAAGATTGTAACGGAGGAACTAGATGCAAATCAGCAAATGTCGAAAATAAAGCTCAATCAATCAATTAATTGATAATTGATATAGTTAACCGAATAGTATTACGCTAATCGTTGTTGACCTTTATTGTTTGTGGTGTTGTATTGTATCGACGAGTATTTATTATAATTTTTTAAATTAATTTATCAGTGTTAATTCAGAAGTCATTATGCGTTAAATTTTTGAGATAAATATTTTATTTATTTGACACAAAAAAGTATTATACACATAGATCGGATCGACCAAATTTTTTAAAAACAGTTCTTATTTTTGGCAATTATCAACAAATATATATAACCTCAATTTATATCTTTAACTTCCAAATTTCACACACAATAATAAAAAATTCATTAACTCCAATATACTTGCGTTTCATGTTATTACTTAGGCCCCGTTTGATTTTAAAAGCCAGGCCAAAAAGCACTTTTTTAAGTGTTTTTCAGTTAAAAAGGTGTTTGGTTAACCAAAAAAGTGCTTAAATAAGCATTTTTTAAAGTCAAAATTAGAGCTTTTTTAAAAGCAAAAAATTATACCTTTTAAAAGCACTTATTTTAAAAAATCACTACAAAATCCAAACGGGCTCTTAATATAATACTAAAATGGATGATCTTATCACAAATATCTCGACATTTAAAATAAACAACGAGTTTAATAAATGATAAGTGATAACTAAAAGGACAATTTTTTATGAAGGAAATTACAAAAATAAAATAATAATAACTATATTTAAAACTTTTTTCTTTTTTAAAAAAATGTGGATGTATTTTTACAGATACAGGTATCAGCATCTCTCAGTTCCCATCTTTCTTCCCTTCCCTACATATGACCACAAGCATACTCAGCTTCTGAACTCGCAAAATGTCTATGTTGGCTGCAGAAGACTCCACCATTGCTGAGCCCACCAAGTTCAGAAAGCCCAGAAACGCGAACCCACGAACAGATCCGACTCTTCTCCCTGTGAACCCAACCATTTCATCCATTCTCATCCCCGATAGGAAGAAAAACCTCACTTCTTCCGCTTTCAGAGGACTGGGCTGCACCTCCTCCTCACAGGTCTCGGTCCCCGAAGCCATTAGAGCATCGGCCAATTGGGAAGCCAAGAAAGTGAAAAAGAAAAGGCTCAAGACCACGAAAAGTAGCGTCAGCAAGTTGTTCTGTAATAACCATTCTGCTGTTGCGAATGATAGCAACAATAACTCCAACTCACTATCTCAATCTTCGTTCTCATTGACACTGTCATCAAGCTGTGTGGGTGTTCCTGATGTTTGGTGCGGTCCTGGAATTGGGCTGAGCACTGATGTTGCTTCTGTTGATTGTGCTGTTTCGAGAAGGCCTCCTTCTGTCCCAGCTAGAGGCAAAGTTGATGGCCATGGGGTTGACAGGATTGTTCTTGGTCAGAGGGAGGTGCTTATCTTTTTCCTTATGTATTTATTTTTCTAGGTTGTCTGGCTTTGACTTTCTGTTGTTCAATTGCAAAAATAAACAGTACTGAAGCACGTTTTTGGCTTTTCTGGTGTTCAAGCATCTGTTTTTGTGGTTCCCTATCTCGACTTATTACTGATTGCTGGTGTATATTTGGCTCGAGATCGAATTTTTATGAGTAGTCTATGTCTGTTCTTCAAGAAATTGTAGGGCAGTGCTGAATTTGTGATTCCCTTGTTGAGGTACCAAGAAAAGGGCCACCTTTGATTTATTGAGGAACCTATACGATATACTAATTGGTGAGCTTTGAGGTCGGTAGTACTACGAGCTAACATAAGCTATACAAGAAAACACTCAACAAATTTGTATCTTTGTCTTAGCTCCAGTTTGGACTGAAGTATCTTTCTTACCCGTCCTTCCGAAAAGGTGTTTGAAATGGCATTCCGGGGAGAGGTCTGAAGTGCTTTGAAGGAATAATATACCATCGGTGACTGATCTCACCATTGGAGTTGGGTATGGATAGCAAAACGAGAGATATGACCTACTAATCGCGGTGCCAGAAAGGCTTATCACTGTGATTTGGTGAACACTCTGCATTCTCCATTAAATTCTGGTGGAGTGGCATTGTTGCTGGGCCTATTGTTTTCTTAAGCAGACGAATGACAATTTTTCCCTTTTGACTTACTCATACCTGTGTCCAAGACTGGACATGTTCCTTTTGCGTAACTTATGTTCATTAGTCTTGTTCACAATCACTGGACCATTTTCCATGTCTAACCATTTCACCTGCATGCATGCCTTTATTTTGCATATATGTTCATGCTTTCAGTTTTTAGATAATCAAGGGTGCTTGGTTGCTTCCTTTAAAGCTACAGCGTTAAATATTGAACCCCACACTTTTACTTTTGGAGTGGATGCTACGGGCACGGGTCTTGATTCACTTTTGTAATTTATCAGCGCTCACCATGTTCCATGAGGAGATTGGTTGCCTCTGATGATATTCCTCTTACTGAATCTGACACAGCAGCAGGAGTGCAACGCTTTCGCTCCGATGTTACTGGAATTATACATCATCAGCATGCCAGACATGGTTTCAGTGAAGGTCTTGCTGAGGTTTGTCTTTCATTCAGCTTTTCCAGTAGGAATCAACCTGTTTTGCGTCCCAGAGGATATTTTCACATAAAATATATTTCATTTGCTGAAATTCATAGCACACAATTTTCTGCAATGAATTAATCCTACGTTAAATATCTTATCTTGTGATAAACCGAAGAGTGTTCAATTTTGTGATTGCTAAGATGAGTTTTCTGTGCAGTTGATCATCCTAATTCTTAGTCTTTATCAAGGTTCATACAACCTGCCCAGAGCTAGAAAGTTCTTACACCATGAAAAACTTTTGAATGTTTAAGATTTACGTTTGACTAGTTATGTTGTAGGACTGTGACAAGTCTTTGGTATAATTCTTGTGTATATTTGCTGAATAGATTTCTCCGCTACAAATCTTGGCAAAAATAAGAAAAGACATCTAATTAACTTACTGTCTTTCTGTAGATCTGTTGGGTTTGATGTTGCTTATTAGATGAGTGTTTGATTCATGCCTTTAACTTTTGGCCGGACTTTTTGAAAACTGTTAGAAATGAAACTTGGACCTAACTCACCTCAAAAGGTGGCTCAAGAGGGGAGGTTTGTCCTAGTCTATATATTAAACTCCCAGACAATTCATCCAACCGATGTGGGACAAACTAAACACACCAACACACCCCTCGCACGTCCAGGAATGAATTGACTGGAACGTGCAGATCAAATTAAATGGGTGGCCCAATTATGGGACGGGTGAGGCCAACTATGGGCCGTCCAACACATAACGATGGAACCCGGGCTTTGATACCATGTTAGAAATGAAACTTGGACCTAACTCACTTCAAAAGCTAGCTCAAGAGGGGAGGTTTGTCCAAACCTATATATTAAACTCCCAGGCAATTCATCCAACCGATTTGGGACAAACTAAACACACCAACAAAAACTAAGAGAATGAATTTGAATTCATCCAATAACCGAGATTTGAACTTGCAGTCTTAATGTGAAACCATCTGGCAGGATGCAATTTATTGTAATGGAAGTGTAGAGATCTTAACAAACACCTGTTGTGACGAAAAAATTATGCAAGTGGATTAACAACTCTCTTTTCTGTAGTGACTAGTGATGCAAGGCCTTAACAATCTCATGTTTGTTAAGGATCTTAAAATCTTACACTAAATTGATGCAAAGATGCTTTCTGTTTCTTTGGTTAGGTAAAAGAATTCATTCATAACATAAAATTTATAGAAATACTCTGGGCATACCTAGGTGTTACATCCGAGTCAATAATTATTTCCTGAAGAATTATTTGGTGTAAGGTAATCCATTGATTTCTATAATTGCACTGTGATCACGCAGATAGTGATGCTGCAAACTAGTCTTCTTGTTGGAGGACGGCCTTATGGACGTGACCAATTCAGGGATTTGAGGCTTGATGTCGATAACATGTCCTATGAGGTTTTTTTCATGATTCCATATTTAACTTTATTTATATTATTGACTCGCACAAATCTTAATAGATATCCCTATATACGCGTTAATGCAGGAATTACTGGAACTAGGAGACAGTATCGGATACGTGAATACTGGGCTACGAGAGGACGAGATGACAAAATGTCTGAGAAGTAGTAAACTTGCATTATCTGATCATTTGTCATCCCGTTTTGTCTTAGACATGGAAAGGAAATGCAGTATATGCCAGGTTGGACGGTCTTGCAAATTTTATCTATGTTTCTTGAATTTTAAATGGCAGAAATATAATGAAAAGATAATGCAACACAATGTCGGATTTACATGTCTCAGCCATGAAGACTAGATCCAGTCACAATGTCCCTAAAACTGTCACTTAAGAATACAATAACCCCATTTTTATGCGAGTGAATCTTGATTAAATACGATTGAAAAATGTTTTTAATCCAGGAGGAATATGAAACGGATGATGAGACGGGGAATTTGAACTGTGGACACTCCTTCCATATCGATTGCATAAAGCAGTGGCTTGTGCAGAAAAATGCTTGCCCCATCTGTAAAACAGCAGCTGTTTCTCAAATATGAGCTATGTTTCTTGCTCACCTCAAATTCTTGTGGCACTTAATTTTTTCTGTACAGTTTTCTGTATCATTGAATGAAAGTGTGTGAGATTATAGGTGCTGTGATGTATTGATGTTTCTGGATATGGTTGCCATTTTTTCTTTTGGTTTGTTGGAAGTATTACTCAAGTTAATTTGAAGCCGGTATTCATTGTAATCGAATGGATTGGTTTCTTTGAAGAATTTCCTCCATATTTGCACCTAATGCAAATTCATGTTCGTTTGAAGCACTTAGTTTCCAATCCGTTGGAGAAACTTTAATCTCTATCAGAAATGTGATATTTGACTGTCTGGAGACTATTGTCAAGTTCGACAGTTTCGATGCACAACGTACAAGAAATATCATTAAATTTGAACACAATTCGGAACAGAACGGTGCAAAGAAAAAAAAGGCCCGAGGCAAGATTAAAATAAAATTTTCTTATATTAATTTTAAAAAAATTGATATTTACGTTCTATTTTTTATTATTTAAATCCTATTTGTGAATAAATTTGCACTGTATTCTACATATGAGTGGAGTGTATGCAACACAAACTAAAGTGTAAATATCAACTCTGGTTTAAAAAATCAAATATAATTGAACTATATGAAGTTATCTTTATATTTGTGAATATAATTATGAAATTATCCAAAAAATCACATTGAACCACCAAAACTCACGATTTAAGTGCTAATTTAATTTAGAAGCAGTTAATTTAGTCATTCAAAGATAAATTAAATAAAAATTCCAAATTTCAAAATTAAGTTTTGAAATTCGTAGCTTCAATTTATAAATTTTCAACCACGACATAAAATTAATTATAAGTATTAAAATCTAACATTAAATCAAAATTAGATTGAATGAGTCATAAATCAAATTTTAATGTACACAAAAGCTGAGAAGAAATTGATTGAACATCAATCTATAAAACTCAAGACTAAGAAATTCGATGATCAAAAAGAGACAATGGAAGTGTCGACGAAAAACAACGCCAAAATAAGAGGTGGTGAACGAATTAAAAATTGAACATATGAGTTTAGGGGATAGCTTTGTAGTTGACAATACATAAAATTTTTTCTATTTTTTAATAAATATTATAATATAATAATTAATCAAGATAATAAATAATATAATATTTATAATACATATAGATATATAATAAAATTTTTTAATAAATTTGGGGCCCACCCATTGTGGGGCCCTGCCAGTCTCGCCCCTGATTCGGAAGAAAATAAGCCAAAAGAATCTCACGTTCAATTTTCTTTTTACCAAAAAAAGTTTATTTTTTCCTAAAAAAAAAAAAGTTTATTTTAAAAAATTAGTTCTTTCAAAGAGGAAAAAAAATTAGTTGAAAACGAACTAAGAAGGCCCGGCCCAGTAGAGTATTAAGCCCAACTGCGAAATGGTTGATGCATACGTCGGTCCAGTTCGATGTTAAGAGGCCTGCAAGTACTCCAACCTTCTCCACTGAACCCTCGGAAGAGCTTGTCCGCCATGAGAGGAGCTCTGCTCAGAAATTTATATCTATGCTCTCGCAACTTCCAAGTCAAATCTACTATTTCCAATTGTTGTACGAATTGTTATGGTGGCTACAGGACTGAAAATGCGCCGTTGATCCGCCGTTTTCCTGCGACAATTCGATTTTTTTCGTCTGGAAATGACAACGATGAGTCGGAATCCAGTGTGGGGAATTCAGAAGACAAGAAAGAGGCGGGGAATGATGCAGGAGATGTGAGCAACAAAGGTAAATGATATTTATCTTTTAATTAACTTCGTTGATTGATCTTTTCCGGGTGCTGATTGTGAGCTGCGTGGTTTGTTATATGTTGTGTGTAGAATTAAAGCGACAGATAGAGGACTATTTCCACAACTTTAACGAGGAGGCACTTCCGTCGATCCTCGAGTCTATTCTGAAGAGAATACTCGTACGGACGCATGAAGACACAGATGATGAGTTAATGGAAGAGCTCCGCCAGAAACCGTTGGAAAATGTTAAGGATGAAGATTTCGAATCTGATTTTGAGGAGGCTCATGAAACTGACGAAGAAATTGATGATCTGTATAATACACGGGAAATTGTGATGAAGCGGATGACTTCTGATCCTTATGGCAACATGGATGACCGGAAGTGGGATGAAATGATCAAGGAGGCTACGGAGCACGGTTTTCTCAAGGATACAAGGGAATGTGAAGAAATATTGGAGGACATGCTTCACTGGGACAAACTTCTACCCGGTACCATTTTGCTCGTATTTCCCATTTCCATCTTGCTTTGATAAAATAAGCATTAGTTAGTTTGTTCTTTTTCATTGTTTATGCTTGTCAATATCGATCAGTTAATGAAGGTAGTTGGGGCGGTGAAATCGTTTAGTTTATCTATTATGATGTGTGATTTACTGAATAGCTGAACCGTTTTTCTGAAATCGATCTAATTTGTTATTTTTTTGGGGTTTAGCTTCCTGCTAGTAATATGAATACACGATTTACTTTCCAGCCGTAGAAGTTAGTTGCATACTTGACTATTGTCCTTTTGAAGAGATTTAACTGGATTTGCCTATTCCTTTCAGATATCAGCTGCAATTATTAGGCTTGTTTTCTAACTCTTTGGATGATGTGTTCTTGTGACCAGACATGTTGCATGTTATTTGAATTTATATGTGATTATGAGCTATGTGAAACGCAATACACCGAATTTGGGGAATTTCTAAGAATGAGTTGCCCTTGGGGATCAACTTGACAAAATCTCAGAAAAATTCCTTTTTTATTTTTCATTATGTGATATGGAACTGTTTTGGTTCATCCGTGTTATTTGAATTTTAACTTTAGGATTTGAGCCTTCAATTCTTTGGCAAGATTGTTCTCAGTTGACTTCATTTTGTGGTACCTTGGCAAATTTTTATAGTTTTCCATGGATTTCAGTATGTTATAGTTAAAACACTAGTTATTTCCTGGTGATGGATTTTTTGCAGACAAGATCAAGAAGAAGGTGCAAAAGAAATTTGACGAGATAGCTGATAGGGTTGAAAAAGGTGAGTTAGAAGTTGAAGATGGTTATGCATTATTTAAGGAGTTTGAAGATCAAGTGGTGTTGGAATGTACGGAACTGATGGAAGCAGAGGAATCTCCACAGTTTGACGGGACTGTTCCTGATAACAAAAAGGAACTTGACGATCCACCAGGTGAGGGACCAATTCTTAGGTGGCAAACTCGTGTCGTCTTCGCTCCTGGTGGTGATGCATGGCATCCCAAAAATAGAAAAGTGAAGTTGGCTGTTACTGTAAAAGAGCTTGGCCTATCTAAGCATCAGTTTTTGCGGCTGAGAGAATTGGGTGGAAAACGGTATAATCCTGGGAAAGATGAACTTACCATCACTAGCGAAAGGTAAGTCCCATAGCTAGCATTTTACTTTATTTTGTACATCAGTTACTAGACAGTATTCTGAATTTCTTCTTTAATAATTTGACCTTTAAACTTGCACGTTCATGAGGCTCTTCTGTTTTGAGATCGTGTGTATTTATGTATACGTACTTTATGAAAAGTGTTGCAAAAGGTAAACACTATCACTTCTTTATAAAGTTCCCGCGATGGCTCAAAACCTGCATGATCAATTACATGCTTTGGCATAAGATGTTCATTATATGCTTTGGTTCAGGTTTGAACACCGAGAGGAAAACAGAAAAGATTGCCTAAGAACCTTGTTTGCTTTAATCGAGGATGCTGGAAAAGCTAGGAAGCTAGTGGAGGATGCTCGAATTTCAGAAGTGAAGAAGAGGCTTGTAGCTAATCCGAAATTCATGCAGAGGTTGCAGGCCAAGACAGGAATAGCAGAATCTAGTCCAGGAACTACATGCTAACAACTGGGCTAAAGGGACTTCATGAAGAAATTGAAGATCAAGCATCAGTCTCTGGATCGCCCTCTGAAATATTGGCTCATTCTTGCAGAGAATACACTTGGCTGTATTAATAAAGACCGGCTGTGAAAACTATGGGTTTTAATTGCTTCATGTAGCTTTTGTAGCAAATGTGAAAGTAGATGAAGATTAATTTATTTTACCTTGTAAAAATATTGGTGTCCTTTCGAATTTCTGGCCCTCTCTTCCGCTACCAAGCTATGCTATGGTTCATTTAATCTCCAATTTTTCAGAATTTTAGTCTCGAATTCTGAACGGTCGAGTTCATAAGTTTGTCCCTTTTTCATTGCCTTGTCCTTTTCCATGAAAAATCTAGTTTTACCAACGCCAATTGACCACCTACATGAAACATGATCTTATTGAATTCAGCCTTGTATTAATTGCTTTGTGTGTATTAAAGAATGTCACCATCAAATTATCTATCATGCATTATTGCAAACCGATTATACTTGGTTATTATATAAATTGATTATATTAAGTATTTTATAACAGATATGTAAGATATTTTATATCTATTATTTTTCTTTTGTAGTTCGACTTGGGTGTAGTGGGGATATTATTTGTTTCACTTGGCTTTAGAACGTAAAAGTCTCTCAGATTAGGTTTATCTTAACTCATCTACAAGATGGTGACATATTTAAATTTTAACCTATAGCCAGTCTACGCCAAAACGACAAGGATGGGGCCGAAATGGTTCAAAAAGGAAAAGATGAGGAAAATGATCTAAACCAGCTCAATTAAGGTCCAAAAGGCCAAAACACTAGCCTAGCTTAACCACTTTGTTCAAGAACCAGATATAAATAAGGCATATCTAGCCAGGGGCACAGCTGGACTGGCAAAGGCCTTGGTGAAAAAGAAGATGACGAGTGTTCGAATCCCGTAAAAGGTGTATTTGGCCTTGTTTATCGCGCTTGCGAGCCTTCCTCTCCCTGGGTACTTACCTGACCAAGCATAACCCTGATTTACCTCCCTTCACGCCGGGGCTTGGGGCGACTTTGTGTGGGGCCCTTGGGGTGGGGCTCACCCCCAGATATAAATAAGGCAGACCAAAAGAATCTGGAGAGGATTAAAAAATGGTCACACTCACCTCCACCAAATGGCCCGAAAGAAAATGTCTCTTTCAGGAAAAAGGACAAACAAGTGGTGTCAATCATTGTTTATTCAGGTGGAGACATCGACAATTATAATTGTTGTTGAAATAACTACAAAGTACAAGCAATGAACGATACCAGCAGCTCTTCGAATCATTCCCACCCGTCCAATAATCACAAAAAATGGTTCCATCATCCTTGTTTTCCCCAAGTTCCACCGTCAAAATCAAGAATCCCATTTCCCAGTCCATCAAATCGTGCATGGCCACCACCCCTCCAGCTGTGCAGCTATCTACATCATTTGGGTTCAAGAGTTTGACGGAGACGTTCACAATTGATGTTCACAAAGCAGAGGGGAGGCCATTGAATGTGCCTTTAATTTCCCCCTTCACCATTGCTTCATCAAGGCTTGATAAAGTGGAGAACGTGGCCATTCGAGTTGAGTTGAATAATGGGTGTGTTGGTTGGGGGGAGACTCCCATTCTTCCTTGTGTAACAGCCGAGGATCAGCCACTTGCTCTGGCAAAAGCTGCGGAAGCTTGTCAGTTCCTCAAGCGGAGTCGTGGCAAGACTCTGGGGCAAGTTTTGTCTGAGATCAATCAGATTATTCTTCCTGGCCATTCTTTTGCTTCTGTGAGTTTGTTTATGAGTTTTATTTATCTTGTGATCAACTAGTTGACCTTCACTTCCTTGGTTATTGTTTTGAGTGTTCTGTTTTATTTGGAACATTGTGTTTCGAGATGGCTATAAAAATTTACGGAAGACCGATTTTTTTTTTTTGGGTTTGGATCATAATTTAACAAAATTATAAATGAAATTTGTGTTTGTTTTTGCTTTGGGTGCATTCTGTTCAAACTGTAGTCCAATGGTTGATGGTTATTGGCCAGTGTATTTTGGCCTTCTGACTGTGCATATCCCATGGGTTTATTATATGGTCCATGTTTGTGTGTCCGAACGGAGGTAGAGGTAGAGGGGCTACCAGTCCAGTATACATCTCTAGAGTACAAAGTCTTGCAATAGTTGTCATAATCTTTTCTGAAGAGTGAAGAAATGCCTCATTCTTATGAAGATCGTTCTTTATAAAAAAAATTTAGATCGGCTTTATTCGGCTAACGTTTGAATTCCTTCTAGTTACTTCTGGGCTTGAGGTCACATCTTTGAGGAGCATTTGGTATTAATTATTGTAGTTTTTTTTGTTATTTTTTTTCCCATTCCCAGTTGCACCTATTTTCTTATCTCGAAAGGTTGCAAGAGCACACTTAGGGAAATGTTCATTATAAATTTATAAGACTAATTGATGCAACAGCTGTACTGTTGCATGAAATTATTAATTACTCACATTCACCAGAAATTCCTTTAGAATTATCTGATTTTACTGCACAAACTTGTAGTTGGACAGCAAAGTCTCGACTTTTTGGCTCAACTTGTTCATTTCTTTTTTAAACAGCCCTGTAGTGGGAATGTAATTTAGGTGAAATATGAGTTTATTGATCTTCCTTTTGTGTTCGATCAGAATTTTCTCACGCTAACAAATATGTATCCGATGATGAAGGTTAGAGCAGGAGTTGAGATGGCATTGATTGATGCAGTTGCAAACAGCATTGGACTACCATTGTGGAAACTTTTTGGTGGATTTTCAAATGAAATAACAACGGACATAACAGTATAGTTCATTTTTTAGTTTCATGTTTTTTCTCTAAAATGTGTGTAATCTTCTCAAGAAATCATAAAACTCTTAAACTAGCCAATATTCATGCAAATTTTCTAGAAGGAAGGAGTCCTTGAAAAGAATATAAGAAGAAAAAGATGATGTTGGTGGAGATAAAAGAATTTTAAAGGACAGGATGAGCATATCATTGCCAGTTCAAACTAATTGATTATTATTATTGTTTATAGATTCCAATAGTTTCCCCCACCGAAGCGGCTGAGCTGGCTTCAAAATATAACCGTCAAGGATTCAAGATTTTAAAGCTTAAAGTTGGGAAGAATCTGACGTCTGACATCCAAGTGCTTCAAGCAATACGCACGGTCCACCCTGATTGCTTGTTTATTTTGGATGCCAATGAAGGTTATAATTCTGAAGAAGCCATTCAAGTTCTGGAGAAATTACACGGTACTTTATTTCTTTCAATCAAAGTTTTCATGCAACTGAGATCTTGTTTAATTTTCTGTCAAGAAAGGTATCATTTTGTTATTTCTCTGCAGAAATGGAGGTGACACCCATTCTTTTTGAACAGCCAGTTCACAGAGACGACTGGGAAGGTCTTGGTTATGTTAGTGAAGTAGCAAGAAACAAATACAGGGTATCTGTAGCTGCCGATGAAAGTTGCCGTAGTTTAGAGGATGTAAAGAAAATAGCAAAAGATAATCTTGCGGATGTAATCAACATTAAACTCGCTAAAGTTGGAGTTCTTGGAGCTCTGGAAATTATTGATCTAGCAAGAGCATCAGGACTGGATCTGATGATTGGAGGGATGGTTGAAACTAGACTTGCGATGGGCTTCGCTGGCAATTTGGCTGCTGGTCTTGGATGTTTCAAGTAAGTAATATTTTGTTATTATAAAATTTGAATGCTAGAGTAATTTACTCAGTTCTATTATATTGTCTAAATCTATGAAAGCATGTCGACCTAAATAAATATCTTGATTTTATGTACAATCATCACCCTTGTACGTAGATTGAATAAAACATTGTCGTTCCAATTAAATCTTTATCCTACTAAGTACAAATCTAGCATGCCATGTTTGACATCTTATATATTCAGCACAGCAAAAAAAATGTGCATTAACGGTCAAAACAATATTGCCATGTCAATGCTACAGTTCAGCTCATCCTTACCTGAATTAGAGTTAGAAAATGAAAGCAACTTTTCCTTGTAAGATAAGAATTCGTGCCCTCCAAGCTGATTAATACGTTACCTTGCTATCATGCCTGAGAAATTGTTTGTTTGCAGATTCATTGACCTTGATACCCCCATTTTATTAGCCGAGGATCCAGTTCTCGAAGGTTATAAAGGTACTTGTAGTTCTCTGCCAAGTCCCACCTCTGTTGTTACAACAGTGATGTGCTAATTGCTGTGTTTCTAATAACTCATCATATCCTTTACTGTTAGTTTCCGGTCCAGTTTACAAGTTTTCGAATGCTAGAGGCCACGGTGGTTTCCTACATTGGGATGACACTTGGTGGTAAGTTCTACTTGGTGTTACAAAAAAAGAATTGGAAATAAAAGAACATGAATGTGCATGTACTTGTACACATGTAATAGTGGTATCAAATTCATGAAGATGACTCACAATAATATAATGTGTTTTAGTAAAAAAATAATCCAATATTTTGTGCTTCTGCAGAGAACAAGATGGAGCTCACCCCCTTCAAATCAACTGTGCGCCCCTGGATGGATTCATTCTTCTTTTCTTGGATGTGTAGGAGGTGTTTGTATTAAAGTTATTGCACCCAATTTGGAGATACGGAGCCCAAAATAATGTGTTAAATGCACATATTTGTGGGTTAAAACAAATAATCTACGGATATTGATAACAAGTGTTAAGATCTGAAAATCTTAATTTTTTATTATAATTTTTATGTTATGAGTGACACAGTCTAAAATTCTGAGATATAAATATTTGATACTTTTAAGGATCAAATTAACCCCATATTTTTAAGTACATCTCTAATGACCGTGTAAAATTTAGGTTATGAACTGGGGGAAATAAATTTGGTGTCTGCCACACAATAAAATTATTGGGGTCTGACCTGCTAATTTTGTGGGAAATTATTGTCAAGAGATAATGATGTGACAAAGCTAATCAGAGATGTATTTTATCACCGGTTAATTTGACAAGTATTAGGTACCATTTTGATACAAACAAGCGGGATGGAACAAAAACTAATTAATAAATAAACAATAAATATAAAATGGGTACTTTCTTAATTTCTTTAGTAAAAAAAAGGGAAATTTCCCCTTTTTTTTAAAAAAAAAAACATTTTTTTCCTTAATTTTTTTTAGAAAATTGGTAACCTAATAGAGATGTATTTTGGTTGGTAAATTCGACGAGTATTAGGAATTTTGATACAAACGAGAGGATTGAACAAATTAATATACAGACAAACAATATCTATTACTACTATCTCAATTTGTTTTCTTTTTTTCATTTAACTATTTATTCCATTTTTCCCAATTTTTGTATTTAATATATAGTACAATCATTTTATTTGACAATTTTAATTGAAATATAATTTTATTATAAAAAACGAATTGTTTAGCACGCAATGCGTGTAACAAGACGCTAGTATATATAAACAAACAATATTTTCTTTAAAAATGATATTTCCCTCCCATTTTTAACAGGTATTTTCCTTAATTATTAAAAACTTGGTACCACTTTGAAAAAAAAAAGAAAAAGAAAAAACTTGGTACCCAAAATACAGAGGGATGGAGCCAAAAAAACCATAAACAATACATATAAAATCGTTATTTTCTTTTATAATATACTAGTGGTAATGCACACGCATTATTTGTGTAACGTAATACATTAATATTATTTGTTGTGTGTATATTATATAACATTTATTTTTAAAGTGTTTGATTTTAATATGATATGCATTTTTTGTAATTTGACATTTTTATGAGTTTTTTTTTGTAATTTAAAATTGGGTATATCAAGAGATCAATTAAGATGCTTTTGTTTAATATATAGTACATAAGATATAGATATAGTCATATAGATATGTATAAGTTAAAAAAAGAGAGGTTAATTTCCTTTTTCAATTTTTTTTTTATTTTTAAAAATTGATATTTCCCAAATAAAAAAGCAAAAAGAGAGCCTGGCCATTTTTGCCTTATCCTGCAGACTCCTAGGCGATTGAGCGATACGTGCTCCACATTGTGAATCTTTTCTACCCAATTAGCCTCACGCGCGCGTGTGGAATATTTCTCACGCGCTTTGGGGAAATCTTTGCCCTAGTTTATTTCTCATTTTTATACGAACCACCGCCTGCGACTCCGACCACCACCTTCCCATCTCGCTCCAAATTTCTTCCTCCGTTTTTTGCTTTTCGTCGTCTTGTCCTGTTAGAATTTCAGATTCACAGCCTTCGTTTCACCTGTAAGTCAATGAATTTTACAGTTCTTCGTTTGGAAAAATGCATACGGTCAATTATTTATTTAAAATCATTATTTTCAAACTACCGCGTGTTGCTTTTCATGTTTGATCTTTAGTTTTTCTTTGGTTCCTTCTGATTTTGAAGGTCAATTATGGAACCTATGGATATTGTCGGCAAGATTAAGGAGGATGCTTCGCTTCCTAAAGGTTAGTTTTGTCCCCGTTTTTTTCCTTGTTACCCCTAGTTTACTCTAATTGTTCGTTTTTTGTGTTTGTTTATCTTCGAAGTTGGAAATTTCGTTTTGCTTAGTTTGATTCTTCTTAGCGTTTAGATTTTTCGTCTTATTTTCGCAAAATTTTAAAATTTTGTTAAGTAAAAGCCGAGAATAGCTTACTACAAGTCTACAAGCCTTCTCAAACTCTACCTAAGTATCACATAATAACAGTCAAAGCTGGTTTGCTTATCAGCTTCCCTCGGAGTAGGCGATAATTTTCATCTACCTTAAGTTGGAATTCCCACTGGTTTGACCGAAATTGTACCTGTTGTTGTTTATGATTCGAACTAGATGTGTCAGCGACCAGAATTTCAATAGCATTGAAAAAAGGTAATCAAAAGAAAATGGGACTATGTAAACTGAGCGGAAGAAGCGTGGAAATACATCTCATCATACATTTAACAAGGAATTGGATCATTCTTTGGCAGAACTTAGAAGCATTTAATGGTTAGGGATTCTTGCATGTCAAAGTGGGATTCTGTAGTTGGTTAAGTGGCATGCCTCAATGTATAATGAAAAATAGTAAATATTATAAAAGCAAATAGCCGAATATTAATCGGGGTCGGGTTATCCATGGCTGCTCTATCAAGGTGGGACCGGCCCTACTCGAATTAAGATTTTTTTAGCTTCTCTTCTCATAGTTGACTTATATTTTCGTAAAGCTTAGATTAGCTTGAAGATGAAATTAAAGTCTTATTGTAACATAACCGTGGTTTTGTTGCTTCTCTTGGCTGTGCAATCACTTACCAATTCTCTTGATATTGCATTGCTACGGATCCATTTAGTCCAACTTTGATTCCCTTTGATGTCTATATGTGTGTGTGTGTAAAGATTCATAAATGGTTGTTAATGGAGTTGATGTTTTCAAATACTGAGGAGTTGATATCAATTAATACCCAATTGATCCATTTATAGTTCCTAAAGCCTCAATTTCTAAACGATGCCCGGACAACCTGAGCATGATCTTGTAGACTGTAGACATGTCTGCCTAGGCGGCCGCCTCGACCGCCATTTAGAACACAGTGTAGACATAAGACATGATCAGGTTATGGAATTATAATTTGTTTTGCCAATATCAAGTGATTATTGTGTTTTATTCAGATTCCTGATTACTGCTAATAACATCAACAAAATAATTCCGAATGTCTGCATATTCATTTGGTTACTAAAATACTAACACAGCTGCTGTTTCATCTTTATTGGTACTGTTCTCATCCAAGATACATAAATGCTGTTCTTTCAGCGACTATGACAAAAATTATCAAAGAGATGCTCCCCCCAGATGTCCGCGTTGCAAGAGATGCTCAGGATCTTCTGATTGAGTGTTGTGTAGGTTTGTGTTTGGTGTTTGCTTCAATTCAGTGTGTAACATCTTTAAGCGATTAGATTGTGCACTTCATAACTGTTTTAGTGCTTCTAGATTATTTCATATTTTAAACGATTTCGATGTGATTGGCATCATAATCTAGAGATGTAAAACTCCATATGACTTGAATTTTCTTTTTAATAAATAGTGCAACCATGGCCTAATGTAGTGTTTGAGAGAGCTTATAGGAAGCACTTCTCAGCTTTTCCTTCACAATATTTTGAAATTTTGTTGAATTTTGTGAAGTAAAAGCTGAGAAGTGCTTTCTAGAAGCTCTCCCAAACACTACCTAAGTGTTGATTAGGATAGCAACAAACTTTTCCCTGCTAAGTGAGCAGCGTTTGATGCTCCTAACTATACTATAACTCCTTTTGTTCATTCACTTTGGGCGAAATATACCTAATTTTTGTTAAAAGTGACTAAGGTGGACTTGTTATCTTGTTTTCTGACAAAGTGATTTTTTTTTTAAACTGTGAGGACATTGAGTGGGTAATGAGGTTTGTTGGATGGAAACATAGATTTAAAAGTACAAATGTTTTTCTTTTATCCATGACTTTTTACTAGCACCAGTGGTGATCTACATCCTGTAAAGGCCTAGCTGTTTGTGGGTTAAGCGCCCATCCCACCTCTTATGATTGCTTCATGTTGAAAATTTCAGCCAGACCCAAGGCCCTGTAATGGCCGTTCTAGGTGGGGTCCAACAGTCAAAATAGTCAAATGTTGGACTCTGATGAGTTCGGTCAGGATAATTAGTTACCTAGCTATTGTTGTTTGTTTACTTCTCAGTGCATTGGCTCCAACAAGCACCATCACCATGATCCAAAAAAGTAAGAAATAAAAAAAATAAGCCACGAAGAAGTGATGATAATTGATATGTTATTAAACTGGGCCTCTTTTTTGGGGATTTTTTCTTGACGGTGTTATGAGTAGGAGATGTTTCTCTGGGCATCAGCGCAGTTCACAACCAACTTATTAACTGATATAATTCACTTCGGACCAAATTTTGATGTGTGTATTGTCGTTTTCAAATCTTATACTGCGTTTATTGGAGCTCTATCTTATGATTTATGATAAATGATTTTCATGTTTCGCAGAATTCATCAATCTAATCTCATCAGAATCCAATGAAGTTTGTAACAGGGAAGACAAAAGAACTATTGCACCAGAACATGTACTCAAGGCTTTAGAGGTTCTACCCTAGCGTTTCTTTCGGTTTTATCTCTTATGATTATTGTTGATTAATATCTCAGCAGTCAACATCATATAGAGTCTCTAAGGGGTTTTTCATGTTCCTCTGGAATGGAATCTTCTGATTTTGTTCTTTATTTTTGCTGAACATCATTTCTGGATTGGAATCTTATGATTCTACAAATTTGTCTAATATCTATTCAACGTTGAGCTGCTATACCGAGCAAGGGATTTTCGCAAGTCGCATGCTTTGTTGCTGTTGCATTTACGATATTTTTTTGTTTCATCTTTGATTATTGAAAATTTTAAATTATAATTAGCCATGTGAATTGGTATGTTGCACACTGAGATCCACATGAATCCAGCCAACACATTTTTAGGCATTTCTGGCCAAATCAATTGGGAAGCATCTGTCCGAAAATGTTATAGAAGTTACTGTTATCCTTCTTTATTTTCGAATTAAGTTGAATATAGATGGTATCATGCCTGACACCCATCTGACTGTACGACTCGTGATTTTATGTGTCATATTTTCTGAAGACAACTTTAGATTGATTAGCATATTGGTATAAATTTTTACTCGAACTTGATCTTCTTTTGATTAAATGTCTTGAGACAATTTTGTGGTATCTTTTTTAAATGATATCGCCTCAGTGTAGAGTATGCCATATTTTTGCAAATCTTAGGTGCAATATGACATGGATATTGTCATATGGTTCCTTGACACTTTATTTCTAGGCTGGATGGTGCATTTGAGTCCAAAAATTGATCTGATAATACATGCAGTCAAATAATCAGTGAAACCCCTGAATAAGTTTACCTTTTTAACTGTTAAATTTCCTATCTATTTTTGGTGCTTATTTTTCTTATCTGTACATTAACCTTGATATGCTGTCTTGTTTTCTCAGGTTCTTGGATTTGGAGAGTATATTGAAGAAGTTTATGCCGCATATGAACAACATAGGCTTGAGACTATGGTGAGTTTGACTCCCTATCCCACACTGACTTGGACCTTGTGTCTTTTAAAAACTCTTGAATAAGTTTATTCTGCATATGAAATTATAGAAATTCAATTTTTATGTTTATAAATCACCTAAATCTGGGAGAAACGATGTTCTAAAATTTTTGACCCTGACCAGAGCAGATAGACTCTCTTTGGTCAGTTTGTGTCAGCTTTCCTTCCTAGAGTATGCTCAGTTACATGTAATGATCATTGCTTCATGGGAACAATGTGGTTACCCTTCCTAAGATGCTTTTATTGCTTGTGGGTGAATGGTTAGACACAGGATACCATGAGAAGCGGTAAATTGAGCAACGGAGCTGAAATGACTGAAGAGGAAGCACTCGTAGAGCAACAGAGGATGTTTGCAGAGGCACGTGCTCGAATGAATGGAGGCGCAGTGGTTCCCAAGCAATCAGATTCTGAGACTCGACCAAGTTTGAGTAGCTAACTTTTATTTCTAAGTTTTCTTGAACTCTTTACTAGAGAATCCTCGACTCCATCATTTCTTTTTTAGCCTTGCCTAATGTACAAATGGTTCTTGCATAACATAGAGGGGTCTGCTGTGTACTATGTTCCTATGTATATGTAAGTAGTAATTTGTTGGCCTCTTTAAGCAGTCTTTCAAGATTGTCTCCGTATGTGCTATTTTAGTTAAAAGGTACGTCATGTACGTTTTTTCAAACGCGCTATTACTGGTGGGTAATCCTTTACCTCGATATATGTTTCTTTAATTCTTTATTTTCTCCAGGGGCAAATAATGATGATATTGATGAATATGTGAGCAATTCCATTAAATTAACTGAGGTAAAGTGGCTACAGCCTACAGGCAGGCATGGAAGACGAACTCGAAAATGGTATTAGGTGATTAAAAAAATTCAAGTTAAAATACCAAGTTAACTAACTAGTCCCACTGAGGATGAATTCATTAAACTTGGTGGATTCTTATTTTTGTATTTTGTTTAGATTTTATTGGGCTGTTTCTGGGGTATGGATATCATCCTTTGTTTTGACCATTTTTTGTAAGATGCCATTTGAATTTAACAAGGTTCCATGAAGGTATATTCTTGTATTCTCCATTATCTCCATCAGCAACAAACGGTGCAAAAGTGGGCTAACACCTAGAGACCAGTTGTGCAGTGCATACTTTTTGGTATAAACAGTTCTGAGGCAAACAAAATAGCACACGGCCTGAACGTAGAGACTAAAATCACTCACAGAATGAAGTCATGAACACTACAAATTGGTGTCATCCTGTATTTGCTGATTCAAAACATACACCATCACTCCATCAACCTTCATACATGCAATTTTTTTTTTTTTGGAAAGAATACATAATTAATAGTTTAGATATGTGTGTGTGTGTGTGTATAAGCACAGTATCCAAAAAGGAGGAGTTTCGAAAACTTATCCCAGCACATCTGAAATGCGCCCCAATAAATATGCAACATCGATGTAACTCTACAAAGTACAAACCTTCATTATGAGATTAAAAAACCAACAGTTCTCCAGTTCTATTCCTTCAATTTGAAAATTTTGAGATCAGCCTATCAACATGAATGATAACATCACCAATGCAGGGCCGAACAGCGGGCTGAGGCTGCAACATCCATGTCACAAACTGGTGTAATGCCTCTGGATAAGGAGGAGTAGGTCCAGTTGGCCATTTTATTTGGGCATTTACAATGGCCAATTGCAAGCTCCCGCCGGATTCTCCAAGTGCAAATTCAAATGGAGATACACCATACCTACAATTCAGATACGAAGCAAAAGACGTAAGAGGTTGCAAACAACACAAACTAGCAGAGAGCCTAGTAAAACATAATAAAGAAACTGGGCATTTTAGATCCTGGCAATTTTTTTGTAGGAATATAAGAATAAGGGGGTAAAAGGAGATGATAGGTACCTCTAAACTAGACAACTTCATTACAAGAAAATTGTATTAAACTTGATTAATGTAAAAGCAACCTGGCCTTGTCGATGCAGCGACCCAAATGCCATAGAGAAGTTAATTCTCTCACATAAATGTCGCATTGGTTACATTTATTTTCCTTAGCAGCATCCACATATCCAATTTTGATTTGACTTAAAGCAATACAATTTAAGATTGGCTAAAATTTTCTATGCACAATGCTAAAGTTAAAAACCTTCACTCGTATTACATTCTAATAATCTTCTTAAGATAGTAAGGGAGTGTTCGAGGTTGCAAACACTTCCTTGATATATTTCAGATTATCTAGGAAACTGGGATTAAACCTAAAATCTTATACTCAACGGTTTGGCACAAATAACAATTCATGCTCATAGTGGTTTCACAATGAGCATAGCTCACGAACAAGGTGACATTAGGTTTCTTCAAAAATAAGATGAAAAGTTCCAGAAATGAAGGAAACATTCTTACATGATGGCAAACAAAGTGCAGCCTAATGACCAGATATCAGTTCTCTCGTCAATGTCTGCATGGCTAGGACAATCCCAAAACTCAGGAGCACGAAAAGGAGCTGAACAATGCTCAGATGCCCATTCCTGCGTAATAACAAACACAGATCAAATCAAAATATCCTGATTAACCACAAAAAAAGGCCTGAGATGCAAAACTGGCACATCGAGGTAGCTTGACAAAGCAACAATGAAAACTATCTCTCTCTCTCTCTCTCTCTCTCTCTCTCTCTCTCTCTCTCTCTCTCTCTCTCTCATTTCTTTTCCTTGGGATTTGGAACCTTTTTGGAGCTCTCCTACTCTCCCTTCATTTCAAACTTCATAATTTAACTTTTTCTTGCTTATTAGTTGCAGTCCTTCTATCTTTCTGCCAAGTGGGACTAACATTTTCAAGTTCGCTATTTTTTCAGTTTTGTACTTCAAACCATAGAGTCAGAAAATATAGTTGCCATACATATTTATAAATTTTATACTAATTCACATATCAACACAAGTATAGTCGAAATACAGTACAACTTATTGCAAAACTATTATTGACTGCCACTCATTTTTGGTGGTATTAATGTCTGATAAGCGGTTGAGATTAACAACCACCTAGCCATTCTAACAATTCAATGAGTAATCTGGGAATTGAGCACTGCCTTGACACAAAGCTGATGGTATAAATCCATGAAATATCTGAAGTTCTAAAAGGAACCTGCAATTGTAGTGCTTCTGAACGAGAACGAATTTGCTTTCTTGCAGGACGAGCACTTCCAAAGTCCATTAATATTGCTATAGGTGGCTTTCCTTTCCTGTGTGTCAAAAGGACATTGCCAGGTTTGATATCATTATGGGCGTATGGAGGATCAAAACTGTGCATATGGTCAAGTCCTGCACAAAGCTGATCAACGGTTTCTTCAGTAATTTTAATCCTTCTTGAGCAAGAAAGTAGATGAGAACAATAATTTACTGCTCGGGAAACCACCAACCATAGTCACAATAAAATCTATAAATGGAAGTATAATTTCACTTCAAAATTTGTGTATACTATAAAAATGCCCATACAACATGTTTAAAGGAGACAGACGTTGGAATATAGCAAAAAAAAACTTTCATCATTAAAGACAAAAGTAGTGGTTTAAGTTCATACTACCTATGTAGTATATTGACACGACTTAGACAGGCATGCAGCACAAATAAAAATTTCCACTAAAAAAATAGTGCAACTTGTGTCATCATGAGATAGGAAAACTTGAATTATACACATAAAATGTTGCTTCAAACATATCCTTCGAAGAAAAGCGAATAAATCTTTATAAATCATGTATCAACGGGCACCAAAAACAACTCGATATATCCTTCGAAGAAATGTGAATAGATCTTTATCAATCATGTATCAACAGGCACCCAAAACAATTCATGTGCATCATAAGCTCATTAGTTGTACATGTTGCAAGCACAGTTCAACAAACCTATAAGTAGGGAGTATTTTCATTATCTACCTGGCGAAATATTTGAAGCACATCTGAGGTAGAAAAGAACTCTTTCTTAATTTTCATAGCTTTGGCATTATCCAATAATGTTCCATCTAAATGGACGGGAAACAATAAGTACGCTTCATTTTTCCAGGATTGATCTTGTGTAACCTGGCCAATTAAGATTTGATTTTGATATAAACAACCAATCTGATGAGGAATAATGAACTTAGTATGCAGAAAATACTAGCACATTTAAGTAGACAACAAAAATAAAATTCAACAACCACGTTCTTCTGCATGTTTTACTTCAGAAAATCTTGGCAGGATATTTTCCAAACTGATATTTCAAAAGAATTGTTTGATCATACATATGCTTTTTGGGCTATTCATAATTTCAGCATTAATACAAAATAGAAGTTTGCCCTTCAAAGCCTGAGATGGCCCAAGCCTCAATAATAAAAAAAGAAAATAGTACATCTTCAAAAGATTGCAGTTTTTCTCCAAAAAATGATGTAATAACTCTCCGTGCAGTTACCCTTATTGTGTGAAACAACAAAGATAGATAGTGCATTTCATCACTGCATATTTTTTTCCAAGAGCATCTAGAGGCAAGTGGCAACTATTCCATGCATACCAGACATGTCTAAGCCACTAATACAAAACTAAACACGCTATATTACTGGTTGTGAAAGAGTAAATATAAGACTTGGGGACAATGGATCAAAGAAAAATTACCTTGACTGCAATTATTGCATGATCAAGAAGAGGAAGCAGATTGCGGTGGCTAAACAAAGATGAAACACGAATTTCCTCTCTTACCAACTCCAGTTGTTCATTGTTTTGAATGAGAACCTTCTTGATTGCATATGTTCCATCATCTGCAAATAAAATGATCCAGAAGAGTACCAATCAGGTATTATTTAGTCCTATTTGGCTCAAAATGACCATCGCTTCCGAAAACATAAAGGAATAAACAATAAAAATGTCGGCAAATACTTGATTTGTACAGTTTCCTTTATCCCTCACCCTGCAACAATTTTTCCATTACAAGAAAGCTTTTCATCAGATATACTTTGCAAAATGGCAAGAGTGATCCTTAGGGTAATCCACATTTGCTTCTTTCTTGTTTGAAATTTTTTTCGATACCTTCATATCGTCTCTTTAAGATGCATTTAACTACTTTATATAGTAAGAGTACTTTGGGATCCCATTTCATCTCTATTCTATGTTGATGACAAACCTCTATACATTAAAAGCTAACTTTTATTCTCAAAAAAATAAAATTAAATAAAAGTTAACGACAATAAGAAACTTGTCAGACTCACTTGCATTGTATCCCTTGGCTTAATAGTAACTCTTTTGTCCTCCAAAAACATACTACAAAAAACTCTACTTAAATTGTAACTTGATGTACTTATCTTCTATATAAATCTATAACTCTTGTAATTAAATCAGGGGCAAGTAACATCATCAGACGCTTGCTACGTTTTGCTAATTGGCCTACAGACTACAGTAGTTAACCTTTTTTTTTTGTCGAGCGAGCAATATCTGCATATTTACTTATTTGAAGGACAGACGATTGATTGCAAATTCTGTAAACCCACCGATAAGCCTAGTATCTAAACAAATGGCACCATTGTGTCATCTCTTTTTTATGAACAATACATTTATGCATTGAGAAAATTCACCACAAATTTAATCAAGTCATACGACTTTTGGCATAGATAGACTTTCTATTTCCTGCTCAGTTCCACCACCAAAAAGAAGGCGACATTAAATCAGACCGATTACCACTTAATTCAAAATTTGCGAATCCAATTAAACCCAAATTGACAGATCCTGACTACAACTGAGTAAAAGGGCCTTACAAAAACAAACACATAATTCAATCACGGATCAGTGAGTACCAGAGATGTGAGAAGAGTCCTTGATCTTCTTCGCAATGCCAGTGGTCGAAGGATCAGCAAGCACCTCCTTGACAAGGAAAACGTAGGCGAAACCACCTTCCCCCAGCTGCCTCACAATCCTGAAACGGTTCTCGTTGATCCACACGTCTCCGCCACCGTTAACGGCGTCGTACAAGGCGTTCAAACCCGAGAACGAGCAGCCCATGCCTCCCAATATAGCAACGATCCTTCCCTCTCTACAAGCAATCTGAGAGAGAGAGAGACTGCAATTTTCTGCGGAGAATCAATCGATTATTAATTAGATCTTTTTCCATTGTCGTACGCCAAAATTAACTCACTACCTAAGCTGTTCGTGTGTGGTGTTGACTTTCTTTTATTCCCTTTATTTTTTCTTAGCTAGATAGCTACTGTGTGTTTCAAATTTATTTAAATTTATTGAATTAAATTAGAAAAATAACTTTTTTTTAATTGAAAACTTTTTATTAATACTTTATAGATTCTACCGGTTTTTTTATTTAAAAAATCACACGGCTATCATTCGATGCAAATGGGGTAAATCTTTGTAATAATGCAACAATCTGCAAATGACTCATTTGCACTGAATAAACAACATTTGATAAGCTCGTCCCATAAAGAGTAGTTAGGTCTCTTGTGAGAATTTGATACGTGAGATGAGTCAACATGCTCATATTTACATAAAAAATAATATTTTTTACGAGTGATCTAAATAAGATATTCGTCTTACAAAAATGACGTTTCACAAGAGTTTTTGTGCTAAAAAGAATATTTATAGGTTCTATCACCTTTTATATCATAAATTTTAAATATTTTGAGCTATCGAATGAATTATTAGGATGAATTATTAGGATGAATGATGTTAGCAAATTATTTAACTATTTGTAATGAATATATGTCATGCAGATGTGCACGTATTAAATGAAAATATTGAGTTAGGTAATGTTTGGGTGAGCTTCAAGAAATTCTTCTCAGTTTTTTTTAACAAATTTTGAAATTTGTGAAATTTTATTTAAAAAAAAATGAGAAATACTTCTTAGAAATTCTCCCAAACACTACCTTAACGTGTTTTGACTTAAGTTTTGCTCATGAGCTCACTTGAAATTCAAATGTATCAAGTTTAACAAAAATGAAATTATTATGGACCAAAAATATGAATTTCTCATTGTATTTTATTAGATGAAAAATATAGTATTTGTGCCACGATTCTATATATATAATATTACTCTCCAAATATACCCTTATTATATTTATATTTATATGTAAATAAATATTTTTGGGACAAGGCAAAGTTCCGGGAAGTTGGACGGCTTCGGCGGCGGCTCAGATCTGGCTCTCTCTGAGGCAACTCTCTCAGCTTAGCTTCAAAATCTAGCCTTGTATTTAAAAATCCCAACGACTCCATTTCACTTTCTCCGATTCCCTCCATTTTCTTTGCCCATTTCTCCTTCTTCTTCCTAATTATCTTTCCTTCCCTCTGATTCCCTTTCTACTGGATTGCTTTGACTTTTGTACAACTGCTGCGCCTCCGCTTAGATTGTTGGATCGGAGTTTTATCTCACGTCCCTGTTAATTTTCCCTGATGTTGTCTGATTCGATCCGTTTCTGAGCCGGTGAGTATGAGCAGCCTATCAGGTCGGATTCTGTGTCTGTTTCTTTTGGAATGTATAAGATAAGATGAGAACCTGGAACAGCCTGGAATTAGTTAAGGGCTTAGCGGAGTGTTTTTTTTTTTTTTTTTTGCCAAAAGTTTGCATTTTTAAACGATTGATCGAAAATTTTAAAAATATTATTTTAGATCGGCTGTCCTGCGCGCTATTTGGGTCAGTTCACTGATGAGAATTCTGAGACATTAAGCTGTTTAATGATTTCAGTTCTGGGTTTAATTCAGATTTCAGACAGGTATAGTGGGTGGAAAGGTTGCTGCCAGTGTTGTGATGGATTGGAGCGTCAATGGTTCTTATGATAATAATACCAATCAAAACTTAAAAGGTTGGCATTTTCTCTTAATGTCGCGCGTTATACAAAGATTCTATTTTAACGATTTGCCAAAGAATTGCAACTTGTTCCAATGCTCCTGATGTTGATATGTGTTAAGTTTATATCACATTACTCGCCCTCGTTTTACTGTTCTTTTACTTGTTTCAGAGATCATAAAGTTGTTGCCTTTGGTGTGTGCTTCGATGGTGCTACCATAAGAAAATAATGAAAAAGAAGATTTCTGTTTAACGATGTCACAACTACTTAATAATAATCTCAACAATGGCTCGAGAGCTTGCATCCTCAGCTCTGATCTCCGAGTTCTTTTATTCTAACTTCCCCAAAGAACGTGCTTTTTTGTCTGATACACTCTATCTGGGGCATTGTTAAAGAAATTATCAGGATAATAGGAAAGATATTGGATAAATATCTTTCAAATGAGCACATTGGCAAGCTTGTTTGATAAATTTGATCTTAAGGAAGTGTTTCTGTGCTTGAAATAGTCTGAGAGGCATATAAAGCAGGCAATGCCGGGTAGAACTTGTTCATATAAATTAAATATTCGAATGGGTATAAACTGTTTTTTGGAGAGGGTGATTTGAAATCACAAATGAAGTGATTAGAAAGGATTTAATTCCTTATCGTTGGACTTTAAAGGCAACCTCGCCATATTGGAGATGAATAAGACTATAGTTGACTATCCTTGTATTGACATTCGGATTTCCAGTTTATGCTCTTACCTCATAGTTTTTTTTCCCCTCTTCTATCAATACCATTATTTCTTTTGTTGAATGTAGCAGATTCGGATCCCAAGCCCCGGACAGTAATGACCACAATAATCTCCAACATTGATCTAGTGGATACAGAGCTGCATTCGGAAGAGAAGGGAAGTACTGTTCTCATGCCAAAGAACAGGAAAAAAACCATGACTTCAGTCTATCTGAAGTATTTTGAAACAGCACTAGATGGAAAGAGTCGAAGGTGCAAAATTTGTGGACAAAGCTATTCTATTGCTACTGCAACTGGTTAATTTCTCAACTGCTGTTATCCCCTTTTGGTTCATTTAAAACTATGCTTCATTAACTAAACCAGATATCAGCTGTCATCTGAGCATAGGCATTTTGAATACTTCTGCCATAGGATCAAGGTGAATGGTGTCTTAATGTTCTCAGCTCAAGTTTAGATAAATGTTGAGATTTTAACTCATATTAATTTCCAACTTATGATTTGATTTTATTCTTCCTGCTAATCCAACCAGAGCATCACCTTGGTTTGCTACTGTTGCAATAATTTTGCATTTAACTGGAAATGGTACCTTAATATTGACGACCTGACTCTGTTTGCTGAAGGAAATTTGGGAAGGCATCTCAGCAATCGACATCCAGGCTATGATAAAATAGGGGATTTTGCCAACAGTCCTATTCTGCAGCTTGTGACAGTTGCTAAGAAGCATCCGAGTCATGCCAACTCACCTTCAATGGAGCTGGATCATTTGAACTGGTTGCTCGTTAAGTGGCTCATTTCAGCATCCCTTCCCACGGCTACTTCAGCAGAAAAGTGGCTGACAAATGCATTTAAATTTCTTAATCCTTCGGCTGAACTTTGGCCATTGGAAAAGTTCCAAACAGTTCTGTTTGAAATTTTCAGAAGCATGCAAGAAGAGGTGAGGTTAATGGTGGAGCAGGTTCCTCCCAAGGTTTCTGTCTCTCTTGATTTCTGGACTTCCTACGAACAACTTCTATACATGGGCATTACATGCCAATGGATTGATGAAAACTGGTCGTTTAAGAAAGTTCTCCTTGATATTTGTCACATTCCAAGTCCCTGTGGGGGGCCTGAAATTTATTATGTTCTATTGAAAGTTCTAAGATTTTACAATATTGAGTCGAAAATTCTCTCTTGTACGCATGATAATAGTCCTAGTGCTTTGCAAGCATGCCATACATTAAAAGATGATATGGACAGTCAGAAAGTGGCTGCCTTTTGTTATATCCCTTGTGCTGCTCATACTCTGAATTCAATCATAAATGATGGGCTAAGTACTACGAAATCTGTAATTTTGAAGATTAGGGAGTTTTTGCTGGAACTGAATTCATCAAAGGAAATCTCTGATGATTTTGTGCAATTTACTTTGTCATACCAAGAAGGGAACTGGAAGTTTCCTCTTGATGCCTCAGCAAGGTGGAGTGGGAGCTACCAGATGCTTGATATCGCATTCAAGGTATATACTGCTGTGTCCTCTTAATCAATGAAACTTGAATTCAGTGGCACTGTTTAGATTGATGACCTTAGAATAAGCAAGAGAACTATGCAGTAAATTTTTTAGTTCAATGATGTTGTCCTCTCACTTTCTTTGTTCCTTATCATAGTAGTAGTTCATTAACGTTGTCCTCTCACTTTATTTTATTCCTTGGTGTTTAGTATTTAGATAACTGTTTAATTACATAATTATTCTGAGTTCTAGAGAGATCCGGGGAGACGCTACCATGAACTGTTCTTTTGTGAAGCTAGTGCTACTAGCTATGTCAGAGTTGAGGTACTAATCTGAGGTCACAAAAGCTTGCAAAAATGGTCGACGTTCTTGTTCTTGCGTGTCTATAGTTATTAGGAGTTGTAATGTGTAATAGCTCAAATACTGACTTCATCTGGTTGGTTCCTTTTGATCAAGTGTAGCCGTTTGGATGCTATTACCTTTATTAATAAAGTTAACATTTCAATAACTTTAATCGGGGTTGCTGAACAATGTTGAATTTATAGTCCTGAAGAGAACCATTTCTTGATGAATAAAGAGCAGAAAAATATCCTTTGTGGACTAGTTTTCAGTAAGGGGCTCTATTTTTTCTTTCAGGCTGGTAAATCAATGGAAACTGTCATCAGAAAGTATGAGGAACAACTGGGTAGTAGGTTGCTGCTGAATTCGGCCGAGAAAAATGTGGTTAAAATTATGCATAATTATCTAGAACCCTTTTATAAGACCATCAATAATATATGCACAAATCAAGAACTGACCATTGGACTGGTTCTCTTCTTCATGGAGAATATTTCTGAGACGGTTGCATTGTGCAAAGACTCCAGGCAAAGCCCTGATTGGCTTAAGAGTGCTGCTGAAGAAATGTGCACCAAGGCGCAAAACTACAGTGACCAGGTTTGCAATGTATTCATATACATGACTGCAGTTCTTGATCCGCGAATAAAACTTGAGCTCATTCCCGAAAGCCTCAACTCAGAAAGCTATATGGAGGAGGCGAGAAATCATTTCATTAGGAATTATTCCAGTCGATATTTTCCATCTATTCCCAATCCATACACTGCACAAGAGCTGGAAACCGATGGTAGCGTTTCTTTTGCTGAGGAAATCGCTCGTAAGAAACGAAGGGCGAGCTTGAACTCTGCTACAGATGAGCTTACCCAATATTTATCAGAGCAACCTGCTCCAATACAAACAGATGTTCTTGAGTGGTGGAAGGTGAATAGTCCAAGGTATCCTAGGCTATCTTTAATGGCACGAGATTTCTTGGCCATGCAATCAACTGCCGTGCCTCCTGAAGACATATTTTGTAGCAGGGGCGATGAAATTGATCGGCAGAAGTTCTCGATACCCCACCGCGATACAAAAGCTTTGCTTTGTGTAAAATCATGGTTGCAAAGTGGAATCAAGCTGAGTTACAAATCGACTGAGATTGACTGTGAAAGGATTATGGACCTTGCGGCTGCTTCAGCAACGGAGAGCAGCAGTAGAAGTTTTGACAGAAAACATATGGGATGACTTGAATTGGCAAGGAGTTGACATAATGATGAGGTGACACCCTTAATTTACTTATTATGTTGTGATAATGTATGCAGTTCACTCACACCTTTTAGCTGTAAAAATCTAGCAAAACAGCTGCACTTTCATTGTAAATTTCTTTTCTAATATCTAGACCATGATTCCACGGAAGGCTCATTAAATTGATAGAGTGGAGTCGGAATGGCTACATCTGCTCCAGCTCCATGTTCTTGAAAGTTAATTCATGTACAAAATGGAATTGTGATGGGCCAAAATCCGATGCCATGGTTGTGTTGACATGAAACAGCTCATAGCCGATGGAGCGGTCACTCATGTACAGAACGGGAAATGTTGATGAAAAACATCTTTTTTCCTCGATACAAGTGGAATTGGATGTTGTTTTATACATCTTCCTGAATTATTAGTTCGATGAAGTGAAGAATAATAGACTTTTTATAGTTATATGCTGCATGTCTGCTTTTGGTATTTACTGTAAAATATAATATCAGTTTTGTCAAATGCGATGATGAATGAAACACTGGTGATTGGTAGCTGCACGCTTGTATATGCTCCACTGACACAAGTAATTGTTAAAAAAATTACATACACTGAGAAGTGAAATTTGAGAACCAATATGCATAACAAGTCGAGCAGGAAGCATATGCATGGTCCCAAATATGGATCCCACTGCCAGCCAGATTTCACAAGGGAATCAAAAGCCATAATGTTTGTACACTGTAATGGAGGAAAGAACAAAAGTTTTGTCTTCAGACACTCCCCTCCATATCTACTTAGGCTTTTTCGTTTTTTTTTTTTTTTTTTTTGTGATAAAACTACACATTCAAAATCATCACTTCTGAAAATCTTGAAAATGAACCACTAACGCCATGGTTTTCAACCCCACAAGAAAACAAGTCCTGAAAATGCAAGCATTGTGGAGGATACGGTGCTTTTTCGGAGCCGAGTATTTCCACCATCACCCGCGTTGGTGTTGAATCCCGTAGGGCTCAATCCGTTGTTCGACCCTCCTAGGACTCCATTCGGCGAGGTCGTTACGAGAGGCGAGCCACCATTTGTCGTGGTCACGGGTGTCACAGATGAAGCACTAGACAGATGAACAAACAGTCAGAGTCTCACATGAGTTACTGTTTTGAACCAAATAGAATGGTCATAGAAACAAGTTCAGCATTGAGAAATGATTGAGAATTTTCATGTACATTTTGCAAACAACACCCATGGCCATGGGCATGGTCCATGTGCTTGTGACCCATCATCAATCACTTCATGATATGGCACAAATCAATTACAACCACATTATCATACATCCCCAATGAATTTCATTCACAAAATCATACCCGAGTCGCTATTCGACTAAGTTTTTTAGGTATTGTTTGAGAGAGCTTTTAGGAAGAAGCTTCTCAATTTTTCTTTTACAAACACTACCTTAGCATGTTAGATCTTATCAAGATGAAAACCCAAATCATGTTCATCCCATCTTCCATTCAAGCTAAAAAATTAAGCATTAAGTTTTTTTTATACCATTCATTTAAATTTCAACATCATCATAAAAATCCAATACAATTATTGGACCCAAATGATTTATCTATCCACCACACACATCGATTTTTGTACCATGGTTAACTTATTTTCTATGGGAAACCCGACACGAATATCGATGCATGGACATTAGAGACCCCTCTTTACAATGTGTATTGGTCACTGGACATTTAATCTGATGATATCCATCACAACTTTTTTGACCGATCGATCCAGAGTTATTAATGGGACATATAAATATAAACATAAATAAATAAAGTGGGTAAAAGGAGAAAATATCGTGGAATTCTTTTGGACAGCAGAGAAACTAAATATATATAAAATTTCCTAGGATTCTCTCTCGTGGAACTGTTAAATGGAGCATAATTCTCAAATGATTCAAAACTATCATCAAGTTATTTATACCTTGAACCCTTGAAAAGCTAAGATAATACAAGTTTTAGGCAGCGAATATTCTACTGTTTATCAAGAAAATTTTAGAAGCTTTTTTTTCAATAATTAAGCTTAATTTAAACTCATTCTGCGTTTTTTTTTTTAAAAAAAAAAATGTTTATGGTAGAAAAAATTATATATTTTTTAAAGCCATGCACGATTCTATATATATCCGAATTAAAGAGTAAATTGCACAGCTGAACAATAAATTCCGTGACCGATCTCAATTACTGAGACTCATAATTTGGCGAAATTATTGGTCCCATCCAACACAGAATAAGTTACCGCGTCAGCAACATTTGTATTATGATACCAAAAAATTATTTTTTAAAAAAATCTTGGAAATTACTAATGATGCCAAAATTCATCATGACTAAAGTGAGTGATAAATATGTGATTCAACGAATGAAATTGAGTGTAAATTGACCGTAGTAGAAAATATTGGGGCACTATTAGATCCTTATCCCACACCAAAGTCTGATAGGGACCCGACCTTTAAAAATGACACTCCAACTCTAAAACCATTTCCGAGATTTTAAAAATAGAAATGTTCTTCGCGCAAAATATAGATCCCAAGATGCTATGTAGGATCCATGCAAATTTTCATGCATCTATCCGTTAATGCTACACAAACTAATATTCTACAATATCTAAAGATTTATAATAAAATGTCATGTAATAGCCCCGTTTTCCGACCAAAAAAGTATAAAGAAGCCGAAATGGCAGATGAGTGGGTGGAGGGCAATTTTGGGTTTTTGTTGTCTTGTGATGGAAAAGGGTTCAAAATCAAGACATAATAGACGTAGAGACTGAAGTGTCACAATCAAAGAATTGACACCACACCACAATTAACCATATGCTGTAATGGCTTTTGATTGATTTTGTACTATACGTATAATATTAAGAAATTTTTCCAAAACCTTCAAAAGTTACCTTGCAGTAGAAGGATACGTACAGCCAGCTGCACCTGTAATTAAATCCAGCAGAAGACTAAAGATTATAACCGAGACAAGAAAAAATAATAATCTTGAGCCAGATCTAGTTGTCCAATGCCTGCATTTGGAACTCTCCCACAAATTCTTTTTGGGCTTTTTCTTAAAGTAATTAAAATGTCTGATATTATTTCCATATATCACATTTCTCTACTTTTTATTTGTTTATTCTAGATCTCAAGATTGGATTTTGGCCATTCTTTTGCATGAACAACAATGATATACATAAAATGCTGGAAATCAAGAAATGGCAAGTGGGTCAATAGATATATATATAGTACTCACTGGGGTCAGAATTGACGAGCATGGCAGAGCCTGTGAAATCACATGCACTCGGAGCTTGTCGATTTCTTTGGAAATAGCTGTTCACTGCATAGCTGCAATGAGCCCGAACGGTGTTGGGGCTAAAACAGGGTCCGTTTTGATGGGTCGGGTTGCAATCCGCCCCGGCTCCACAAGCGTAGTCCAGTGTCTTTTGCAGGACTGCTTCACTCATCCCATCTCTGCAAATGCACCAAGTGGCACCTACAATGCAAGTCAAAAATAGAATTAAAGAATTTTCTTTCTTCTTTAGAAAATCTTGGAACTTGGTCATGAGATTTGGGAGCTTTACTTCTCAAGCTTCAATGAATATATATCGATCTTTCCTTAGAAAGAACAAGTTATGTATAAAGTGACAGACACTTGTTGAGAAGAAGTAAAAAAAGGGTGGTGAAAATTAAATTAAAGCTTACTTGAATGGCCGGCCATGGCCAAGAAAAGCACCATGAACACTAAACCAGCCATGAATAATGGAAAGGGTTCGGTGTATATCAACACAAGTAGAAGAAGACAATAAATGCAGTTTGAGGAGAAATAGGATCCGAGTGATATATTTTCGTTGGAAAGTAAGAAGAGAATTTGGTGAATGCGTAGAGACGCAGCAAATTTTGTAGATAGAGAAACCAGGCTGGTGTGTAGTGTCGGTTTGTGACTCACATTTGATTTTAATTCAATCTTATAAATTAATTTTTTATGGAACAAGACTCATATTTGAAAGAAAATTAATCAAAAATATTATCTAAATTAAGATGATAATTTTTTTTAAGATTTCATTTTCCATTCCGAATAGATGTGATTAAGGTTTATCAAATCTTGAGTTTTTTTTTCTCTGTTCTACTTTTATTTTTCGCATATCGATATTTACATATTATATGATTGTGCGTAGATAAATCAACTTTAGTTCAATATTTTATGTTCAATTTCTAACATAACCAACTTCCCTTGAAGAAATTCTCAATGTATGAAATATATATTTGGCAAAATATTTACCCATATGAAAAAAAAACTAATATCTATAAAATATTAACTTGATGTGGTAAACTTAATAACCGATGAATGAACAACCCATCATTAATATACCTACCTACCAAACTCGAGTAAGTTCTTGTATATATACAGTTCCAAATGAACCATATCAGTAATTCATAAACTCATATAGAAAAGAATAATTACCAAACCCTTTTGTTTTAGCCTTGGCCTTAATCAATATAATTAAGGGGCAATTATTAATGAACACCTTCATCTATTTAAAAAACATTTCATGTTTGTGCAAAATGAATCAATTCCATGATTCGTTACACACTTAGAAGAGACGATGAGGAATATTGAGGACCACGATCCTAGACAATGACACCGGATCGGAACGAGAGATGATGAACGGAGATCAGGTGGTGGATTCAGGTGACCGAAATGTAGGGTGCGTGAGTTCTGAAAATTTTTAATGTAAAAAATATTTTTTTAGTCATGTATGTTTGTCATTTTAATTTGCTATATTTTGGTCCTTTATATTTTTAAATTTTAGTTTTAGTCAGCTATCTTTATTTCTTTGGCAATTTTAGTAATTTTTTTGATGTGGCGCTGATGCGGCATCAATTAATGCAGTACTGATGTGAAATGATGTGTATAGTGTCACGTAACCATTTCGAATAAAAATGACTGAAATTGCCAAAAATCGAAATATGCAGGACTTAAACTGAAATATAAAAATAAAGAGGACCAAAATCGCAAAATAACAAACATAGAAAACGAAAATGGTAGTTTTTTAATTTTTAATTTATAATATGATAGTTTCTCGAAAAACTTCTGGTAACCATTTCTCATCCTTAACAAAAAATTTCAAAATTCTGAAAATAATAATTTTTTAAGAGTTAATGGGGGGTGGCCTGCGTTTTCCGTTTAAAAGAAGCATGATATTTGGGCAAAATAGGGACTGATTTTATTCGGTTAATTTATTACATGATATTTTTATGCAGATAACAAAATGGAAACAAACTCGACATTACAGATGGTCCACGCATCTACTGCTCAGTACTCTTATATTATGTATAGATCACGAGAATTGGACGGGAGTTGGTGGAATTTGGAATTGAACCTTTTAGTGTTTGGCAACTTGGGATTTCAAAACGGGATTGGTATTTGGTGGGATTTCATAGGATTTCAATTAGTTAAGTTAAATCTTGACAAAACTGGTCGGATTTCACGGGATTTCACGGGATTTGAGTTTATAAGGCAATAAAATTATTTTTAATAATAAATTCATATACTTTACTTATAAATTTTAAGTTTTTTTTTTATAATTTTTTTATAAAATATCATTTATCCAAAATTTATACTATCAAATTCCAAAATATATTTTAACTTTTTGCCAAACACAAAATGGAATTTTAATTCCATGGATTTTAAAATCCAAATCCAATTCCAAATCCAAATTCAAATCCAATTCCAAATTCTATTTTTTAGACATCCAAACACACTGTTAGTAAACATGCATAATTCTAGCGAATCCGGCCCGGCCATGATTCGATTCTCCACAAGGAATGAAATGATACGCTCGCGCGATTATATCATATCATGGGATCCACAAATAGAGCAAGAATCTGTGACTTGATTACTTCTTCTGGATATGTAAACCCATCACCATTCTCCAAACAGGTTATTGCTAATCGACCATAACTGAGGAATGGCTTGAGGCATTGCCTTGGTACGAACACTGTTTCCACCCATTCTTTATTCATACTCATCCACATTTCTTCAGCAAGTTGAGCGAATTTATTTAGCGCTTCTTCTTTTGACACACCATATTGCTTCATATAGCAATCCACTGCAGTTACATTTTCGCCATCATTAATGCTCTTGCTCTCACGCTACAAATTAATTAAGGAAATTATAAATATCAAAGGTAAATATATTATTAATTAAATACACATATATTAATTTAATTTATACGTACGTACTTCGTTTGAAGCTCGATCGTTCATATATCGACCGAAATGAGCCATGGCGACTGCAGTTTGAGGTTTGCCCATCAACCATTCAAAATGTGGTTGTGTAGCAGAGCCAGTCAAGTAGGATGCAGACACAAGTATAAACAATAAGCTGGTGGCAAGCCCAAGAGAAAGAACATCTTCAAATGGCGGCACATGTTTTCTCCTGTACCAATTGGCCTCCTTATGATAAGCCAAATGCAGTTGTTTCATCTACGTCAAAATCGCAGCTTTTTTTATATTAGATTAGAAACTCATGTGTATAAAAACAAACTTATACCGGCCGGCCGGTTCATCACCATTAATATATATGCATGCATAAACAAATTCAACATCCTTAAAAATTGGGTTTATTATCTTAAAGATATATAATCATGATTTGATATAATTAATTTGTGTGAGTTGAATGAGAATTAATTTGAATCAGATCCAACTCGAAATTTTTTAAGATTATTAATATATCATTAAAAACAATTCATTCAAAATTTTAGAGTATCTATTACTATTTAATAAAATGAGAGGAGGTTATAGTAACTGTTGTGGTATTTTTAAGTGGATTTTTAAAATTACGTACCCTCCACCTAATTAAGTAATTTTTAATTAAAAAATCAAATGTGTCGATTTTCATATTTTGAAGAATAATTCTCACCATGTGCTTAAATGTTAGAGAATATTTTTTAAAAAATAAAACAACAATAATAATAATAATAACAACTATTACATATATTTTATCTTCTATAGTTTAATAATACATATATTAACAAACACACACATTGTGTATGCAAGTCGCTAGTAATAAATAATTAACCGCACTTACGCTTTCTTTAAAATAAGAGGATGCGTAATTTTTTTCATGTTTCGATGCCTCTCTGTCGAACTCCTCATACGTTTTCCAAATGAATTTATAAATTTCTTTTAGATAATCCGGGAGTCGATCGATTTCTCCAAGCTCTCCACTGAAGACACAAGAAATTAATTATTAGTTTATATATAAAACGCTAATTAATTAATTGATTAATTAATATTAATATATATATATATATATATATATATATATATATATATATATATATATATATATATATATATATTATTAGAAATTGACTTGGACCTAACTCAACTCAAAAGTTAGCTCAAGAGGTGAAGTTTGCCCTTGTTCATATAAAGAGCTCCAGGTTAATTAGACAACCTATGTGGGACATAGGTCAATACACCAACAAACCCCTCTCACGCCCAGGAATGAAACGATTGGAGCGTGGATATATTAATGGGTGACCAACTATGGGACGGGTGAGGTCAATTATGGGCCGTCCAACACATAACGGGAACCCGGACTTTGATAATATATTAGAAATTGACTTGGATCTAACTCACCTCAAAAGCTAGCTCAAGAGGTGAGGTTTGCCCTTGTTCATATAAAGAGCTCCAGGTTATTTAGCCAACCTATGTGGGACATAAATCAATACACCAACATATATATTACGCATCTTAAATATTATGTAGACCACTATATATATAAATCTTATAAGGTAGATAATCTCATTACTATATATTAAAAAAATGTAGATATTATAGGAAATGAGAGACACCTTCTCAATTTTAGAATTAATAACCGAAACTCATCCAATCAATTAATCTTTTTTCGCATTCAAAGATGGAATAACTTCCCAACACATTTTTTTTTATGTGGGAACCCGCAGCCGCTGACAATATACTTTTTTTTTTACCATAAAGATATATATCATCAAATACTACAAATTAATATGATTTGATCGAAATTCAAATTCTCATGCAATACACATTATAAAGATAGATAAATAATAAAGCCATCCATGATTAAACTAATTGCAAGCATATATATATATATACCTTTGTAATACTTGGGTAAATATCTCTAGGTCTTCAAGTGGAGCATATGTATCATATGTGTCATCTAATACAGTAGTCAGTTGTATGATTTTAGCAACAGCCGCTCGAGCAAAAGAATATTGAGGTTCATAATTCATACCCACTTCCCAAACATAGGATTCCACTATACGATCTCTCACGTAAGGAACTTTCGAACACATGTTCGAATCCCTCCACCATCTGTACGTAAGTGCAACAAACATAAATCGTTCATCAAATAAAGTGCTGAAATATAATTATATATATATATATATATCTGCACGCACCTTGTGAGATCAAATAGCTCTTTTTGATACAAACTTTGCAGATAGTTGAAATTTAGTTTGGCGAACCTAACGATGAGTTCGTTGCTTGATTCCTCTTTTTCATATATAGGGATGTAATATCGCGCCCCTATGATAGGAACTTCCCGATGAATGGATTGATGTAAGGCTCGTGAAACTTTCTCTCTAATTAGTAAATTAGAATCGATTTCGGATCGGAAACGGTTCAAATGATAGGTTGTGAAAGTGATTGCCTCTTCCAACACATTCTCCCCTTGAATCCTCACTCCCGTTGCCTCGTAAAGGCTTAACAAACCCTTTATATCACTTTTCAAATCAGAAGAGAATTCGTCGTCCGTGTCCTTCATGAACCTGTCGAAAACGCCTGTGGAAAACACCCAGTTTTCATATATAATATAATAGAGTAAGATATGTCATTATATAGTGCACGACAATCCAGTTAATATTACAAATAAGATGAGATAAAGAGCAAAATACCACAAGGAATGATATATCCATGTTGCCTAAACAACCGAAACAACAGCGAAGTATTGAACAAGTCATACTTCTCCATTGCTATAAAATTTGAAGCAGAAGATTCACGAAAAATCAGCTCCAAGTGTTCATCGATCTCCTTCTCAATCCCAGACGTTCGAGTATATCGATTAATGCTATTTTATCAGTACTGGTTTTGCTTTCTTTAGCCATCAACATTTCCCTCACTTCTTCCCTCAATGGCGCAACAGATTCATCATACTTCACTTGTACCTGTATAAAAATATATACATTGATCGAGTACTAATCATATATATATACTTCTTCATGCAACAATATGTATAGTAATAGTATAGACTTGTACAAAAGTGGAGAGTAATATTAATTTTTATGTAATTATAATTAGGTAAAGGAAATCGATAGAAAATATATATATAAAGGAAAAAATAATTAAAGGGTTCCCAAAACAAATCACGGATGAATAATATTATAATATTACCTCATGAGTATCTATGTTTTTAGAAATGAAAGTATCACCCCACATGCTCGGAAAACTCTGTGCCGGTTGGCCAATCTCGTTCTTGGAATGAAAACCTTCGGAAGCCATTGTATTTATGTATGTTTTCTTTTCGAAAAGAAGTATGTGTTATTTATGTTTTGATTGTAGCAAATTATCAAAGAAACCAGCACCAATTTATAGGCTAACAAGTTCTAGCAGCTTGACTTCTTGTGTATTATTTTTATCATGGTCCAAGATATATTAAATGATTAAATTTTACATGTTTTATCGATCTACATTTTAGGCTTGTCACGCATTTAGGTCATGTGTTACACATATATATTTTATAGAGGTTTTTTCAACTTTATACTGATTTATGCAAACAATAGATAAGAAAAAACTGGAATTTTGAGTAAATTGAAAAATTTTCAGTTTTAGAGTTAAATATATATCTTTCATTTTTTATATTTGTTCTTTTTCCGATGACGTAAAATTATATCTCTCCACGTCATTATTGCGCAATATGGAAAAATGACTGGTTAAAATTTCAAAAAAAATCAAAAAATAACGGACAAAAAATGGAAATTAATAATATAAACAACCAAATAAGAATATATGTTTCCTTATACTTAACAGACATATATAATATCATCTTGAGGTTTCAAGACTAGTATCCGATCGTTGAATGATAATATGGAAAAATTGCAAATTTGGTCTTGTATGTTTGTTATTTTGCAATTTTGGTCCTCTATGTTTTCATATTTTAGTTTTAGTCCTGCATGTTCTGATTTTTGCCAATTTCGGTCATTTTTATTCGAAAATGCTTACGTGGCATTGTACACGTCAGCTCCACATCAGCACTGAATTGGTGCCACGTCAGCGCCATTTCAGAAAAATGACTAAAATTGCCAAAAAAAATAAAGATAGCGGACTAAAACTGAAATCTGAAAATATAAATGACTGAAATCACAAAGTGACAAACATACAAGACCAAAAAAGCAATTTTTCCATAATAATATCGAAGGGTCTTATATACAGAGAGTTTACATAATTTTCGTAAATAAACTTTTATCAATTCCAAAACCTCACGAAACATATATTACACACATGTAAACTATTATTATTCTAGCGTCCCAGAACCCGTATTACGTGCTTGCATATCGTTATTTTGTTCCTATTTGTTTTTGTTTTATAAATTTTTGTAATTAATTAAGCGGTAAAATAAGAATATATATATATATATATATATATATATATATATAAGTCAAAGTATGGTGGGAAATAAAACTAAATAACTAAGTGCATTATTAGTATATTAAATTTGTTTACCAAATTAAATTATTATTCACTTCTGTCCCTTTATTAATAGTTTAAATAATTATATTTCTAGAATTGAAATATTTGTCTTGAGTTCGAGACCCAATTATTTCAAAAAAAATTGAAATATTTAATATCTATAGTTTTTGGTTTCCCTATTCAGTTTAATTATCTTCAAACATAACTTGAGTTGAATCCTCGTTAGGTTGTATTGCGGGGAAAAAATCATATGTTACGTACGTGCATGGATGGCTTTACAAAAAAAAGAGGGTAATAACTTATGTCAGGGTAGAGATAAAGTCAAAAGGGATCATTAATGCTTACATCCGCCTCTCGTCAACTTTATTCATTTTTTAAATTTTAGTTTCGTTTAGAACGTTTTAAATTTTAGGTTCGTTTAGAACGTTTTTAATATTTTATAAGTGAAAAAAATTTAATATTTTTGAAAATTATTTTATAAAAATATTGTCCAAATACATATGTTAAGTTTTTTTTTTCATTTATAAAATATTAAAAATGTTTTTAATGAGCAACTAAGAGGCGTTTCTAAATGTTTTTAGAATGTAACTATGGAAGACAAATGATGGACAATATTTAAAATTTATTTTAGTACATGAATTATTGATAAAATTTCAAATTGACATCGTACATAAATTATTGAAAATAACTTATTTGATATATGATCCAACTAAAAAATCGATTTTATCCTTTAATAAAATTAATTTTTATTCCAATTATTTTTAGTAAATTCAACTAAGTGTACATTTTATTTTAAAAGTAATTTTTATGATTAAAAGTGTAAAAATAAATTTATTTTAATTTAAAAATTATAAGAAATAAGTATCTTACTATTTTTTATAATATATTTATATTCTACTCATTAATATATTATATATTCAAATATAATATATTTTAAAAATATATAATAAAATGGTATAATTATCATTTTTTTTAAAAAAATTATATAAAAATTATATATTAATAAAATACACTCAATAAATAAATCATGTACACGACTAAAATATATTAATTAATACTGATAAAAATATAATAAAATAAATATTTATATTTATATGTAAATTCAAGTACGAGTAAAAAAATATAAACTAACAAATTCTTACAAATCGATCAAGTGGACAAATTTTAGGTCATTAGAATCATGTAAATCGAGACAATGTGTGATATTGTTTTTAATTATATGAGATTTATTTTTTTATGATCTAAAAATTTAATGTTGAACCATTTTTCGAATTCTCAACAGAACAATATCGAAACCCGTTATTTGCAATATTTGTCATCGTTGTATAATTGAGTTAACAATTATTTATCATGATATATTTTATAAATATGATATCTTTAAAATTAATCAATATTGTTAGAAATATAAGTATCTAAGTTTTGGTGTTTGACAATCTTGGACATCAACTAAACTCAACTAAGGCCTAGTTTGGAAGGCGAGATAAAATATAGATTAATTATTAATCTGCCATAATCTTTAGTTTGGTATTGAGACACAAAATGGGAGACTGCAATCCGCGCTGGTGCCCTGGTATTGTGATCCAATTTGGTACAGTAACCAAGATTAAAGGATAATTGACCTTTCTACCCTTCTCCCGAATATATCTATTCTCCTTCCCTTTTCCTTTCTAACCCATTGATCGAGACTGGTAGCTGTTCCCTTTTCTTTCTACCGCATGGAGACTCCATAATTCTTTCAAAATAGGTATGAAATCAAGCGCGTTTTCAATTTTCAATTTTTTATTTCTTATGCTCTTCTTGGTCACCTAAGTCACGACAAGTTTTCTTGTTACTACAAGCATCTTCAAATTTCTACTGAACGAAGTTGTGGTTTGAATGGAGATTTCTGGATCTCTGCATGTGGAGTAGGGTGTGATGTAGCCTAGCATGGATCGTTTCTCTCGTCGATTGCATCCTTCGTCATTTCCTGTTTTGGAATTTTTTTTTGAAACATTTTTTATCAAGGCTTGGACGGAGATCTAGGAACAAGGCTTGGACGGAGAAGGATTTTGCCGGACCGAGATGAGAGAATTTGTAGGACAACGGCGTGAGGGTCTTTGGTGAACACAAGCACGAACTTAGCTATTTACAGGGCATTGGGAATGATTTCTTGTTGGGCAAGTGGGTCATGAGATTTGGGAGCTTTGCTTCTCAAGCTTCAATGAGTATATGTCGATCTTTCCTTAGAAAGAACAAGTTATGTATAAAGTGACAGACACTTGTTGAGAAGAAGTAAAAAAAGGGTGGTGAAAATTAAATTAAAGCTTACTTGAATGGCCAGCCATGGCCAAGAAAAGCACCATGAACACTAAACCAGCCATGAATAATGGAAAGGGTTCGGTGTATATCAACACAAGTAGAAGAAGACAATAAATGCAGTTTGAGGAGAAATAGGATCCGAGTGATATATTTTCGTTGGAAAGTAAGAAGAGAATTTGGTGAATGCGTAGAGACGCAGCAAATTTTGTAGATAGAGAAACCAGGCTGGTGTGTAGTGTCGGTTTGTGACTCACATTTGATTTTAATTCAATCTTATAAATTAATTTTTAACGTAAAAAATATTTTTTTAGTCATGTATGTTTGTCATTTTAATTTGCTATATTTTGGTCATTTATATTTTTAAATTTTAGTTTTAGTCAGCTATCTTTATTTCTTTGGCAATTTTAGTCATTTTTTTTATGTGGCGCTGATGCGGCATCAATTAATGCAGTACTGATGTGAAACTGATGTGTATAGTGTCACGTAACCATTTCGAAGAAAAATGACTGAAATTGCCAAAAATAGAAACATGCAGGACTTAAAATGAAATATAAAAATAGAGAGGACCAAAATCGCAAAATAACAAACATAGATAACGAAAATTGTAGTTTTTCAATTTTTAATTTATAATATGATAGTTTCTCGAAGAACTTCTGGTAACCATTTCTCATCCTTAACAAAAATTTTCAAAATTCTGAAAATAATAATTTTTTAAGAGTTAATGGGGGGTGGGGTGGCCTGCGTTTTCCGTTTTAATGAAGCATGATATTTGGGCAAAATAGGGACTGATTTTATTCGGTTAATTTATTACATGATATTTTTATGCAGATAACAAAATGGAAACAAACTCGACATTACAGATGATCCACGCATCTACTGCTCAGTACTCTTACACTGTGTTTGGATCACGGGAATTGGACGGGATTTGGTGGGATTTGGAATTGGACCTTTTAGTGTTTGGCAACTTGGGATTTCAAAACGGGATTGGTATTTGGTGGGATTTCATAGGATTTCAATTAGTTAAGTTAAATCTTGACAAAACTGGTCGGATTTCACGGGATTTCACGGGATTTGAGTTTATAAGGCAATAAAATTATTTTTAATAATAAATTCATATACTTTACTTATAAATTTTAAGTTTTTTTTTATAATTTTTTTATAAAATATCATTTATCCAAAATTTATACTATCAAATTCCAAAATATATTTTAACTTTTTGCCAAACACAAAATGAAATTTCAATTCCATGGATTTTAAAATCCAAATCCAAATCCAAATCCAATTCCAAATCCAAATCCAATTCCAAATTCTATTTTTTAGACATCCAAACACACTGTTAGTAAACATGCATAATTCTAGCGAATCCGGCCCGGCCATGATTCGATTCGATTCTCCACAAGGAATGAAATGATACGCGCGCGCGATTATATCATATCATGGGATCCACAAATAGAGCAAGAATCTGTGACTTGATTACTTCTTCTGGATATGTAAACCCATCACCATTCTCCAAACAGGTTATTGCTAATCGACCATAACTGAGGAATGGCTTGAGGCATTGCCTTGGTACGAACACTGTTTCCACCCATTCTTTATTCATACTCATCCACATTTCTTCAGCAAGTTGAGCGAATTTATTCAGCGCTTCTTCTTTTGACACACCATATTGCTTCATATAGCAATCCACTGCAGTTACATTTTCGCCATCATTAATGCTCTTGCTCTCACGCTACAAATTAATTAAGGAAATTATAAATATCAAGGGTAAATATATTATTAATTAAATACACATATATTAATTTAATTTATACGTACGTACTTCGTTTTAAGCTCGATCGTTCATGTATCGACCAAAATGAGCCATGGCGACTTCAATTTGAGGTTTGCCCATCAACCATTCAAAATGTGGTTGTGTAGCGGAGCCAATCAAGTAGGATGCAGACACAAGTATAAACAATAAGCTGGTGGCAAGCCCAAGAGAAAGAACATCTTCAAATGGCGGCACATGTTTTCTCCTGTACCAATTGGCCTCCTTATGATAAGCCAAATGCAGTTGTTTCACCTACGTCAAAATCGCAGCTTTTTTTATGTTAGATTAGAAACTCATGTGTATAAAAACAAACTTATACCGGCCGGCCGGTTCATCACCATTAATATATATGCATGCATAAACAAATTCAACATCCTTAAAAATTGGGTTTATTATCTTAAAGATATATAATCATGATTTGATATAATTAATTTGTGTGATTTGAATGAGAATTAATTTGAATCAGATCCAATTCGAAAATTTTGGAGATTATTAATATATCATTAAAACAATTCATTCAAAATTTTAGAGTATCTATTACTATTTAATAAAATGAAAGGAGGTTATAGTAACTGTTGTGGTATTTTTAAGTGGATTTTCAAAATTACGTACCCTCCACCTAATTAAGTAATTTTTAATTAAAAAAATCAAATGTGTCGATTTTCATATTTTGAAAAATAATTCTCACCATGTGCTTAAATGTTAGAGAATATTTTTTAAAAAATAAAACAATAATAATAATAATAATAACAACTATTACATATATTTTATCTTCTATAGTTTAATAATACATATATTAACAAACACACACATTATGTATGCAAGTCGCTAGTAATAAATAATTAACCGCACTTACGCTTTCTTTAAAATAAGAGGATGCGTAATTTTTTCCATGTTTCGATGCCTCTCTGTCAAACTCCTCATACGTTCTCCAAATGAATTTATAAATTTCTTTTAGATAATCCAGGAGTCGATCGATTTCTCCAAGCTCTCCACTGAAGACACAAGAAATTAATTATTAGTTTATATATAAAACGCTAATTAATTAGTTATTATTAATATATATATATATATATATATATTATTAAAAATTGACTTGGACCTAACTCACCTCAAAAGTTAGCTCAAGAGGTGAGGTTTGCCCTTGTTCATATAAAAAGCTCCAGGTTAATTAGACAACCTATGTGGGACATAGGTCAATACACCAACAAACCCCTCTCACGCCCAGGAATGAAACGATTGGAGCGTGGATATATTAATGAGTGACCAACTATGGGACGGGTGAAACCAATTATGGGCCGTCCAACACATAACGGGAACCCGAGCTTTGATACCATATTAGAAATTGACTTGGATCTAACTCACCTCAAAAGCTAGCTCAAGAGGTGAGGTTTGCCCTTGTTCATATAAAGAGCTCCAGGTTATTTAGCCAACCTATGTGGGACATAAATCAATACACCAACATATATATTACGCATCTTAAATATTATGTAGACCACTATATATATAATCTTATAAGGTAGATAATCTCATTACTATATATTAAAAAAATGTAGATATTATAGGAAACGAGAGACACCTTCTCAATTTTAGAATTAATAACCGAAACTCATCCAATCAGTTAATCTTTTTTCGCATTCAAAGATGGAATAACTTCCCAACACATTTTTTTTGACGTGGGAAACCGCAACCGCTGACAATATACTTTTTTTTTACCATAAAGATATATATATCATCAAATACTACAAATTAATATGATTTGATCGAAATTCAAATTCTCATGCAATACACATTATAAAGATAGATAAATAATAAAGCCATCCATGATTAAACTAATTGCAAGCATATATATATATACCCTTGTAATACTTGGGTAAATATCTCTAGGTCTTCAAGTGGAGCATATGTATCATATGTGTCATCTAATACAGTAGTCAGTTGTATGACTTTAGCAACAGTCGCTCGAGCAAAAGAATATTGAGGTTCATAATTCATATCCACTCCCCAAACATAGGATTCCACTATACGATCTCTCACGTAAGGAACTTTCGAACACATGTTCGAATCCCTCCACCATCTGTACGTAAGTGCAACAAACATAAATCGTTCATCAAATAAAGTGCTGAAATATATATATATATATATATATATATATATATATATATATCTGCACGCACCTTGTGAGATCAAATAGCTCTTTCTGATACAAACTTTGCAGATAGTTGAAATTTAGTTTGGCGAACCTAACGATGAGTTCGTTGCTTGATTCCTCTTTTTCATATATAGGGATGTAATATCGCGCCCCTATGATAGGAACTTCCCGATGAATGGATTGATGTAAGGCTCGTGAAACTTTCTCTCTAATTAGTAAATTAGAATCGATTTCGGATCGGAAACGGTTCAAATGATAGGTTGTGAAAGTGATTGCCTCTTCCAACACATCCTCCCCTTGAATCTGTTAGGTGGGATGGTGGCAGATGGTAGGTGCTGGTTGGGGAAGGAAATTGAATGCGGTGCATTTAATTTCCAAGCGTAAGGAAGTCCTATAAATAGGCTTCCTCTCCTTTAGTTTATTCCATCCCAAAACGAAGCAATACAAAGCTTCTACAAATAGAGAGAGCATAAGAAAAATAGTGAGAGTTTTCTTAAGTGTTCTTTTGTGTGAGTTAGAGAATTATTTCTCGATAATACTCGGGATTTGGGTGTGGTGAGATATAGTGTTTTGTATACACTTGTAATATTTCTCCGGTTATAAATATTTGCAGCAGCTCCGTGGACGTAGCCTATCTTGGATGAACCACGTAAATCTTTGGTGTTCTTGTTGATTATTTTATTCCGCAATTATATTATCGTCATGATCATCCGGCATAATCCTTAACAACTGGTATCAAAGCTGTTACGGTGTTCGGGAGCCTTGGTGAAAATTTCTTAAAATTCTGAGTATGCTCTGTGGTTGCAGCTTTGTCTGATCTTCCACATCAGAAAAGATTTTTTGAAATTTTATTAAGGCAGGTGAAGCGATGGCCGGAAATGATGGATCGTGACCGGGAATCAATAAGTTCGACGGTACAGATTTCACGTTTTGGCGGCTACAGATTAAAGATTATCTGTATAGCAAGAAGCTACATCAACCTCTATCCGGGGTGAAGCCAGAAAAGATGGAGGATGATGAGTGGGAGCTTCTTGACCGACAAGTGTTAGGGGTAATACGATTGACCCTAACAAAGAACGTGGCCCACAACGTGGCTGAGGCAAAAACCACGGAGGAGATGATGTCCATTTTGTCGGACATGTACGAGAAGCCATCTGCAAATAATAAAGTGTTCCTCATGAAAAAGTTATTCAACTTGAAGATGGAGGAAGGTGCTTCGGTGGCGGCACACATCAATGAATTCAACACGATTGTTTCCCAGCTAACATCGGTTGAAATTAAATTTGATGATGAAATTCGTGCACTTATTCTTTTGGCGTCTTTACCAAATGTTTGGGAGCCGATGCGGGCAGCGGTTAGCAATTCTGCTGGAAAAGGAAAGTTACAATTCAATGATGTCAGAGATCGAATCCTTGGTGAAGAAGTTTGCAGGAGGGATTCGGGAGAAGCAACATCATCGAGATCTACCCTAAATCTCGAAAACAGAAGTAGGGGCAGAAGTGCTGAAAAGAATTCTAACCGATGGCGTGGCAGATCCAAGTCAAGGAATGGAAAAGACAAAAATACCTTTGAAAAGAAATTGAAGTGCTGGAGCTGTGGTGAAACTGGTCACATAAAAAAGGACTGCAGATCACCCAAGAATAATGCAAATGCTGTTACTGAGGATGTACATGATGCCTTAGTACTATCCATGGAAAGCCCGGTTGATTCATGGGTTATGGATTCGAGAGCTTCATTTCATACCACAGGTGATCGTGAGGTATTCAGTAATTACACTGCTGGTAATTACGGAAAAGTTTTTCTGGCTGATGGAAAACCGTTGGAAATAGCTGGTATGGGTGATATCAGTTTGAAAATGTCAAACGGATCCATCTGGAAGCTCAACAAAGTGAGACATGTACCAAAGTTGACCAGAAATCTGATCTCAGTGGGACAGCTCGATGACGAAGGCCATAAAGTGACCTTTGGTGATGGCTCTTGGAAAGTGAGCAAAGGAGCCATGATTGTTGCTCGAGTACAGAAGACTGGAACGCTCTACATGACTTCCAGTTGCAGAGATGTGTTAGCAGCTATGGATGCTGGAGCTAACTCAAGTCTATGACACTGTAGACTTGGACATATGAGTGAAAAGGGAATGAAGATGCTGATATCAAAAGGGAAGCTACCGGATTTAAAGTCCGTCAAACACAAGCTATGTGAAAGCTGTATACTTGGAAAACATAAAAAGGTTAGCTTTTCAAAGGGAGGCAGAGAACCAAAGGCATCAAAGTTGGAGTTAATTCATACTGATGTATGGGGACTATCTCCTGTGACATCCCTTGGAGGCTCAAGATACTACGTCACATTCATCGACGATTCGAGCAGAAAGGTTTGGGTTTATTTTCTGAAAAATAAATCTGACGTTTACGAAACCTTTAAGAGGTGGAAAGCCATGGTGGAGAATGAGACAACCTTGAAGGTGAAGTGCTTACGGTCTGACAATGGAGGAGAATATGAAGATTTTGAGTTCAAGAAGTATTGTGCACAGAACGGGATCAAGATGGAGAAAACCATTCCTGGTACACCTCAACAGAATGACGTGGCTGAAAGAATGAACAGGACCCTGAATGAGCGAGCCAGGAGCATGAGATTGCACGCTGGACTACCGAAATCATTCTGGGCTGATGCAGTTAACACTGCAGCGTATCTGATCAACAGAGGACCTTCGGTACCACTTGATTGCAGAATACCAGAGGAGTTCTGGAGCGGCAAAGAAGTAAACCTTTCGTTCTTGAAAGTGTTTAGTTGTTTCTCATATGTTCACATCGATTCAGCCAACAGAACGAAACTTGATCCAAAATCAAAGAAATGTTTCTTTATTGGTTATGGAGATAATGAGTTTGGTTATCGATTCTGGGATGACCAAAATCGAAATATTATTCGGAGCAGAGATGTCATTTTCAATGAGCAAGTTTTGTACAAGGACAAGTCAGACATTGCAGCAGGAGATAAATGTCCCGAAGTCCTGAAGTCAAATGAAGTGCCATTGATAGATATTCCTATGAATGAGTCGAATAATAGTAACCAGGAAGAAGAAACTGCACAAGAAGTTGATCCACAAACTTCGGTGATTGAACTCAGGAGATCATCGAGAAAAATCAGACCACCTCAAAAATACTCCACTGCACTTTACTATATTTTGCTGACTGATAAAGGTGAACCTGAGACCTTTGAAGAAGCAATTCAAAATGATGATTCAATCAAGTGGGAGTTAGCCATGGAAGATGAGATGGATTCACTGTCATTCAATCAGACATGGGAGTTGACGGAACTTCCAAAAGGCAAGAAGGCATTACACAATAAGTGGGTGTACCGGATCAAAGAAGAAGTTGATGGCAGCAAACGGTACAAGGCAAGACTTGTTGTAAAAGGCTTTCAACAAAGAGAAGGCGTTGATTACACTGAGATTTTCTCTACAGTGGTTAAGTTAACCACTATCAGAACAGTACTTGGACTAGTGGCTAAGGAAGATTTACATCTGGAGCAGTTGGATGTAAAGACGGCGTTTCTTCATGGTGATCTGGATGAAGAAATTTATATAAAATAGCCAAAGGGATTCGAAGAACGAGGGAAAGAAAAAATGGTATGCAAACTTCAGAAGAGCTTGTACGGTCTCAAACAAGCTCCAAGACAGTGGTACAAGAAGTTTGACGGATTCATGAATAACAACGGTTTCCTGAAGTGCCAGGCGGATCACTGTTGTTATGTGAAGAAGATTGATGGTTCATATATCATTCTACTGCTATATGTGGATGACATGTTAATAGCAGGAGCGTGTCTGGAAGAGATTGATAAGCTCAAGAGAGAGTTATCAAAAGAATTTGATATGAAGGATTTGGGAGCTGCAAAACAAATTCTTGGTATGAGGATCTTGAGAGATAGGGTGAACGGAGTCTTGAAGCTATCTCAGGCAGAGTACGTGAAAAAGGTGCTTAGCAGATTCAACATGGATGAAGCTAAACCGGTGAGTACTCCTTTGGCTAGTCATTTCAAACTAACCAAAGCCCAATCACCATTGACGGAGCAGGAGCATGCTTATATGAATAAGGTTCCTTATGCATCTGCTGTCGGAAGCCTCATGTATGCAATGGTGTGCACCAGACCAGACATAGCACATGCAGTGGGAGTTGTGAGCAGGTTTATGAGCAATCCAGGGAAACAACACTGGGAAGCAGTGAAGTGGATTCTCAGATATTTGAAAGGTACTATCAGTTCATCTCTGTGCTTCAGAAAGTCAGATTCAGGCTTACAAGGTTTTGTAGATGCTGACATGGGTGGTGACCTAGACGGCAGGAAGAGTACTACTGGATATGTGTTCACATTAGGTGGTACGGCAGTAAGCTGGGTGTCCAAGTTGCAAAAGATTGTTGCACTTTTGACTACTGAAGCTGAGTATGTTGCAGTGACAGAAGCTAGCAAGGAGATGATATGGTTGAGATCATTTCTTGAAGAGTTGGGTCAGAAGCTTGAATATAGCACATTACACTGTGACAGTCAGAGTGCTATACATTTGGCAAAGAATCCTGTTTATCATGCTAGGACGAAGCATATACAGGTTCGGTACCATTTCATCAGATCGATTCTGGAAGATGGAATCTTGATGCTTGAGAAGATTCCTGGAAGCAAAAATCCGGCTGATATGTTCACAAAGGCAGTGACACTGACAAACTGAAGTTATGCTCGACTTCAGTTGGACTGCAAGTATAAGAGAGTGAGCCTGAGCTGCTGCATTGACTGTGTGAAGCCATGATTGATATCAAGTCTTCAAGTGGGAGATTTGTTAGGTGGGATGGTGGCAGATGGTAGGTGCTGGTTGGGGAAGGAAATTGAATGCGGTGCATTTAATTTCCAAGCATAAAGAAGTCCTATAAATAGGCTTCCTCTCCTTCAGTTTATTCCATCCCAAAACGAAGCAATACAAAGCTTCTACAAATAGAGAGAGCATAAGAAAAATAGTGAGAGTTTTCTTAAGTGTTTTTTTGTATGAGTTAGAGAATTATTTCTCGGTAATACTCGGGATTTGGGTGTGGTGAGATATAGTGTTTTGTATACACTTGTAATATTTCTCCGGTTATAAATATTTGCAGCAGCTCCGTGGACGTAGCCTATCTTGGGTGAACCACGTAAATCTTTGGTGTTCTTGTTGATTATTTTATTCCGCAATTATATTATCGTCATGATCACTCCGGCATAATCCTTAACAACTGGTATCAAAGCTGTTACGGTGTTCGGGAGCCTTGGTGAAAATTTCTTAAAATTCTGAGTATGCTCTGTGATTGCAGCTTTGTGTGATCTTCCACATTAGAAAAGATTTTTTGAAATTTTATTAAGGCAGGTGAAGCGATGACCGGAAATGACGGATCGGGACCAGGAATCAATAAGTTCGATGATACAGATTTCACATTTTGGCGGTTACAGATTAAAGATTATCTGTATAGCAAGAAGCTACATCAACCTCTATCCGGGGTGAAGCCAGAAAAGATGGAGGATATGAGTGGGAGCTTCTTGACCGACAAGTGTTAGGGGTAATACGATTGACCCTAACAAAGAACGTGGCCCACAACGTGGCTGAGGCAAAAACCACGGAGGAGATGATGTCCATTTTGTCGGACATGTACGAGAAGCCATCTGCAAATAATAAAGTGTTCCTCATGAAAAAGTTATTCAACTTGAAGATGGAGGAAGGTGCTTCGGTGGCGGCACACATCAATGAATTCAACACGATTGTTTCCCAGCTAACATCGGTTGAAATTAAATTTGATGATGAAATTTGTGCACTTATTCTTTTGGCGTCTTTACCAAATGTTTGGGAGCCGATGCGGGCAGTGGTTAGCAATTCTGCTGGAAAATGAAAGTTACAATTCAATGATGTCAGAGATCGAATCCTTGGTGAAGAAGTTCGCAGGAGGGATTCGGGAGAAGCAACATCATCAAGATCTGCCCTAAATCTCGAAAACAGAAGTAGGGGCAGAAGTGCTGAAAAGAATTCTAACCGATGGCGTGGCAGATCCAAGTCAAGGAATAGAAAAGGCAAAAATACCTTTGAAAAGAAATTGAAGTGCTGGAGCTGTGGTGAAACTGGTCACATGAAAAAGGACTGCAGATCACCCAAGAATAATGCAAATTCTGTTACTCAGGATGTACATGATGCCTTAGTACTATCCATGGAAAGCCCGGTTGATTCATGGGTTATGGATTCGGGAGCTTCATTTCATACCACCGGTGATCGTGAGGTATTCAGTAATTACACTGCTGGTAATTACGAAAAAGTTTTTTTGGCTGATGGAAAACCGTTGGAAATAGCTGGTATGGGTGATATCGGTTTTAAAATGTCAAACGGATCCATCTGGAAGCTCAACAAAGTGAGGCATGTACCAAAGTTGACCAGAAATCTGATCTCAGTGGGACAGCTCGATGACGAAGGCCATAAAGTGACCTTTGGTGATGGCTCTTGGAAAGTGAGCAAAGGAGCCATGATTGTTGCTCGAGGACAGAAGACTGGAACGCTCTACATGACTTCCAGTTGCAGAGATGTGTTAGCAGCTATGGATGCTGGAGCTAACTCAAGTCTATGACACTGTAGACTTGGACATATGAGTGAAAAGGGAATGAAGATGCTGATATCAAAAGGGAAGCTACCGGATTTAAAGTCCGTCGAACACAAGCTATGTGAAAGCTGTATACTTGGAAAGCATAAAAAGGTTAGCTTTTCAAAGGGAGGCAGAGAACCAAAGGCTTCAAAGTTGGAGTTAATTCATACTGATGTATGGGGACTATCTCCTATGACATCCCTTGGAGGCTCAAGATACTACGTCACATTCATCGACGATTCGAGCAGAAAGGTTTGGGTTTATTTTTTGAAAAATAAATCTGATGTTTACGAAACCTTTAAGAGGTGGAAAGCCATGGTGGAGAATGAGACCAACTTGAAGGTGAAGTGCTTACGGTCTGACAATGGAGGAGAATATGAAGATTTTGAGTTCAAGAAGTATTGTGTACAGAACGGGATCAAGATGGAGAAAACCATTCCTGGTACACCTCAACAGAATGGCGTGGCTGAAAGAATGAACAGGACCCTGAATGAGCGAGCCAGGAGCATGAGATTGCACGCTGGACTACCGAAATCGTTCTGGGCTGATGCAGTTAACACTGCAGCGTATCTGATCAACAGAGGATCTTCGGTACCACTTGATTGCAGAATACCAGAGGAGGTCTGGAGCGGCAAAGGAGTAAACCTTTCGTTCTTGAAAGTGTTTGGTTGTCTCTCATATGTTCACATCGATTCAGCCAACAGAACGAAACTTGATCCAAAATCAAAGAAATATTTCTTTATTGGTTATGGAGATAATGAGTTTGGTTATCGATTCTGGAATGACCAAAATCGAAAGATTATTCGGAGCAGAGATGTCATTTTCAATGAGCAAGTTTTGTACAAGGACAAGTCAGACATTGCAGCAGGAAATAAATGTCCCGAAGTCCTGAAGTCAAATGAAGTGCCATTGATAAATATTCCTATGAATGAGTCGGAGAATAGTAACCAGGAAGAAGAAACTGCACAAGAAGTTGATCCACAAACTCCGGTGATTGAACTCAGGAGATCGTCGAGAACAATCAGACCACTTCAGAAATACTCCCCTGCACTTCACTATATTTTGCTGACTGATAAAGGTGAACCTGAGACCTTTGAAGAAGTAATTCAAAATGATGATTCAATCAAGTGGGAGTTAGCCATGGAAGATGAGATGGATTCACTGTCATCCAATCAGACATGGGAGTTGACGGAACTTCCAAAAAGCAAGAAGGCATTACACAATAAGTGGGTGTACCGGATCAAAGAAGAAGTTGATGGCAGCAAATGGTACAAGGCAAGACTTGTTGTAAAAGGCTTTCAACAAAGAGAAGGCATTGATTACACTGAGATTTTCTCTCCAGTGGTTAAGTTAACCACTATCAGAACAGTACTTGGACTAGTGGCTAAGGAAGATTTACATCTGGAGCAGTTGGATGTAAAGACGGCGTTTCTTCATGGTGATCTGGATGAAGAAATTTATATGAAACAGCCAAAGGGATTCGAAGTACGAGGGAAAGAAAAAATGGTATGCAAACTTCAGAAGAGCTTGTACGGTCTCAAACAAGCTCCAAGACAGTGGTACAAGAAGTTTGACGGATTCATGAATAACAACGGTTTCCTGAGGTGCCAGGCGGATCACTGTTGTTATGTGAAGAAGATTGATGGTTTATATATCATTCTACTGCTATATGTGGATGACATGTTAATAGCAGGAGCGTGTCTGGAAGAGATTGATAAGCTCAAGAGAGAGTTATCAAAAGAATTTGATATGAAGGATTTGGGAGCTGCAAAACAAATTCTTGGTATGAGGATCTTGAGAGATAGGGTGAACGGAGTCTTGAAGCTATCTCAGGCAGAGTACGTGAAAAAGGTGCTTAGCAGATTCAACATGGATGAAGCTAAACCGGTGAGTACTCCTTTGGCTAGTCATTTCAAACTAACCAAAGCCCAATCACCATCGACGGAGCAGGAGCATGCTTATATGAATAAGGTTCCTTATGCATCTGCTATCGGAAGCCTCATGTATGCAATGGTGTGCACCAGACCAGACATAGCACATGCAGTGGGAGTTGTGAGCAGGTTTATGAGCAATCCAGGGAAACAACACTGGGAAGCAGTGAAGTGGATACTCAGATATTTGAAAGGTACTATCAGTTCATCTCTGTGCTTCAGAAAGTCAGATTCAGGCTTACAAGGTTTTGTAGATGCTGACATGGGTGGTGACCTAGACGGCAGGAAGAGTACTACTGGATATGTGTTCACATTAGGTGGTACGGCAGTAAGCTGGGTGTCCAAGTTGCAAAAGATTGTTGCACTTTCGACTACTGAAGCTGAGTATGTTGCAGTGACAGAAGCTAGCAAGGAGATAATATGGTTGAGATCATTCCTTGAAGAGTTGGGTCAGAAGCTTGAATATAGCACATTACACTGTGACAGTCAGAGTGCTATACATTTGGCAAAGAATCCTGTTTATCATGCTAGGACGAAGCATATACAGGTTCAGTACCATTTCATCAGATCGGTTCTGGAAGATGGAATTTTGATGCTTGAGAAGATTCCTGGAAGCAAAAATCCGGCTGATATGTTCACAAAGGCAGTGACCATTGACAAACTGAAGTTATGCTCGACTTCAGTTGGACTGCAAGTATAAGAGAGGGAGCCTGAGCTGCTGCATTGACTGTGTGAAGCCATGATTGATATCAAGTCTTCAAATGGGAGATTTGTTAGGTGGGATGGTGGCAGATGGTAGGTGCTGGTTGGGGAAGGAAATTGAATGCGGTGCATTTAATTTCCAAGCATAAAGAAGTCCTATAAATAGGCTTCCTCTCCTTCAGTTTATTCCATCCCAAAACGAAGCAATACAAAGCTTCTACAAATAGAGAGAGCATAAGAAAAATAGTGAGAGTTTTCTTAAGTGTTCTTTTGTGTGAGTTAGAGAATTATTTCTCGGTAATACTCGGGATTTGGGTGTGGTGAGATATAGTGTTTTGTACACACTTGTAATATTTCTCCGGTTATAAATATTTGCAGCAGCTCCGTGGACGTAGCCTATCTTGGGTGAACCATGTAAATCTTTGGTGTTCTTGTTGATTATTTTATTCCGCAATTATTATCTTCATGATCACTCAGACATAATCCTTAACAGAATCCTCACTCCCGTTGCTTCGTAAAGTCTTAACAGACCCTTTATATCACTTTTCAATTCGTCGTCCGTGTCCTTCATGAACCTGTCGAAAACGCCTATGGAAAACACCAGTTTTCGTACATTATTAGTACACATATATATGTCATTGTAATTATAATGCATGCATGACAATCCAATCCAATTATATATAAATATTACAAACTAATTAAATAAGATCATCAGATAAAGAGCTAGCAAAATACCACAAGGAATGATATGTCCATGTTGCCTAAACAACCGAAACAACAGCGAAGTATTGAACAAGTCATACTTCTCCATTGCTTTAAAATTTGAAGCAGAAGATTCACGAAAAATCAGCTCCAAGTTTTCATCGATCTCCTTCTCAAAGTGATAGGATAATCCCAGACTTTCTAGTAAATCGATTAATGCTATTTTATCAGTACTGGTTTTGCTTTCTTTAGCCATCAACATTTCCCTCACTTATTCCCTCAATGGAGCAACATATTCATCATACTTCACTTGTACCTGTATAAAAATATATATATATATATATACATCGCGCGAGTACTCATCATATATATATATACTTCATGCGCCAATATGTATAGACTTGCACAAAAGTGGAGAGTAATATTAATTTTTATGTAATTATAATTAGGTAAAGGAAATCGATAGAAAATATATATATAAAGGAAAAAATAATTAAAGGGTTCCCAAAACAAATCACGGATGAATAATATTATAATATTACCTCATGAGTATCTATGTTTTTAGAAATGAAAGTATCACCCCACATGCTCGGAAACTCTGCGCCGGTTGACCAATCTCGTTCTTGGAATGAAAACCTTCGGAAGCCATTGTATTTATGTATATATGTTTTCTTTTCGAAAAGAAGTATGTGTTATTTATGTTTTGATTGTAGCAAATTATCAAAGAAACCAGCACCAATTTATAGGCTAACTTAAGTTCTAGCGCTTGACTTCTTGTGTATTATTTTTATCATGGTCCAAGATATTAAACAATTAAATTTTACATGTTTTATCGATGGAAGAGTTTGAAAAATGACCTTGGTCAACCAAATTTTTTGATTTATGACCTTCTTTCAAAAAAAATTTGCAAAATGACCTTCAAATACAAAGAAAATGCAAAAACAAAATAAATGAAAAAAATTGAGAAGGTTATATTTCCAAATCATGGTCAAACGAAGGTTATTTAGTTAAATAAATCCTTTTATTTATCGATCTACATTTTAGGCTTGTCACGCATTTAAGGTCATGTGTTACACATATATATTTTATAGAGGTTTTTTCAACTTTCGTATACTGATTTATGCAAACAATAGATAAGAAAAAACTGGAATTTTGAGTAAATTGAAAAATTTTCAGTTTTAGAGTTAAATATATATCTTTCATTTTTTGTATTTGTTCTTTTTCCGAGGGCTAATTGTATCCACACCCCCTGTGAAAAGTCTAAAAGGCATAAAACCCCTTTAGAAATATTAATAGGCTAATGCATCCCTCAGTTTTTTAAAATGTAGCACATTTCACCCCTATTTTATATAAACTCGGGCACATTTATACCCTCTAATAGGGGTTTTTATGCTAATTTTTTTAAAACATAGGGTCTAACATGCTATTAATTTTACACAGGGGGTTTTATGCCTTTTAGACTTTTCACAGGGGGTGTGGATGCAATTAGCCCCTTTTTCCGATGACGTAAACTTATATCTGTCCACATCATTATTGCGCAATATGGAAAAATGACTGGTTAAAATTTCAAAAAAAATCAAAAAATAACGGACAAAAAATGGAAATTAATAATATAAACAACCAAATAAGAATATATGTTTCCCTATACTTAACTGACATATATAATATCATCTTTAGGTTTCGAGACTAGTATCTGATCGTTGAATGATAATATGGAAAAACTGCAAATTTGGTCTTGTATGTTTGTCATTTTGCGATTTTGGTCCTCTATGTATTCATATTTTAGTTTTAGTTCTGCATGTTCTGATTTTTGCCAATTTCGGTCCTTTTTATTCGAAAATGCTTACGTGACATTGTACACGTCAGCTCCACATCAGCACTAATTTGGTGTCACGTCAGCGCCACTTCAGAAAAATGACTAAAATTGCCAAAAAAATAAAGATAGCGGACTAAAACTTAAATCTAAAAATATAAAGAACTGAAATCGCAAAGTGACAAACATACAGAACCAAAAGAGCAATTTTTCCATAATAATATCGAAGGGTCTTATATACAGAGAGTTTACATAATTTTCGTAAATAAACTTTTATCAATTCCAAAACCTCACGAAACATATATTACGTACATGTAAACTATTATTATTCTAGCGTCCCAAAACCCGTATTACGTGCTTGCATATCGTTATTTTGTTCCTATTTGTTTTTGTTTTATAAATTTTTGTAATTAAGCTGTAAAATAAGAATATAAATATATATATGTATAACTAAGTCAAAGTATGGAGGGAAAGAAAACTAAATAACTAAGTGCATTATTAGTATATTAAATTTGTTTACCAAATTCAATTATTATTCACTTCTGTCCCTTTATTAATAGTTTAAATAATTATATATCTAGAATTAAAATATTTGTCTCAAGTTCGAGACCCAATTATTGCAAAAAGAATTGAAATATTTAATATCTATAGTTTTTGGTTTCCCGATTCAGTTTATCTTCGAACGTAACTTGAGTAGAATCCTCGTTAGGTTGTGTTGCGGGGAAAAAAATAATATGTTACGTACGTGCACGGGTGGCTGTACAAAAGAAAGAGGGTAATGAACTTATGTCAGGGTAGGGATAAAGTCAAAAGGGATCATTAATGGTTACATCCGCCTCTCGTCAACTTTATTCATTTTTTTTAAATTTTAAGTTCGTTTAGAACGTTTTTAATATTTTATAAGTGAAAAAATTTAATATTTTTGAAAATTATTTTATAAAAATATTGTCCAAATACATACGTTAAGTTTTTTTTTTCATTTATAAAACATTAAAAACGTTTTTAATGAGCAACTAAGAGGTGTTTCTAAATATTTTTAGAATGTAACTATTTTAGACAAATGATGGAAAACATTTAAAACTTATTTTAATACATGAATTATTGATAAAATTTCAAATTGACATGGTACATGAATTATTTAAAATAACTTAAATGATACATGATCCAACTAAAAAATTGATTTTATCCTTTAATAAAATTACTTTTTATTCCAATTATTTTTAGCAAATTCAACTAAGTGTACATTTTATTTTAAAAGTAATTTTTATGATTAAAAGTGTAAAAATAAATTTATTTTAATTTAAAAATTATAAGAAATAAGTATCTTACTATTTTTTATAATATATTTATATTCTACTCATTTATATATTATATATTCAAATATAATATATTTTTAAAATATATAATAAAATGGTATAATTATCCATTTTTAAAAAAAATTATATAAAAATTATATATTAATAAAATACACTCAATAAATAAATCATGTACGCGACTAAAATATATTAATTAATACTGATAAAATATAATAAAATAAATATTTATATTTATGTGTAAATTCAAGTACGAGTAAAGAAATATAAACTTACAAATTCTTACAAATCGATCAAGTGGAGAAATTTTAGGTCATTAGAATCATGTAAATCGAGACAATGTGTGATATTGTTTTTAATTCTGTGAGATTTATTTTTTTATGATCTAAAAATTTAATGTTGAACCATTTTTCGAATTCTCAACAGAACAATATCGAAGCCCGTTATTTGCAATATTTGTCATCATTGTATAATTGAGTTAACAATTATTTATCATGATATATTTTAAATAAATATGATATCTTTAAAATTAATCAATATTGTTAGGAATATAAGTATATAAGTTTTGGTGTTTGACAAACTATCTCAGACATCAACTAAACTCAACTAAGAGATCATATTGATATCAATCAGAGAGCAGGTCAAAACACAAGCAGATCAATAGATAAGCAGACCAATTGAAGATCAGATCAATCAGTTAGAACATCCCCAAGGGGCAATCAAGTTGGGCGATCAAGTCCAACTTGATCACCCGTTTTTTCCTCGCCCCCTCCAAGTAGACCTGGCCACGGTCCGAGTCCGGGTCGGACCCGTCGGGTCCGGGTTGGCATTTAGCCAACCCTTAACCGGCCCGCCAATGGCCGGTTCCGGTCCGAGTCGTTGAACCGGCGGTTCCGGTCCGGTTAACCGCCGGTTCAGGGTCCGGGATAAACCGTGCCATTTAAAAAAAGAAAAATAAATTGCAGCGCCCCAGTGCTGCATTGTCGGCGCTGGGGCGCTAAACCTTTGAATTATATTGGAAGGGCAGCGCTGGCAGTGCTGGGGCGCTGCACATTCGAAATTAAATTTTTTTTAAATTTTTAAACAAATATTTAATAAGACATATTCTTTAAATAATCTCAATCAAATATTTCATATCTCCATAATAAAAATCTATTACATTTATTAAATAAACAATATATTAGAATTTCAACATCTTAATATCTTATGACTTAATATTACAAATCTATTACATTTTATTCTACTTCACTCGCATTTCCTCCCGTCGTAGTTCCGGATGTTCCTTCGGTATCATCTTGGTCTTCTTCATCACTTTGAATATGTTGTGTTCGAGTAGCGGCTTTTGACCAATCATTGAGAAAACATTGGGCTTCCAAGTTTTTCGGCCTTAAGCTAGAACGTCTCTCGTCCAATGTATTTTCTCCAATACTAAATGCTTGCTCCACTGCAACTGTTGAAACCGGACAAGCAAGAATTTCTTTTGCCATTATAGCCAAAATTGGATATATTTGTGTTTTTTGCGACCACCATCTCAAAATGTCGAAGTTTTCCTCATCTGTATCACTAAAATCAAAAGTAGTGGTAAAATAATTCTCAAGTTCTTGACTGGAACTTAAGGATCCTCGTGGACGTTTCGCCCGTTCCCTTAATAAAAGTTGTGCTTTAGTAAGTTTAGAAGTAATATTACTAGTTGCAGTGGATTGTGTTTCATGTGAAACAATTTGTCCACCATATTTGATGTTATATTAATTATAAATATCAATTAAATGAGTTTTAATATTAAACAAAATTAATGAGATAGAAGGAATCGTTTCCGCAATAGGCTCCAAAGATTCATAATATAATGTTAACATATCGCTTAAGCCATCTAATTTAAGTCTAGGATCTAAAACAAAAGCACATAAAAAAATTTCAGGAATGAGCAAAAAATATTTTTCCCATTTTGCTTTCATGACGAGAATACATTGAGATAAAACACTATCATTAGAATTAACATGTCCATGAAAAATACAAGCAATGTTGCAACAATGTGTTAAAACTAAATGTGAAGTAAGGTAATAAACACCGGATAATTGGTCACTAGCATCATTAAAAACTTTTAAAATTTCACAAATACTAGTGCATATGTTTCATTGATTTGAAAACAAATAAATATCACGAGCTTGAACAAATTGATGAAAAAATGTACATAATAAATCTTTATATTCAAAAGAGGATAATAACAATTTATATGTTGAATTCCAACGAGTTGGAACATCTCGTGCAAACCGCTTAGGATTCATACCATTTACTCTACAAAATTTTCCCCATTGCTTCATAACTTGAGGATGCGTCCATAAATAATGAATAGCGTTCCTAATTGGTTGAATATGTATGCCTAAACTTTTTAGTCCATCTTGAACACACAAATTTAAAATATGACATGTGCATCTAATATGAAAAAATTTGCCACCTAGTGATGGTTTACATATTTCAATAAGCTCACTAATACTTGAAGTATTTGCACTAGCATTATCAAAAGACATTGAAAAAACTTTGGTAGTTAGACCATATTCTTCTAAAATAACAAATATAAGTTGCGAAATATTTTGTGCCGTGTGTGATTCGTTGAAACATCTATATGCAAGCAACCTTTTTTGAATGTTCCAATTATTATCAATCCAATGACATGTAATACCCATATATGAACAACTTTGCCAATGATCACTCCAAATATCGGAACACAAAGAAACTTTATTATTTAAACTATAAAATTCCTTAATTAATTCTTTCTTTTGATCAACGACTAACTTTTTCATTGTGCGTTTGAGACTATTTCTTGGAATACGTCTAATAGAAGGATTTGCACTTGTAGAAAGCCAATTTTTAAAAGATAATTTATCGCTAAAACTAAAAGAAAGTTGTTCAACCGCACAAAATTTAGCTGTTTCTTCTCTAAATCTAGCTTCGTTATATTTAAATAGTTGAGATTCATTACCCGATTGAGAAGAGAATGCCGGAATTTGAGTTTGACCACGATCAATACCAATTTTCACCGGATGATTTTTCTCGATATGCCGCGTCAAAGTTCCATAACCACCTCCTTGTTTAAATTTGTAACATTTTGAACAATATTTGCATTTGGCTTGCAAATCACCAGAGGGAAGCGTCACCTTGTCGAAATGTTTGGTGAAGATATCGGATGTCGGGCGAGGCACCGCTCGAGTTTGTCTTTGAGAGGCCGCCAGATCGTTCATACTTTCTTGACTTGCATGATGACGTGGTGGTGGTGGTGGTTGTTCAACTTGTTGTCTTTGTTGCGCCTCTTGTCGAATTTCTTGAATTTCATCATCGGAATATTCAAGATCAAATCCATCGACATTGAATTGAGGATACTCGATCTCCGGTGGTATGATGCTCTTTTCCTTTCCTTTTTCTTTGTCACCCCTATGACTTGATCCCTCTCCGGATATTTGTAATTGTATAAATATGAAAATAAATCAACAATTGACAATAAACCAATAATCGAAACTTGATATTTTTGATAATTCAAGAAATTAAAAGGAATTGAGAATAGAGAGAATGAAGAGAGAATTGTGTAAAAAAAATGAAAGGAGGTTGGGGTATTTATAGATAAAAAATAGGTTTTTTTTTTTTTTAAAAAAAAAAAAAGCCGGTTGACCCGCCGGGTCGGGCGGGTTGACAACGGCCACAAGATCGTGGCCGTTGATCTCAACGGCCACGAAATCGTGGCCGTTGAATGATCCAACGGCCACTTGCTAATGGCCGTTGGATATCAGGGCGCCACTTGGACCCGTTCAACCCAGCGGTTTGACCCGCCGGGTTGCCAATTTTCCCTTGGGAAAACCGGGACCGGACCGCCTAGTGACCGGTCTGGTCTCGGTTCCGGGTCGGGCCCGTTGACCCGGTTAATCGGCCCATTGACCACATGCCGATTCCGGGCCCAACCCGGCCCTTGGCCAGGTCTACCTCCAAGTAGGGGTGTTCATCGGTCGGTTAGGTCCGGTTTTCGGTTTTTGTTTTCGGTTTTTTCGGTTTTCGGTTTTAGAAATATATAATCCGATATCCGAACCGTTTTACTTCGGTTTGGTTCGGTTTTTTACTAAATCGGTTCGATTATTTCGGTCGGTTATTTCGGTTTTGATATAATTTGTAACGCCCGGAATTATTTAATTTTGATCCAAGAATATTTAATTTGGGAATATTTGGAGTTTTGATTTAAATTCTAATATTCTTAAATTATTTAGGATTGAAATTGAATAAAATGAGAAGTTAAGGACTGAATTGCAATTATTGAAGTCTTGAGGGGCTAAAGTGCAAAATTCTGAAAATGAGCAAGACACTTGTTATTGTTAAGTTGACTCACGTGTAGTATCAATATTTCATCAAATTTCCAGAGTCAAGAACCGAGAGCAAAACCTTCAAAGAACTCCAAGTTTTTTCTTCATTTTCCAATTGAGATATCTTGAGTTACGGGTATCCGTTTTCAATTTCAAAAGATGTTCTGGAATCCTCGCAATGAAACCTTCGAATTGATGTAAGTTTTCTCTTAGTTTATCAAGGTTTAAGAATTCGAAATGGACAGAGATCAGACTTGTGTTTGAATTGTTGTTGATGAGCTTCTATCTTTTGTAATATTGAAGTTGGGTTGAGGATTGATTGTTGTATCATGTTCTTATGATTTTCCAGCTATGATTTGATCTATATACCTGATGATATATTGGTTTCGAAGCTTCAACAGCTGATATGCATGTTAGATATGTTATAGATGTGTTCGGAATCGCCGAGTTATACCGATATGCCGTCAAACTCATGATTTGAAGTGATTTGCTATTGTTCTTGGACTAAGAAGTGGCTGAATTATTAGCTGATGATTCCTTGCTTGTTATGCTGTGATTTCAGTATGTAAACAAGGCATTTCAACTCATTGATTTTGACTCCGAAACCGATACAAGAACGCACAAGGTTGGTAGCGTTTTGCTTTGACGTTTGGGTTGAAACTTGAGCAGATTTTGAGATAGGTTTGGTGGTTAACTTGTACAGATTTGGAAAAGCTAAAAGACATCCTAAACATCACATTTGAAAGGTAAAAGTGGACGACTATTTGATTGGGATTATAACTCGAGATGGTTTGTATCGAGTTCCCCTAAATCACAAACTTATTTGCTTAGTTGCTTTTATATGCTCTTCTATGCTATGTTGAATGAGTCTTTGATATAATGAATGCTTTGATTATGATATATGTTGCATTCATCTTGAAGACTTGTTCCTTGATTTTGAAATGAACGGAAACGTTTGAATAGACGATTTGAGGGATTGTATATGTATGGCCTGGGTGGTTGTTTTAGCCTAGCGTCTGATTTACATATATGATGGCTTCAAAGTCTAGAGAAGTGAGATAAGTAGCCCCACCTCGATCGGGAGAGTCGGTGGATTAGTTATGATATCTACTTTTCGAGATCCCAACCGACGAATGAAGAGATGAACCTTGTTTTAAAACATGCATTGAAGTTATGTTCTTTATATCATGATCTTGATATATGTTTGTATGCATGTTTAGTTGCTTTTACTGGGAAATCTATTTCTCACCGGAGTTATCCGGCTATTGTTTTGTTGTATGTGTCATTGCAATAGGAGGGAGTGGAACCGGGCAAAAGCGAACGTGAAGAACAAGGGATAAGAAGATAGCGTGATGATCCGAGTCTAGATGGTTGTGTGAGCTGTCATGATGTTGTTGAGTGTCTTAAACTTGAGCATGTTAGAGCTACTTGCACCAAGACTTGTTGATGATTAAGTTGTGGTCTTGTTGTTGTTCATAGGATTTGAATGGGGATATGTAAATCCTTGAGACAATATAATGTAGCTTGATCTTGAATATATAACATTGCTTCTTGCATGCTTTGTGGGCTTTTTGATTATGTTTATAAGGCCTTGTAATGATTCAATTCTATCAACTTTATCATGTGAGAATGCATGTTGGCTTATGATAGTTGAATAGGCTTTGTATGAGTTGATATTGGATGAAAATGCATGAAGGAACTTGTTTGGACATCAGCAACGTTTCTGGTTTTATTCTCTGGAAACTGCTCTCGCTCGATCGGTGAAATATCACGGATCGAGCGAGGCTTTGAAATCAGGAACAGAACCATGAATATGTTGGGCTCGCTCGATCGGTGATATTCTGCGGATCGAGCGAGGCAAACATAAGTTGCACCCGAGAGTTTGAGCAAAGTGCTCGCTCGATCGGTAACTTTTTACCGATCGAGCGAGGTGCTCACTCTTTAAATAAATTTTTTTTTTAATTTTGTTTAGACATTGATTCTTGTCTATTCTTTTTGATGATTTGATTATTGAGAGATTAGAACTCGGGTCGTCACATAATTATTTTAATTAATATTATAAATATATTTTAAAATATAATATGTTATCTTTTAAATGATTTTTTTGTAAAATATTTAAATTCAAAGTATAAATGACTTAAATAAACAACAATCAACTAAAAATTATTTAAAATAATTCTTTATTCATTAGGTATCATCTCATAAAATATATAATATAAACAATTATATAAATAAAATTATTAATTTAATAAAATTTCGGTTTTTTCGGTCGGTTCGGTTTTGAGATATATAATCCAAAACCGAACCAATAAATTTTGGTTTTAACATTTATATTCGAATTTCAAATTTTGGTTTTCGGTTCGGTTCGGTTCGGTTCGGTGTTTGGTTTTTCCGGTTTGGATTTCCGATTTTTTTGGTTTTATCCGAAGTTTGAACACCCCTACATCCAAGGGGCGAGAAACTTCCGCGTGCGGTCATGTGGGTGGGGAGGGGCTATGCCCCACCGAGTGTACTTCACCCGGAGGGATCTTAGCCCTTCATTGGCCCGGGACCCACACAAATTTGTGTGGGTCCCGGGCCAATGAAGGGCAGATGCTGCACCGGGTGAAGCACACCCGGTGCAGCATATCCCGGGCCATGTGGGTGGGCTGCTCCGCGAGGTCAAGCCCACCGTTCTTCTTTTTTTATTTTTACGTGGGACCCACCATTATTGTTTTTCTTTTCTTTTTTAATTTTTTTTCACGCGAGGCCCACCATTATTTTTTAAAAATAAATGAAATAAATTGTAAAAAAATCAAAAAATTTAAAAATAATTAATAAAAATATTTAAAAAGTTCAACTACTATAATTTTTTTATTTACTTGTGTCAAGTTTAATTCATGTGTATTTTTTTTCATGTTTGTTTTTTTTTTTAATTTTGGAATATTATGTATGCTTTTAAAATTATTTTTTTATGTTTTAAAAATATTATTCTTATTTCTTATATTTATGCGCATTTTTTAATGTAATTTTAAATTTAATGAAGTTTATTTTTGATTTGTTATAAATTTGTGTATTTTATTATGTTTTAAATACATTAATATTTAATATATTAAAAAATAATATTTCAACGTCACCACTACAACATCACCACACCATTGTAAAAACATACAATGAAGTTATTAACGCTGACATCATCATGCGATCTAGTTGTCAACTTGACCACACCAACTTCCTCACATCCTTGTACATGCTCTTAGCAGATCAAAGCACAAACAGGTCAATTGGAGAGAATACCGAAGCACAAGCAAATCAATTGATGAGCAGACCAATTGGAGATTAGATCAATATATAAGCAGACCAAAGCACAAACAAGAGCGGATCAATAGAGCTTATCAATAAACCAGGTTAAGCTAACAAACTTTGGATAAGATTTCCCGTACATCAAACAAAAGCAGAATGTGCAGCGCACTAACAGTGTACTATTGTCGAGAATGATGGCGTGGAAAATGACAAAGAAACGGGCTTTCAATGGGTAAATAAATAAATAAATGCGTTAATTTAATGAATAAGTAACATAATGATTTCTAAAAATTCAATATCCCAAAGTTGACCATAAATTTTACACCATTTTTCAATTGATCATGCTCATGCAATTAATACAAGTCATTCATATATTTTTGGGCAATGTAGTAAATACAAATGAAAAAACTTTGTCTACTATTCATACTTTTATAATAGAAATAGATGAATTCGAAGAGCATCAAATTTAAGTACAATAACAGAAACAGACATTTAAAATTTCAAAACCTGGTGTTCGATATTCAAAAATTCATAAGTCATCGTACTATCATGAGACTGCATGATTTGACGTCGTTCATGTTCGTAGTCTTGGTGTCTTCAAATTTCAATTCAAGAACAAACATAATTCGTCTTAAGATTATTGATATGAGACTTCTCATAAACATCTTGACGGGATCTGCAACCTGAAGATAACTCAAAAATTATGTTAGCAAACTCGAAGTCGATGCAAGAGATAACTCTTTGTCCTTAAAATGAATTTACCGCACACATGGTATTAACGGAATATGACACTTATAAGATGACATTTGCTTAATTTCGATTCATATATAATTAAAATATCAAGAGTTCTGTTTGTTTATTTTCGATTCATTAAGCTTAAAAATTCCAACATTTTTTTGTTTCCCGTTTAAGTTTATCTTCATTCGTAATTTGGAGTTGAATCCACGTTTGCTCAATGCATGTGCTGCCGAGTATACGTATGTCATTTTCACCATATTTGAGAGTATTTTGGTATTGTCTCATTGTCATTCCGGAAACAAAAAATTCCAGTTTTTCTCTATCTTATATGATATCATGTAAATTTTATTGATCACATGGACGTATTATTATTTTAAACGTTGAATTAAAGCATAACTGAACCAGTTAAAAATTTTGACCTACGAAAAATTAGAATATTTATTATTAAAAAAATGATTTTTTTTCGTCCTATATATTAATAACTTGTCTATTTTTAAGTTTTGGTCCATACTTATCATCTCTTTTTTGGTCCATAAATTTTTAAATTTTGATTTTAGTACACTAACTTTTAATTTTGATTATTTTGGTCTAATTGTTGATGTGACAGCTTGACATATCAGTATTCTCTAATATCACGTCATCAGTTTCCAATGTTACATCAGAATTTTTCGGTGCCACATCAGCGCCAAGTTGGACCAAATAATTAAAAACTAAAAATTATTATACTAAAATCAAACTCTGAAAAGTTATTAGACCAAAGAAAAAAACAAAAAGTTAATGGATGAAAAAATTATTTTTTATTTATTATAATATTATATTATGGTATATTATATTATATTATATTATATTATATTACATACAAATATCTCTACTGCGTCTTTAATATAGATGACTATTAATTATAATTAGTATATGGTTGTGCAACATCCAATAATCCGGTTGAGTCTTGTGTGATTTTCGTGATGTATTGCATTGGAAAATTGAATGTAATTTTTGTTTTGTAATTTTACCTCACAACGGGCACTATAATAAATTTAAAGAAAAAACTTGCATCAAAATCGATTTGAATCATAATTGAACCATCAACAATTGGAACCAAATTGTATTAAGAGTTTCAGTATCCGAATGAGTTTTTGTCTATTCTTACAATTGAGTCTCAAACTCATTTGAAATTTGAAATCTCGACGTCAGATCAAATTACAAGTGATCGGAAAATAATTTTATTTTTCAGTTTTCATTTATGTATGTATATATATTTGATTTTATGCACAGATTTTCGTGACGATCACTAAAATTCACTAGTGAGTTTTAGTGATTTCAAAAAAAAAAAAAGTGAATGTCAACTCAATGATAGCCAAGCAGAATGTCAAAATTGTATACACGTGTTCAAAAAATACAAAAGGAGAATATATATATACATACAAAACCTATTCTAATTCAAAAAATACAAAAGGAGAAAGGGCTCCACTTAAAGCCTTTATCTTCCGCCACGTGTCATCCAAAAAATATTCCAGTCTAAAGAATAAATACCCTTGAGTTGTGGTGTCTATTTTCTCCGAAGACTGCACAGGGAATCTAGATCTTACGCAATCTCCGAAATAATCATATAAGGCTCCATTTGGGGGAAAATGGGGGATATGGACCCCATCTTGTTTTTATTTGAGCAAATAGACCTCAGAATGAAAAAGACAATTTTACCCTTAAGTAAAAATCTTAAGTTGAATAAAAAAAAAATCCAAAATGAGATACAAACCATTTTAACACTCGTCGACTCGGTAATGATTTTTCGACTGATGTAATTAATTGGTTTATTGCAATTTCAATTTTTCCTCTGTGTGCTTTTCAATTTTTAACGGAACCATCGGAACGGAACCCTATTGAACCGCCGTTGAAGCCCTCCCTCGTCGTCGTCATAGCTCCTTTACTCCCCGTAACCTCTTTCGTTCTCGACAATCAGCATTGCAGCAATGGCAGAGGAAAATGTTACTGTAAGTCATCGAGAAACCTAGGTTTTTCTATTTTCATATGTTTGTCCATTCCTAGGGAAACAATAGTACAGTCATAGTAGATTTCGACCATTTTCGAATGTTTTGTTTCATATCTCGACTTATGTTGTAATGAATCTCGACTGTATTACGTAGCACGATGATATGAATCTCTCCTGCATTACGTTGGACGAGTCTCGACTATGTGCCGATCGATTTGCTTCATATATCGACTGATGATGTTATGAATCTCGACTGTATTACTTAGCAGGAATTATCGACCATGTCCCGACTGACTTCTTTCTTACCTCGACTGTATCATATTTTAATCTCGACTGATTCATTTAACTTATTATTTTGATATTGACTTTTTTTTGAACATTTATTTCTTCTGATTTCAGTCGTAATTAGGTATTCATTGATTTAATACATTTTCAGGTTGTTCTTAAAAGGAAAGGGTTCAAAGTTGATCGTTTTTCTTGCAAACTGACTACATTGGGACGGTACGTAGATGTTTCTGAAAAGATAATGAAGTATCTTAATCCTGCCGAGATGGAAGTCATGATGAGCAGAACACAATTTGGTCACCTGATATGTAGTGCAAATCGTTATAAATTGTCTGGGAGTTTGTTATGGTATTTGATAAGTAGGCAGACATTAGACTCACCGAAAAATGAATTCTGGATGGTGATTCGAAAGAGGCCTATAAGATTTTCAAAACTAGAGTTTTGTTTGATCTCAGGACTTAACTGCTCCAAAGATATTCTTGAGATTCCAATGAATTTAGATTTTAAATCTAGACATTTTGGGGATATGAATGTGGTCTTTGTGCAGAACTTGGAGGATAGGCTTGGTGTGTTGAGCAGCGAGGGCGGTGATGAGGTCAATCTTGAGAAGTTAAAACTAACGTGCCTTCTTTTTGTCGCTGGTGTTCTGTTGACCAAGAGAACTTGGCAATCAGTGACCGTGGGCACCGAGTGGCTTAGGTTAGTGGAAGACTTTGATGTTTTTAATAGATATCCTTGGGGGTCTTACGCATATGATGTAGTCCTTGCTAGCTTGCAGTCGATGAATTTAAGTGACAAATTGAAAGAAAGGAATGAAAAAAAACAGAATTCGCTCACATACACCATTGCAGGTTTCATCAATCCATTACAAGTAAGAAGTCATCTTGATTTGTCATTTTTTGTAATAATATCATTTGAATCATATTTATATATTAAATAGAAATGTTATATAATTGCAGATCCTGTCCTACGAATGTATACCTGGCATTTTGGACAGTTTTGCAACTCATTTAGATGAGGCTGGTCTACCACTTCCGTGTATGTGTCGTTGGAGAACAAAGGACTGGAGCAGCAAGAATGCTCCTAATAAGGAAGAAATTAATTCATGCTTCAAATCCCTTGAAAATGTAAGTAAAGTAATTGTTTTGTCTCTTAGATATATGGTATTCATTCATAAATCCATTACTCTCATTAAATTATGAGTATTACTTGTAGGCTGACATTGTCGGGATCCTTGCTCCCACTGACGAGGAGCGTATGTCAGCACACTTCAGCACTGGAATATTTGAAGACCCTTCTCCAGATCATATGATTGATCAAATCGTTGATTTTATGGCCCAGGGGAAGAAGGTGTACTGCTGCCAGCGTCCCCCTTCCCGTTTTGTTCATACACCGGATGTGAATATTCCTCCGGGGAACCCACTGTCACACATCCATGATCGGTCACCTGATACCCAAAATGAGATGACAAACCCTCTGGTTTCCAATATCCCCAATAATTCCACGATCCCGCCACCACCTCCAATCAATGCCAGTGGCTTGCAGCCGCCTAAGCCAAATGAAATTCAGATGTTAGGAAACATGATGCGTGCCATGCAGACATCCATTGATTTCATGGGGACGGTGATGCAAAATTCAATGAACGAGATGCGAGCCGAGTTTGCTGAGGTGCGAGGTGAGGTCGCTGAGATGCGTGGTGAGTTTGCTGATATGAGACACAAGATGACAGAGTTGGAAGATATATTGCGAGCCCATCTTGCTGTCTTTTCTAGTAGCACTCAGCAGCAGCCAAAACCTCACCAGTCACGTATGAATTTGTTTTGTTTGTGTCCAAATACCATACCATTCGTCTAAATCCTAACAACATGCTAAAATGACATGTTTATTTATTTTTCTATACAGAAGAAATGTCTTCCAATGAGGGAAGAGAGAAGGATCCTCAGTCACCACCTCACCATGAACCACATACATGTTCGTCATGTTAGAATCCCTTACTTTTTTGTACTCCGAACAACATTCTTAGATCAATGGCATCTTTCGATCCTCAATGTCAAATTCCTTACCCTTTTTTTGATCCTAACAACATACTAAAATCACTTGTTTTAATCTTTGACGATTAGTCGTCACTCCGGCTAATGCGCAGCTTGGAACCCGGACAGATGAAGAAGCGGATGTTGATGCAGATCCGAAGTCACCCCCACATCGTGAGCCATGTATGTGTTCCGACGTATTAGAATCTCCAAGTTTTCTGTGATCCTAACAACATCCTAAAATCACTTCTTGTAATATTTGATCACTAGTCGTCAGTCAGGCAAAAAATCATGAAGAAGTGGCTGCAGATTCTACACTGCAATTACGACGAACACCACCTATCGGTATGGTTTAAGTCCTTAATTAAATATGGTTTGGGCGATTTATTTCATCTAGTTGACTTGTTTATTTATTTCTCTATACAGAAGGAATGTCTTCCAATGAGGGAAGAGAGAAGGATCCTCAGTCACCACCTCACCATGAACCACGTACGTGTTCGTCATGTTATAATCCCTTACTTTTTTGTACTCCGAACAAAATTCTTAGATCAATTGCATCTTTCGATCCTTAATGTAAAATTCCTTACCCTTTTTGTGATCCTAACAACATACTAAAATCACTTGTTTTAATCTTTGATGATTAGTCGTCACTCCGCCTAATGGGCAGCTTGGAACCCGGACAGATGAAGAAGCGGCTGTAGGTAGTACAATGCAATTTCGACGACCACCACCTACCGGTATGGTTCAAGTCCTTAATTAAATATGGTTTGGGCCATTTATTACATCTAGTTGACTATTTAATTTATTCCAATGTGTTTAAGAATACTCTGTTGAGGATGAGCCGAAGATGATTGTATTCAGTCACCTGACACCCGAGTGCAGGAGGAAGGTGCTGAGATCATCTGCCGTTTCAACCCCCTTTCATGCACCCATGTATGGCGCCAACACTGCACTTCAAGTTCAAGAGTTTGAGAAGCGGTACTTTCTTAGAGTCAGGCGTGATTGGCCTAAGGTTGAGATGGAGATAAAGAAATTGTGGGCCAAACAAAAAAATGGAAAATATGATCGAAACTTTTTTCGTATTCTTATTACCCCTGGACAGTGGTTAGAATATGATGTGAGTGCCCCATGTCAACAGATTTTGATTCAATTGTCATTACATGCATGTGTATTGTGTTTTATATATACCTTTAACATATTTTTATGATCCAGCATATGACAGAGTGTATGCGTGGCCTCCTGAGCTTACAGAAGTTGTACCCCAAAATATTAGCTGAGAACGTTTCTTTGATGAACTTTAATTTCGCACAGTTGTTCCAAACAGAGTACTCAAGCATGGACAAGCCAATTGACGTTGAGCAACTCACAAGCCACATTACTGGATGTGTATAAGATTGGCCCTCATCCTCTTGGTGGTCATCGAGTTTGGTTCTAGCTCCTATCCATATACCCAACCATTGGGTTACGATGATGGTTTACGTCAAGGAACAACTAATTTACTTTCTGGATTCAGATATAAGTGCGACAAAACAGAGCAACTTCGACAAAGTTGTGAAGGGCGTCATTAGCTTGGTCCCGGAAACTTTGAGATCCTGGGATTTTGAAGGTGCAAAAGGAGTTGGACATGCGTTAGGTTGTGTGCATTTCCCCAGCAGAAAACAAGGTCTTCCATTTACGTTACTTCTCATCAATGTTGTGTACTATAATGTTTAAGTAATATTTGGTCTATAGTGAAAGCTAATTATCTTCTTTAAGTGCAGTGGCGAGTGTGGTTTGTATGCTTTGAGGTCAATTGCTGCTGAGATGACCAATGGCGATCCATATCAACTGAATGATGATGTCATTGCCGATTTTAGAAAATTTTTGACCATAGCGATTTGGCTCAATGACTGGTCCCTTCCAGCTATTGATGAGATTTGATGTAAGCACAATTAATTTGTTCATGCGAACAATATAAAATTGGCATTGTACGATATATTTATTTGTAGTAGAAATCAATTTTGTTAGTATGAATGAGTTTTATAGCAAAACTTGGAAGTATCTATTCGTTCGATAGCAAAATCATCGACGATCGATTATTATATGGAGTCGACCGACGTTATTCACACTCGACCGAAGGCATTATTTATTTATTTACTATGTATAATTATAATTGTAAACTAATACGATGAGTACGAATATTATTAGGAGGACGAGGAATATAAATACTATTATTTTAATCAACTGATATATATATATAATTGTAATCTGGTCGATAGCAAAATCATCGACGACCGATTATTATATGGAGTCGACCGACGTTATTCACACTCGACCGAAGGCATTCTTTATTTATTTACTATGTATAATTATAATTGTAAACTAATACGATGAGTACGAATATTATTAGGAGGACGAGAAATATAAATACTATTATTTTAATCAACTGATATATAATTGTAATCTGATAGCAAAATAATCGACGACCGATTATTATATGGAGTCGACCGACGTTATTCACACTCGACCGACGACATTATTTATTTATTTAATATGTATAATTATAATTGTAAACTAATACGTTGAGTACGAATATTATTAGGAGGACAAGAAATATAAATACTATTATTTTAATCAACTGATATATAATTGTAATCTGGTCGATAGCAAAATAATCGACGATTGATTATTATATGTAGTAGACCGATTGGACCATCGATCGGCCGGATTCCTGTTTTATTTATTATGTATAATTATAATTAAATTTGTACAACTTTTCAAAAAAAAAAATAATAATTAAATTTGTACCCGTGAATTTGGCATGGAAATGACCTTGAGGATAGCATACTCAATTTTAAGGTATTCCTTGATATCCCCAACAGGCAACAACACCTTGAGGATGTTTCAGTTTTTCCTGACATTCCGAGCAAAGTTTTTGGGTACTATGTCTTTCACGAACCATGATCATGCAAAGAGAGTTCTCTATCAATCTGAGTGAAAGATATAATATAGTTCTCTCTCAATCTGAGTGACAGATAACTCTATTTGCATTACCGCTAAACTTTGCTCAGACTGGCAACAAAAAGCTGAAAATTCCGAGGCTTCTGGCATAATCTGATTCGTGGGTGATCACCTTAAAGAACCATGATCAATCTTGAGGATAGCATACGTGTGCAACAGTTATCGATCGGTATGAGATAGAGATGAGACAGAATGTTTTGGTTAAGAAATTGAAATTTATTCACATTCATTAGGTATAGAACAAATTAGGAAATAATACGTCTGTATATAATTATTATTATTAATTTGATGATTAGTATTATAGATAATTAAGGACAGTCTACAGAAAATTGAAGGCCCTAGACTAATTTAATTTCGATATAAAATTTTTATTAAATATAAAAATATTGTATACGAACTAGTAATTAAAAAATGAACATAATAATCACCAATTAATTTATAATTTAATAGATATTTGCTCATATTGTATACTTAACCTTTGATTTATTTGTTTCAAAATGATCACAGATGTTGTGCTTTTATAATCAGAAATCAGAAGTCAGGGTAGGTTAAGTGTGAAGAGTCTGGGATACGTGTTGCAATTCTTTATTTTTCTCTTTGAACTTGTAGATTAAGATTTTCTTTTTTTTCCGTCATAATTCACAATAAAAATCTAACAGAACAAATACAAAAAAATAATTTATATAATAACAAAAATAGATTGTTGATATGAGATTTAATATAAGCACAATATAAACGTATTTTAGATCGTAATAAATTATTAAACATTGAATACGAATATTATTCGGAGGTCGATAGCAAAATCCACGACGACCGGTTAATATATGGAGTCGACCGATGTTATTCACATTCGACCGAGGGCATTCTTTATTATTTAATTATTCTCCGTTCGGTAGCAAAATCATCGACGACCGCTTATTATGTGGAGTAGACCTTCATTCACAATCGACGACCGTTTATAATTAAATATAATATATTAAGCCTTTTTTCTTTAGGGGATATAATATTTTGAACTTAGACTGTTGACAATTAGGTTGTATTGTTATTATTATCTTCATTACGGTTTCAAGAATTATCAACGCATGTGTAAAGAAAAACTCATTAACGAAACATAATTTTATATAATAAAAGGAAATTTTTACAACCCTAGTTCTTGCAGTAGTGAATGTTTCCATTCAGCAACCCAAGAGTACAAGTCAGAGTTAGGGTGATCATAGGCGATTTTCATAAACTGATAAGAGTAAAAAAATTTCCTCACATGTTTAGACTCTTTCATTAACATTAAACGACGAACATTTTCATCTTTGAAATGTCCATGGAATTCGAAATGCGGAGCTTCCTTTTAAATTTTTCCTCTATGCAATCAAGTCTTCTGGCGTCTGACATTCGTCGAGGAGGTATTGGCGCTTGTCTGTACATCCTCAGCTCCTCAATCTTCGACCACGTAGACATTGTCTTCTCATAGACAAAGTCTTCGTACATCCTCTTCACATGTTGTATGTAGTGGTTTGAAAGAGTGGGTGCCCGGTTAGCCAACTTGTGGCTAAGGGCTTTTGTGGCTCTATGTATAAACAATCTTTTGTTTAATATAATTTACACTTTTATAATGGCATTGACTTTATCTTTCTTCATAATGTTATATTATGATATACTATTGTTGTTTTGATAAAGACCTTGAATATACTATAGTGTATGTAAGATGTGGTAGCACATGGGGATGGCTATCATGAAACACATCTTATAGTCACTATATATTCTAAACAGTTCCTAGTCAATTGAGTCGTCCGCAAATAAGGATAAGGATCGCTCGAGATTGAGACTAGCATTTGCGATGCCGAGTACCACGTTTCATTGGTATGGAACATAGAGATGTTCAAAGCATGCAAATGGATATTCATATGATGAATGATCGAACTACCCTATTCGGACTTTCCAAGTGGTTATCACTTATCGAGTGGATAAAGTCCGCGGTTTTGGTTGTACACCATTAGTCCTTATTACTTGAAACATCATTGAGACTCTATATGCTAGTACTGTACTTTGACTCATTTACCGACTCTATTGGGGTCATCAGGTGTCGGGATTGGGTACAGTTACGACACATATAGGAGTCGATGCTTTGTTGTCAAGGATTCACCACATACTCGCGAGTGTGGATATCCTATGCGATCTGAGGAGATATTAGTGTGACGAATCTATGGCCAGAGTGCATGATGTGTTTTAGGTTACTTGGTGTTCCTAGTAACACATGCGATGTCACTAATAGATCTCCAAGATGTTATGCATAATTATCGAATCTCGAACGACTCTCGATGCACCAATGGTTGTTGATTCGATCGGGATATTTGGTTGAAGGGACCGTACTGTATGCTAACCAAAATCTACTGGTTCTTGCAGGCACTATCAGTAATACCTAGGGATTCATGGGGCGATGTTGCTAGGCGCTCTTACCATGATTCGATGGGTAAGTCGGAAATTGTTGTTCCGAGTCACAAGGAGTTGTGAGCCCACGGCTAGCTGTATTTCTGAACCATTGAGGGTTACACAAGTAATGGATTACTAAAACCCCGTAGAGATAGTTAAATTTAAAGAGTTAAATTTAATGAAAGAGAAGTTGGACTTCTTAACTAAAGGGAGTGGGATTTTCTAAAATGACATAGGGATGGACATTTTTGGAAATCACTGAATTCGGATTCAGAAAAATTATCTTGACTTTAAAAGATGCAGAAATGATTTCTGTGCACATTGGTAAAATCAGTTTATCAATCGGAGTCACGATGAATTTTATATTAATTTTTAGAACAACGGGCTTGGCTTGTTGGGCTTAAGTTATGGATTGTGGGCCCTAAGGAGTTAGAGTCCTAATGCAATTATAACTTAATCTAGTCTAGAAATTATCTATAAATATATGTACTGTGTTCGAAAATTACACAAGCTTTCAGTCTAGCAATTTTCGAAAATCAGTCTATATTATTCAAGAGGTTTTTCGAAAATTCCTCTGTCCCTTTTGGAGAAAATTCGACTTGTGATTTTTGTGAAAAATTACAAATCGAATTAAGAGATCATATCTGTTTATTCTCTACGTAAAACTTCTGATTGATTTCTAGTGCAGTCAATCAGAGGGTTTCTATTTTTCATTCGTGGACCTAATTCCAGAGTTAGATCGTGACTGTCATCGGTTCCCGAGATTTACAAGAAGAGCAGATTAAATTCTGTTGGAGTCCACAATCAAGCCTTTGCTTGACGAGGTAAAAATTTAACTGTGTTTTATTTTTACTTGAACAAATTTAATCGTAAAAGTTTTGATACCCATATATGGAATCGTTCCATATAATAAAATAAAATTTTTAAACTTCCGCTGCACCGGGTATCAATTCTTAATTGATCTGAACACGTTTTCCAACATGGTTGACGTTGGAACCTTCGCCTTCCATTGGAAAATGAATGCGAGAGAGGAGAAGAAAATAAATAAAGGAGTGCAAGAGTTTGAGCAGAACGTAATATTACGTAAACACGTAAATGCACTATTTATAGACAAACATTGAAAGTTGCAAACGTGTATTCATCCTTATCGTGAGTAGCCGATGCGATGGGACGTTTTGAATTCATGTTCTCAATTAATACGCTATATTAATTGGTTGACGTCTCTCCGGTGAACTTATCGTAAACGTAATTTCGTAAGTACTGTTTACACGCTATTATCAACAGGTAAGGTCTGTGAGGACTCCTCTTGTATTACCAACATAACCAACATAGTGGAAAATAGATACTATTTAACATTACAATGCAAGAAAAACAAAACAAATTACTAATGGAAACACGAAATAATACGATATCGGAATGAGAAAAAAAATCTATCAGCCTACTGATGGAACCCATAATACGTATTTTGAAAACAGATACTATTCTGGGGAGATGTCAAGGAAGAAAGACAGACGATGAGAGTTCAGAGCCTCTCAGAGTGCGTGTACCGGCCTTTTTAACGAATTTCGCCTATAAACATTATATATTTATAATAATAACATAATAACATTAAGATAAAGGGAACCTAGTAACCAGCAGACAAAAGAAAAAAATAAAAAATGAACAACGGGACAAAAATCAATTCAATTGTGGTTCTTAAATCCCTCGATTTGCGTGTAGTCTTCGGGTTGCGCAAACAGCATGCGCATGCGCATGCGTGCTGAGCCCTCGGTATGCGTGTTTTCTTTGGAGTAATATTATTCATGAACTGAACCGAGAAATAAATAATCATGCGCATGCGCATGCGTGCTGATCCCTCGGTATGCGTGTCTTCTTTGGAGTAATATTATTCATGAACTGAACAGGGCAATAAATAAAGTCTGGAATTCCCGTCCGTGTACTAAAATCATAATGTAGGATTAAATTGGATTCACATTTGGTGGAGAATAATCTATCGTTATCACCATGAGTTTTGGATTGGAGCAAAATTGATCACAGTGGACGCCGATGCTACCTCTTCGACCGTTGTTTGACCGTTTTAAAATTTATGATCGACTGATCATTATTTGGCTGTCGACTGTTAAAAACTTGATATTTGACGTGATCGAATGATATTTATGAGAAAACCACGTGACAATCCTGTGAATATTTGTACTTTACTTTACTATATAACCTCGAATACTGTGAAAGTAAAATAGCGATAAAGAATCGTATCCAGATTCATTAGCGTGTCTTTTTGGGGATGCACGCTTGCATTGTCGGGTTTCACCGGACCCGCAATAAGACACCCTAAACCCCAAATAATGCTAAACCCTAAACCATAAATTGAAAACCCTAAACCCTAAATTCCATTATTATGAAATTTGTTCCATGGAGATTGTATCATATTATTTCAAAGGTTATGATTGTGATTATTCGAATTTATAAACATGATTACCTCCCTATCATAATGTAAGATTAAGATTAGTGTCATATTTGGTAGAGAAGAAAGTATCGTTCTCACCATTGGATTAAGACTGGATTCATCATGGGCGACCAGAACCTATTCAATATACTGTGATACAACATGATTTGACCCATATTAAACACCGAGGATGCCCACGCTACCGTTTCGACCGCTGTCCGACCGAATATAATTATTGATCGACCGAATATATTTGCCCGTCGACCCATTTTAGTTGTTTGAAAGGCTCTGTTTTGACTCCTATTTCCCCAACATTTGTATGTTCTTAACCATAGTCCTCTGACCTCTCATATCTAACAAGCATCGGCCTCAAGAATAAAATACCATATGCAATTTAATCTGAGATTACGATACAATTCAATAGTCAGAGATATGCTAAAATTTTTCTAAAAACTTGAGAGAAAGTATATATATATTTATTTGTCCTGCTTGAGAGAAAGTATATATGTTTTTTTTTTAATTTTAATTTTTATGGAAACCATCATATAAAAATAAATTTGGTTATTCAACTAAACCATTTGGGTTATGATTATGAATAACGTTATTTCTTACGATTATGATTAAGATTATAGTATTATGTATATGTTATTAACCAGTCGGCGTCTATTTAATAGGCGACTGATCATTATTTGGTTGTCGACTGTTAAAAACTTGATATTTGACGTGATCGAATGATATTTATGAGAAGACCACGTGACAATCCTGTGAATATTTGTACTTTACTTTACTATATAACCTCGAATATCGTGAAAGTAAAATAGCGATAAAGAATCGTATCCAGATTCATTAGCGTGTCTTTTTGGGGATGCGCGCTTGCAATTGTCGGGTTTCACCAGACCCGCAATAAGACACCCTAAACCCCAAATAATGCTAAACCCTAAACCCTAAATTGAAAACCCTAAATTGAAAACCCTAAATCCTAAATTGGAAACCCTAAACCCTAAATTCCATTATTATGAAATTTGTTCCATGGAGATTGTATCATATATATTATTTCAAAGGTTATGATTGTGATTATTCGAATTTATAAACATGATTACCTCCCTATCATAATGTAAGATTAAGATTAGTGTCATATTTGGTAGAGAAGAAATTATTGTTCTCACCATTGGATTAAGACTGGATTAATCATGGGCGACCAGAACATATTCAATATACTGTGATACAACATGATTTGACCCATATTAAACACCGAGGATGCCCACGCTACTGTTTCGACCGCTGTCCGACCGAATATAATTATTGATCGACCGAATATATTTGCCCGTCGACCCATTTCAGTTGTTGCTTTAAAATTTCATTTTTTGGGCTATATATTTATTTCCAATTCGACCCATTTCTAAACACTTCAAATTTTTCTTATCATTTTATAAATTTTCCAACCTTCCCAAATCATACATTATCTTCCAAGACTTGACTGTTCGACCATGCTAGTCTCAAGACTAATTTCACGGGAATCGAAATCTATCCGTCTTCTTAGGATACACATTCCAAGAAAAAGGAATTTGATTCATTCTCACCCGTGACCCGATATGTGGGAATAATTCAATTCATTCGACGATTATAAGGGGCCATAATTATTATTTATTACTACCATAACGCATGTATATAAAATAATATAATATATTTATTATTATTATTATTATTATTATTATTATTATTATTATTATTATTATTATTATTATTATTATTATTATTATTATTATTACTTGAGAAATATATGATAATAACATATGTAGACTAATTCAAATTTAATTATTTATAATTTTAATGTGTAGGGACAATTTTGGAACAAAAGCTAAAGTGCTCAACCGTATGGATTATGATTATTCACTCACTCACCCACCCAATCTTCTTCTTCTATAAATAAAGATAGAAGGCGTTTAATTTTTCATATTCATAGTCACCATTATTAAAAAAATTTCCATCTCTTCATCTCCTTCTTCGTCTTCTACCTAATCTTCACCTCTTCTCCTCTCTCGAATACAAAATTACAATAATTAATATTTTATCACTATATGATTGTTGTTGATCAACTTTTTATGTTGGACATTCCAGACCCCGTATGGATTTCTGCCGATGATACCCAACCTGGGTTACAAGTTCCATTCAACTACAATAATACGAGTGGAGTCCTAATTGCAGTCCTACGTATCCTCTGTATTACCTAATAATACAAGAGAAGTCCTAACGCTGCCTGCTACCGCCATGTTCACTTCAAGATGGCAGCTGCGTTAGGTTTTTATTCCAAATCGCCTATCTAATCCTGCATGATTTTGTGATTTCATGAATTAATGTAAGGCTTTCGAAGACTTGGGCATCAATGTTTTATTTTCGATCGTCGCATAAACCGTTTGAAGGCCGAGATAGGTGGTGAAGAAGAAGTACTGGGATTCGAGTTAAGAAGAATTGTTGCTGCTCCTTGGTAATATCTTTTATTTAGGCAATCAGTTTTTTTACAACTAAACCCTAAACCCTAACATTTGAAAACAACAAAACAGATTTCCGTAATAATTTTCATTTATGTTTATGTGGAATTTTAGCTAGCAATATTTTTTATTAACAAACTTGTACCATTTTATATTTTTTATATATCAACCGACTCTCCTGGATGAATTAGGCTTCGTTAAAACTCTACACTCAAAGCGGTCGAGTTGGTAATATTAACAGTCGACACCATACATTAATCGGTCGACACGTTTTCCGTGCACAGACTACAAAAAAGTTAAATACGAATAAAATGCAAATAATAATAAATACGAAAAACCCTAACGTTTGAAAACAACAAAACAGATATCCGTAATAATTTTTATTTATGTTTATGTGGAATTTTAGCTAGCAATATTTTTTATTAACAAACTTGTACCATTTTATATTTTTTATATACCAACCGACTCTCCTGGATGAATTAGGCTTCGTTAAAACTCTACACTCCAAGCGGTCGAGTTGGTAATATTAACAGTCGAGACCATACATTAATCGGTCGACACGTTTTCCGCGCACAGACTACAAATGTTAAATACGAATAAAATGCAAATAATAATAAATACAAAAAACCCTAACGTTTGAAAACAACAAAACAGATATCCGTAATAATTTTCATTTATGTTTATGTGGAATTTTAGCTAGAAATATTTTTTATTAACAAACTTTTACCATTTTATATTTTTTATATACCAACCGACTCTCCTGGATGAATTAGGCTTCATTAGTAACGATCGATTGAAAAGAGAATTAAAACTCTACACTCAAAGCGATCGAGTTGGTAATATTAACAGTCGACATCATACATTAATCGGTCGTTTCATGCTGAAGGAGTGACAAAAACAAAAATCAACGTCTTCTGGCATACTCCCCGACTGAAGGTATTCTTTTTACTTTTTTCCGTCCACGTCGGGGAATGACTTGAGGCGGCAGCACCAATATTTCCTCCTGCACTGTCCATTCACCTGGTACTGGATAGACAGGGTCCGTATATGCTTCAAACCAATAACGTGTGGTGTAATAATCTGTACAAAATTCATAAACTGAAATATTTGCGTTGTAGGCAGCAGCAATGGCATGTGAACATGGAATCCTGTCAATGTCGAATTTACGGCATGTGCAAGATTTACTCTGTAAATCAACTAACTCGTTGCTTGTGCTACCGTACACGCAATACTTCCCCTCAGTTGCTTCAACGACTTCATATTTTCTAGAAACAATGAAATTCTCACGAACGATCGACTCTATCGCTGGTGTGAGATGTGTAGTTGATGCAACCGCTTCTTGACGATATTTACTTCTCCAGGTTGATGTGATTCTTTGCAGTGCATTGGAAACTCCCTCTCCTCACGCAACCTACCATTTATTGATTCCACTCCATTCGTGGTCATGATGGAGTAACGGTTCCCGGTTTGTTTCGCTCTAGACCACCTTCCGGGAGAAGTGTTATCTTCCAAATATTTAGCAACCTCTGGAAAGCTCTCTCTCAATTCTGTATACAAGGAATAAAAATTACTTTCCTTGTATGCTTTTGCCACCCGAATGAATAGCTCGGCAGCTCCCTTTTTTTTGTTGCTCTTGCCTTTGATGTTTTGTGACATGTGCCACATACAAAACACATGATGTGCACGATTGTATAAAGATGCAACTGCATTTATGATGCCCTGGTGTCTATCTGATATTATCACCAATTCGTCGTCATCCTCTATTATGATTTTCAATCTGCTTAGAAACCAAGACCATGACTCAGAGCTTTCCTTTTCGACAACACCCCATGCAATGGGAAATTGGTGGTGATTTCCGTCCTGTGCGGTTGCTACAAGTAGCACACCATCATACTTTCCTTTCAAGAATGTACCATCAATGCAGACAACTTTTCTCATGAATTTGTATCCCGGTATACATGCACCATATGCCAATAACATGTATTTAAATCTATTTTCTTCATCCACTTCTAAATCCGTGAAACTACCAACATTTACTTTCTCAACCATTTTCAAAAATGATGGCAACTTCCTAAAATTCTCAACAGAATCGCCCATCATGGTGTTAAGGGCCAGTTCTTTACCTCTACGTGCCTTGAAGTATGATAATTGAATTCCTGATTACGCATCATTGTGATTATTGATTTCGGCACAGGTGTAGTCCTTTGACCACCGAAATTTTCTAGCAACACAGCTGACACTAACCCAGAAGTAGCCTGTCGATTTTTTATACTCATGCGCATCAAGTCACAGGTGTGAATGTTGCAATATGTTCGACGTTAAAACATGTTGAGTGTGGATCTTTCTTTGCACCTCGAATCCTCCAAGTACAACTATCAGCAGCACATCAAACATCATACACGAACTTGTTAGATTTCACTATTTTGAACTCGAAAGATGACTTTATTGCAAGTCGGGACAATTCAATCTGAAATTCTGCCTTATTGGAAAATACCTGCCCAATAGAAATGTTGGATCCATCACGGAATGAGTAGGTACCATTGCCACATGACTCATCTCTATCTACCAACGGAATTCTCTTTCGAATCTGAAGTCCATTTAGATACCCTTCCGGCTCGGACTCAGACCGTCTTAATTGCTGCTGGTGTAATGAAGGTTCTCCTAAAATTAAAGGATCTTCAAGTTGTTCGAATGGACAAGACACGTTGAAATTCTCAGTTGTTTCCTTATCATTCTCGTTAGGAATGACAAAAAATCCATCAAAGTATTCGTCATTATGATTCAACCCCCCCACAGGACAAGACACGTTGACATTCTCAGTTGTTTCCTTATCATTTTCGTTAGGAATGACAAAATCTCCACCAAAGTATTCATCATTATGATTCAACCCCCCCACAGGAAAATACACGTTGACATTCTCAGTTGTTTCCTTATCATTCTCGTTAGGAATGACAAAATCTCCATCCAAGTATTCGTCATTACGATTCAACCCCCCAACATTTACATCCATCGATCTGTCACGATCCTCGTCTTCACCATCAAGACCCCGCATTTCATTGCATGATCTACCATAATCAGCGACTTTACAATTGCCACATGTATCATCTCCATCTAACAACAAATTCCTCCCAGTACGATTGATCCCCCCAACATTTTCATCCATCGATCTGTCACAAACATCAAATGATTGTTCAAAATTATCGATGTTATTAAATGTCTTGCTATCATTACTGAGGTGCTGAGTGCTTTCAAATGCATGCACTTCGTTGTCCAGTCCAACGTTCACTTCCTCTTCTTCCACCATAACATTCAGCACAGGTCTCTTGTCTGGGGCACCAAAGTAAAGGTACGCACACAGAGTTCTATCATCCTTAATATAAAAGGGAGGAGGATGGCAATTAGGAACAATCGGCAAATAGCTGAATTTGGTTCTGTTAATATCACATGCCAAATCCAGAATGTTAACAACCTCATTCTTAAAAGATTCGAAATTGCATGTCTCATCGTCCACTTTGATTAAATCCCATTTACAACTTTCATGTGAAGACCATTTGAAAACATCGTGCTCATCCCGTATCCACTTTCCATTACATTGAAGGACAACATTACTGATTGTCATAACCTATAAAAATAATTAGATTAAGCATACGCAACTTTCAAAAAGAAAAAATAAATATGCCTGCGTTTTAACAAATTTTATTTGAATTACGAAGACGACATTGTCATGTCCAAAAGGTCGCCGTGCTTTACATATCAACCGAGATTTCATAATAATGGTCGAAATAATATTATGCCAACGGTGGAAACTACTTAAAGTCTTGTAGTGCAGTCTATATGCTTGAAAGAGCAGTCGAAATGATTAAAAAATCAGTCGATATTGGAGGGTATAAGAAACATCAAGGACTCTTTAAACTTAAATGCGGAAATTTTTTTTTTTAAAAAATAATAACAGTACATATATGTATCACATTTAAAATAAAATACTACTTCTTAGTAGTAACTTAAATAAAAATAAACAAATAAATAATTAAAAAGGGTTTCATGCATGAAACAAAAATAGTAAATAATACATGTTTGAAACTCTCATATGGGGAAATAATAAAATAGAAATATGCAACTTGTTTTAAAACTCAACGTCATAAAAATAAATGTATCTTAAAACATCATCTAAACACTGCAACGGTCACGGGGCCACTGTTCCGTGAGCTCATACATCCTCACCACCGGTAGGAGCTACATAAGTATCATCTGACTCACCTGCACCATATAAGCGTAGTGAGCCTAGGGGCTCAACATGTCTAAACTTGGATATCAAGGTTTAAAATAACGCATCACATAATCATACTAATACATATACATGATACATGAGCATGCATGGAAACATTTTTCATAACATAAATGCTGAATCATAAATCTTAAGCATAAACATCATCTTTCTTCATTATACATAACATAGTTGAGCATGGTATTTTTGAAACAGTCTATGGTCCTATCCGTAAGTGTGACGCTTATCTGTGCCGACTGATCAGTCTCATGAACCAACGTACGTGGCGGTGATAAATCACCTCCTATGGTAGTAAACTACCTCATAAATCATATGGTGGATAACCACCCTTATGTCACACTACATCAATTTCCATCAAGAAAATATTTTATTGCTCAACACATACATAATCATAAGCATGTAAAATTTCATGAATGCATGCACTGAAAATTTGTCCTTGATATATATTTAATTAGTTTGTCATAATATATATTTATACTTAAAATATTTTCATACACTAAAATAATTAAATATATATTTCGAACATAGGGATTTTTCATGGTTTCGGTCCAGTCTGTTGGGCTCTCTACTAAGCCCCTTAACTGACTTAAAGTCCATTATCTAAATTACCCCATAATTAATAAATAATTTTGAAAATTATAATTTTTACTAAAATAAAATACTTAAATGTTATTGGGCTTAAATAAAAATATTTAGGCCCATTAACTAATTAATTACTAAAAATTCATGGACTGGCCCAATAAAATCACTGACTGGCCCAAAAATTCCTATGGGCCCACGAGCCCATATAAATCATTGGGCTAACTTAAAAATAATTTTGAAAGCCCAAATAAATTTATTTCTAATTAATTGGCCCAAAAACCAATTAAAACATTAAACATTTAAAAATTAAAATACTCGAGCCCGGCCCACCTAACCCGGACCCGGACTCACCTAACCCAACCCACTACCCTACAGACCCGACCCACTACCCTGACCCGTAGCCCCTTTCCCAACCATGCGTGACCTGCACATAATTGTGCAGGTCTCGGCCGTGTAGCAGCAGGCCTTGTGGCCTGCTGCCGGCCAGCTCCGGCCACTACTTGGCCGGAGTTCTACCGCCCAGACATAGCCCACGTCTGGGCGGTTCCAACGGACCCAACCACGGTCCCAACCGATGACTACAAAGCCTTGGCGATCCAAGCTTTCGGGAAACCCGAATCCGCCGATTTATAGCAACTCCAAGAAATAAAACAATCGGCCTTGACCATTCTCAAACCCATTCCTTCACCAGCCGACTCCAAGTCACCTTAGGACACCCCTGACTGAGCCCTCAGCCCTGGATCGAGCCATGCTAGGAAAAACGTGAGCCATGACCATTAACCATCAACCATGCAACAAAACCGTACATACTTGCATAAATTCAACATTTTCATGATAAAAATATGAAATAAAAATATCATGCATGAATAATAGCTCATATGGTGGCCAAATAAAGTTTTAGACATGCCTTGAATTTATTTGACGTTAGTTGATGCGTGTACGATACTCCGGGACGACGAACGACCAAAAATCCTCAATGAGTAAAGCTTGATCGGCTAAGGGGCTGATTTTCTGTGAAGGAGGCGTGAGAAAGGTAGAAGAAGGAGATAGGAGGCGGCTGATCAGATTTGAGCGTAGGGTAGGGAGAGATTTTTGGGTGTATTTTTGGGTGGATTAGGTAGAAAATAGATTAATAACTAATATAATTTATTTAGGAAGATAATATACCATAAACTTAAAATTTTAAACTCTTGAAATACATACTAATCTGATATAAAAGTATAAATCCCGAAATATTAAAATAGGCTATTTTTAAAATTCAATAAAAGTCAATAAAGGGACTAATTTTGGCTAAAAATCAACCCTTAAATAAATATATAATTAAATACTAAAATTTTCATGACAAAATACCTTAAATATTATTTTAAGGCTCATAAAACTCATAAAATATTTTTGGCTAAAAATTTTGGTATTTCGTCTGTCCACGGTCCCGTCAACGCGATCAACTCCATAAAATTCTCAAAAATCTAAAAATCCTAATATTGCGGGTTAAATGCTAAAATAAATTAAATCATGCATATAAATCATATAATAACACATAAATACATTTAACCCTTATTTTTAAAAATTAATAATTAATTTTCTCCTAATTATGCATGCGGATTTACGTTTTAAAATTTCCGGGTGTTACAATTCTCCCCCTCCCCCCCTTAAATTGAATTTCGTCCTCGAAATTAAAGTACTTACCCGAATAGCTCTGGGTAGCGAGTTCTCATGTCTGCCTCGGTCTCCCAAGTGGCTTCCTCCTTGGAGTGATTCAACCACTGGACTTTGACCATCGGTATGACCCGCGTCCTCAGTCTCCGCTCCTCCCTGGCTAAGATCCGAATCGGCCTCTCCTCAAATGCTAAATCCGGTGCTAACTGTAGAGGCTCGTAATCCAACACATGTGCCGGATTCAAGACGTATCTCCGTAGCATGGATACATGGAAGACGTTGAGCACTTCCGCAAGCACTGGTGGCAAAGCCAAACGGTAGGCCAACGTGCCAACTCTCTCCAAGATCTCAAAAGACCCAATATACCTCGGATTCAGCTTACCTCTTCGACCAAATCTCATCACCCCTTTTGTAGGTGATACTTTCAGAAACACATGATCACCAACAGCAAATTCAAGATCTCGTCGTCGAGTATCAGCATAACTCTTCTGACAACTCTGAGCAGTCCTCATCCGATTCCAAATCTGAATCACAACATCCGCAGTCTGCTGTACAATCTCAGGACCAAGTAGAATCCTCTCGCCAACCTCATCCCAATGAACGGGAGATCTGCATCTCCTCCCGTAGAGAGCTGCATAAGGAGCCATACATATAGATGCTTGATAGCCATTGTTATAAGTAAACTCCACCAACGGCAATCTAGTCTCCCAAGAGCCCTGAAAGTCGATGACACAAGCTCTTAGTAGATCCTCGAGAACCTGGATCACTCTCTCAGACTGACCATCTGTCTGGGGATGGAACGCTGTACTGAATAATAATCTAGTCCCCAATGCTGTGTGCAAACTCTTCCAGAAAGCAGATGTAAATCTCGGATCCCTGTCTGATACTATCGACACTGGTATGCCATGCAGTCTAACAATATCCTTGATATAAAGCTCTGCATACTGTGTCAACTAGTAAGTAGTCCTCACCGGCAAGAAATGAGCTGACTTGGTGAGTCTATCCACGATCACCCATCTAGTTCCCAAGTTTCAGTATCCCAAAAGTCATGCTTCTGCTGCGCACTCTGATAAACAAAATATTAACTTTACTAATCATTTTTTCCTAAACACAACAATCACACTATGCCAAAACTTGACTGATTTTATATGCTTATACACTCTACTTATCATTCCTCCAACATTCGTGAGCCGAACTTTTGTTCCCAAGTTTACTTATTAAAGCATATGATTACAATATCAACACCAATAAATTCAACTTGTAAAGCTTATCCACACTCTAGCCTTCTATAAAAATTTAAACATCTTTGAGTCGAACATCTGCCATTCATCGCAATTTTCTTCAACTTATCCATTTACCAATACACTTTCAACTATCGAACGCTTGAAAATCTTAAATCTCGAGTGCAATAAATCCATGAAACCCAAAAAGTGAATTTAGTGTCAAACGTCATGCACAACATAAATTCATATGAATTCTAATTCTGTGGTTAGTTTAGGATTAAGGCACTTAGATTCTCCTATTGGAGGAGTGAAATTCCCCGAATAGTATTTACATTTCATCGTCTCTAAATAGCATAATAATATAACATTCAATAGTTAATTCCATATCATTTCCTAGTTGCCTCTATTTATAGTCCATGAAATCTGAACTCCTCAAAATCAAAATACTAAGTCAATTACCTAATAAACTGAATAATCCGCTCACAAGTAATACATGTTGGTACCATGTACAGTCAAAACACAACCAGTACCTTTTTGCTCATGCATCCCAAAAATCTTGGTGGAGACACTCCTATAACATGACCCAATAATTCAAATTTATACAACCCAAGGATATTGAAAGAATATCAATACAAATACTTATACACAATTAATCCCAACGTAAAACGAAAGTATCGAGATAATAATTATAATACCAAATCATTACGCTGATCGTGATTATTCCAAGTGTTTCAAATACCCATACGTGCGTAGAACCAACAACCCAACTTCACAAACTACTCAAATCTTAACAAAAGAAATCACTCCAAAAATATATATTCATATATATCGTCAACTCCTAGGCCATATATAAAGCTTATATTATACTTGACATCGAAACCAAAATTTATAACAATTGTATTATGCCACATCTGACCGATTACACAAACCTATAAAAATTTACACCTTCATCATTCAATCATCACAACATCTATAAGTCAGGCTGACAAGTTCCAAAATCTATTTATTTAAATGTAGTGACTTGACCGTCAAACCCAGTACAGCTTACTTGGTAACACCAACCATGCGACCCTTAAGTATTATAAAAGATTATCCAATTCTTTATCAAACTAACTCCACAATTATTCTTATTCTCAAAGATTCAAGAATCTAATACAAAACATATTTATCATCAATTTATACCTCATATAATTAAGAGTACAAACTTAAAACCACAAACCATCAAACTATAACCTTATGGTACAAGTGTCATCTCCAAGAAAATCATGACTTCTTCATCAAAGGAAAAACCTTAATAGTTAAATGAATGACAATACGGTATCTATGAACCCAACTAGCATAATTTGACACATGCGAACTTAATTCCCAAAAATATATACTAGACTCTATAAAGTAACATTATAAATTCACCAAAGAAGAAAATGATACAACCCTCGATTAATCATTCTTGCAAGGAATCCTACTCTTGCCTCAAGCAATAATTCTATTGCTTTCACAAAAACTTAATGCCTCTTATCGAAATTTATCTTTATTGTTCTATTTATCGCTACACCTTCATAAAAAAAATTTCTTGATAGGCCCGCTACCTCTTACCATCACCAACCCAATAATTTACCAATGAAATCATTCTAACTTAAAATCAATAAGTTACTACAAAAAAAATTCAAGTGACAACCTAAATATCAAACTTAGTTTCAAAAAAATAAAACCAAATTTCCAAATTCAAAATTTCTTGAGGTCAACCTGTCGTATAACATGTCTTGGGGCATACTGCATCACCACATATTTTTCACGTAAATCGCAATGCATAACTAAGTATTTTAAAACTTTGCTAACATGAAATCTTAAATCATTACATATGCTCCTTATAGATCATAAGAAAAACAATTAAAAACTTACAGACCGATAGTGAGATTTCTGAGCTTCACGTGGCAGATGGACACCCTCCAAGGACCGTGCTCTGATACCAATTGAAACATCTAGGACTCTTTAAACTTAAATGCGGATTTTTTTTTAAAATAATAACAATACATATATGCCCATACATATATGTATCACATTTAAAATAAAATACTACTTCTTAGTAGTAACTTAAATAAAAATAAACAAATAAATAATTGAAAAGGGTTTCATGCATGAAACAAAAATAGTAAATAATACATGTTTAAAACTCTCATATGGAGAAATAATAAAATAGAAATATGGAACTTGTTTTAAAACTCAACGTCATAAAAATAAATGTATAATAAAACATCATCTAAAAACTGCAACGGTCACGGGGCCACTGTTCCGTGAGCTCATACATCCTCACCACCGATAGGAGCTACATAAGTATCATCTGACTCACCTGCACCATATAAGCGTAGTGAGCCTAGGGGCTCAACATGTCTAAACTTGGATATCAAGGTTTAAAATAACGCATCACATAATCATACTAATACATATACATGATACATGAGCATGCATGGAAACATTTTTCATAACATAAATGCTGAATCATAAATCTTAAGCATAAACACCATCTTTCTTCATCATACATAACATAGTTGAGCATGGTATTTTTGAAACAGTCTATGGTCCTATCCGTAAGTGTGACGCTTATCTGTGCCGACTGATCAGTCTCATGAACCAACGTACGTGGCGGTGATAAATCACCTCCTATGGTAGTAAACTACCTCATAAATCATATGGTGGATAACTACCCTTATGTCACACTACATCACTTTCTATCAAAAAAATATTTTATTGCTCAACACATACATAATCATAAGCATGTAAAATTTCATGAATGCATGCACTGAAAATTTGTCCTTGATATATATTTAATTTATTTGTCATAATATATACTTATACTTAAAATATTTTCATGCACTAAAATAATTAAATATATATTTCGGACTTAGGGATTTTTCTTGGTTTCGGTCCAGTCTGTTGGTCTCCCTTCTAAGCCCCTTAACTGACTTAAAGCCCATTATCTAACTTACCCCATAATTAATAAATAATTTTGAAAATTATAATTTTTACTAAAATAAAATACTTAAATGTTATTGGGCTTAAATAAAAATATTTAGGCCCATTAACTAATTAATTACTAAAAATTCATGGACTGGCCCAATAAAATCACTGACTGGCCCAGAAATTTCTTTGGGCCCACGAGCCCATATAAATCATAGGGCTAACTTAAAAATAATTTTGAAAGCCCAAATAAAATTATTTGGAGGCCCAAATAATTTTATTTCTAATTAATTGGCCCAAAAACCAATTAAAACATTAAACATTTAAAAATTAAAATACTCGAGCCCGGCCCACCTAACCCAGACCCGGACTCACCTAACCCGACCCACTACCCTACAGACCCGACCCACTACCCTGACCCGTAGCCCCTTTCCCAACCATGCGTGACCTGCACATAATTGTGCAGGTCTCGGCCGTGTAGCAGCAGGCCTTGTAGCCTGCTGCCGGCCAGCTCCGGCCACCCCCTGGCCGGAGTTCTACCGCCGAGACATAGCCCACGTCTGGGCGGTTCCAACGGACCCAACCACTGTGAGGACTCGGGAAATAATCCCTCAAATCATTACGATTAATGCAAGATCATATAATAACATTTAATCCAACATCATGAATTAAGAACAAGCAAACAAGGCTAAATTTTATTTTTTTTTTTTAAACAACAAGGCCTCGCTCGATCGGTTGAAATTAGCCGATCGAGCGAGCACAATTTCAGCAAATTTTTGCCCGCTGATTTACATTGTCTCGCTCGATCGGTTGAAGTTCACCGATCGAGCGAGAATGCTCTATGCAGAAAACTCAGAATCTGTTGTTGCTGTATTATGCAATATCTAATGTGCTTGAAACATTCTAAGCATCTCTAATTCATGCTAGAATGATCTAAATACAAGATACAAGGTAGAACATGCATACAAACTCAAACCTTATCTTGCACAAGTTTCTATAATGTAAGACATCAAACTCAAAAGTTGCATACAAGTATTCAAATTGAATCAAAACTTCCAAGCTTATATACTAAAGTGACTCAACTAAATTTTACTTGTAGCAACAACATCAACATCTAGATTAGAGTCTAATCTCAAGCCTTTAATACAAACATCAAAACATGAAAGAATAAATGAAACCAATGAATTTAACATATCAACATTGGATTCTAATCTAACATGCTTGACATAACATAAACTTCTTCTAACACCCGAGTCTCCACTCTAATCTCTCAATCTCTCACTTCCATGTCAAGTCCGACTCGTATATTCTTCAACCTGATGCAATGCACACATACAAGCAAAACAACAGCCGGATAACTCCGGTGAGAATAAATCTCAGTATGAAAGACATCTATATAAATCAAGTAGATATAACTTAAACAAGTAAATCTACAAATACAATCATAATTTCCTTATACCCTTATCTGTCAAATATCTTTCAAAGAAAATTCATTCAATAATTTAAAGACTCAAAGTCAAGTCGAGTGTTCAAGGATTCAAGTCTCACATAATCGATATTTTCAAAAATCATTTCGTTGGGATCCCGGGAATATAATAAGGCCAAAATCAAGCCTCCCACCTACGCTCCTGCTCGAGATGGTCAATCTCGTATTCCCTGGACTGTGAACACTATACTGAGAACCGTGGTATCTCGTCTGTCCACGGTCCCGTCAACGCGATCAACTCCATAAAATTCTCAAAAATCTAAAAATCCTAATATTGCGGGTTAAATGCTAAAATAAATTAAATCATGCATATAAATCACATAATAACACATAAATACATTTAACCCTTATTTTTAAAAATTAATAATTAATTTTCTCCTAATTATGCATGCGGATTTACGTTTTAAAATTTCCGGGTGTTACAGTATAAATCGTACTAATTATATGCAAACGGTCAGGTTGACTAAACCATTGCATTCTACACCAGCCGGCACTACAACAAGTCGGTCAATCATTACAATAAGTCGGTAGAGGTTCATGAAATAGCAGTCGAGATTACGGTCGGTATGACTTTACAAAATGCATTCTTCCTCTGTCGACGTTACAAAGAGACAGTCGAGCAATAGCCTATGTCGGTCGACCAAATGTAAACCACTCAAATTTCTTCCCCGATCGAACAACAATATAGTTACTATTAGAGTCGATACAAATATTTATTAAACAGTTAGCATTAAAGACATCATTGTAAAACATATACACAGAAAAATAAAAGATAAATGTCATTTAACATAACAGAAATAAAATAAAGGGGGCAGATTTGGAGCATTAATGATATTGCTTACTTTTTGTTCCCTCTTGGAAAATACGAGGGATAAAACAAGGGAAAGAGTTTGTTTGGTACAGGTGTGGGACTTTAAAGCAGAGTGGTCCAGTTGGAAGGAAGTTTTTGAGAATATTTTGGTCGGAGAAAGGGTGGTCCTGGTAGAAAAGGAGCTGCGTTTGCACAGCAGGGGAATACGCACAAAAAAACAAAAAAAAAAAAAAAACAGGCCCCACGAGTATATGGTCGAGATAAAGGATTACCTAACCATTAACTAATCTGAGCTGGCACCACTTAAGAAATTAAGACCCAATTTAAGGGTCAACTAAGACAGTACATTAAATGAGTCCCTTTGACTTAAAAAATGATACCATTTTGTCTTTATAACAATAAATAAAATATGAGTAATATTATTTATAAGAGGAAATATAGTAATTTAAATTCAATGATTTGATTGATTTAAGATAAATAATTAATGATTTGATTGATGTAAAATTAAAATTAATAGATGGATAAATAATATGATGAGAAGAACGCGAGATTACACAAGATAAGTTTACACATAATTTATTAATACTCATACCAAACGGAGCCTAAATAAATAAATAAACACCTTTAATCCGAGCCCATATTGCTCGAGCAGATCAAAACCTACTTTCTAGTTTGATAATTGTTGGGAACCTCGCAATTTTTTCCTAGGGTTTGTTCATTCTGCGGTAAAGTGCAAGTTTCGCTGTTCATATTTGTAGCTAGCCTTCTGTTTCTTCGATCACTTGCATCAATTGTTTTTGGTTCGAGTTCCGTTATTTTGATGATATTAGGCATTTACTGTGCGGTCTGTGCCTTTGTCTGTCGTCTGCTAGCAAACTACGTCTCGATAATTACTTTGCTTCGGGTTAATTGTAAGGTTAACTGCAATATTAGTGGGTGAATTAGAATCATGGCACCATTAATTTAACTGGGATTTTCGGGTTATTTCATTATCTCATTCATGCTACATTGGGCATGAGTGAGATTCACGCAATGGATTTTAAACCGTTATACTATATTTTTCTTCCGTGAATGAAACAATCAGACCCTAGCTGTTTCACATTTATTACTTTACTTTGCGGCAAATAAATGTCAAGTGCTAAACATGTTCATAATTGAAAGGAATATTTTATTTTTTAAAATCGTCCTATTTTGAAAAAAAATTTATTTAATATCTTTTGCCTTTCTTGGACATGAAATAATTTTATATAAGTTATTTATTTCATTGAATAACTTGATTTGAGATATGATTAAGTTTATCATAATATTTATTATCTTATCTCTAATGATTTAATTTCTTTATTATGTAGATTTGACTTGATCGAAAAGGAACAAGATCTTGAGAATCCTATGTCTACAAGGAAACATCTACAAGGAAGGATTCTAGTCTATATATTGGAGAGAGAGACAAATATATTGATGTACTGATACATAGAGAGACGGTGAGAGGTTGTGAGTTTCTTAAGCTTCAATACACGTACGTTGAGAAAGAGCTGCTGAAGCTTGTATCGGTTATGATTGCTTGAAGCCGTGAAGAACACTCGAAGATAGTGATCGAAGAGTGTTTTCGTCTCACGTGTTGTTGGCTTCAGGATTTTTCTCCTTACTTCGTTTTCGTTATTCTATTTCATATAGAATGTTTTAGGAGAACTTTTACTATTTATTTTCTCACGTGTTTTGAGAAATTGAATTTTACAATAATCACTAGTTTTAGGGTTTGTAAAACTCTTTGAAAGTTTTCTAGTGAAGTTCTACCCTGAGGCGCTGCAAGAGTATTTTATACTTTTGCTTAAATCATTGAGTCTTTTTATAAGGTTTCTTGTTTATTTTATTTACGCTTTAATTATATTCCGCTGCAAATTACTCAAGGTGTTATTGTAGGTGTTGTCAACACCTTGTGACAACACCTCAAACTGTTTATGTGCAACCCTTTTTTCCCTTACAATAATCATTGGTGATATGTTTTAGTTAAGATGTTTAATTTTCAATATGGATTGGAGGACGTACGTGTGCGCTTATTCTTGATTATCTGAGCGCTGTAATTCTGATGGTGTCACGCCTTCCTATTTCAATTTGTACCACAAGTTTTTGATTTTTTTTAATTATTTACACATGATTTTCCTGCTAACATGTGCTCCAATTTAAAGGCGTTAGCACATTTGTGTCCTCACAGATGAGGAATTTTGCTCGAGTGTGTAAAAGATTGAAGAGTAACATCGAAACATTTTCTTTCTATTCATCTCCGGAGAAGGTCTATATATTGGTAATATTGTGGTTAAGAGGCTACATCAAATAATTATAGTGCTGGGAAATTTATTTTTTGTCAATGTATGAGAAATAACATGCATGTTGGGGGGCCGGTGGTCATGTTGTTAATATTGAGATGTAGGACTACATTGCTAGTTTGCTTAACCCTTGCATAAGATTCTAGAATTGCCGCATAGATGGGTTTTTTTTTTTTATTTACTTGTCAATGGAATGTGGAAACGTAGATTTAAAGAGATGGATAACTACAGCTAGGGATTCTGAATTTGCTCTTCCGAGTTGGATAAGCAAAAACTCAGCTGAAATAATTTTTTTATATTGTCAATTTTTCTTGTATCAATTTTTTTGTTATAATTTATCTTTTTACAATATATATATATAATATAATAATACAAATGATTAAATATATCAATATAGAAACAAAAATAAATAATTATATGTTTTACTCCAAAAATAAATAAGTTCGGTAACCAAACAATTAAAAAAAACTGAAATGCAAATGTTCAAAAAAAATCGAACGTTTTTTATTCAAATATTCTCATTCCCTGTTGTAAATTTTTTAAAAATGAATAGAAAAAGAAGAAAAAAAAAGAATAATCAAACATGTGTGAAATGAGTAAAAATGAAACGCAAACTATGTCTTCCTCCCAAAAGAAAGAGAGAAACAAAATGTCAAAAAAATGAAAAAAAAAGTCCAAAAAATTAAATAAAACAAATAAAACATATAAAAAAAAATAGGCTAATTTTTTTTAAAAAATGAAAATTTTTAGAGGGAAAAAAGAAAGATGAAAACTAAAAGCCCAAAAAACTAGTAGTGCTAAAAACTATCAATATAAAAGTATAAATTATAACAAGAAAATTACACAATAAAATTTGATCACTTGATAAAAAGAAATTAGTATATATATATATATATATATATATATATATATATATATATATATTTAAAAAATTATATTTATAATGTATTAAAAAATAAAAATAAAACAAAACAAAACAAAAAGTCATAAAGTGTAAAAAAAGAATTAAAATATATTAAAAAACAAAAAAAATTAAAAAACAAAAAAGGAAAATGGTGTTGTGGTGTCTAGAGCCGTCAATTTGAGTTAGCCCCGTCGGGTCGGCCCGGCCCGCCACATAATTTAAGTGGGTTGGTTTGAAATTTTTTCAACCCAACAAAAGGTGGGCCTAGATGGGTCAACCCGTCTAGGCCCGTCACCCGCGCGGGTTGGCCCGCGGGCCTGGAGAATTAATAATTTATTTTTATTTTTATTTTGATATATGTATTTTTAATAAAAGTTGTGAATTTTTTTTGTATTAATTACTTTATATAAAATTTACACACATGAAATCAATAATTCAAACTTTTATTAATATGATTCTATTAATATTTATTTATGAAATGATATTTATAATTAATTATAATATTTTTTATTTATTTTTATTTGTCATGAGCCAACCCGCGGGCCGGCCCGCCTAACCCACAACCCACCTTGGGTTGGGTTGGGTTGGGTTGAGGATTTTCAGCCCGCCAGGATGGTGGGTCGGCCCGCCATCGACCCGCCAAAAGGTGGTTTTTTTATGGGCCGTATCGTCCCGCCATGGGTTGGCCCGTTTGACAGCTCTAGTGGTGTCGTTTTGACACCACAGCATCCCCTACTGTGGCCTTGCCACAGTAAAAGAAACTAATATCTGTAAAATATTAACTTGATGTGGTAAGGTACTCAATATCCGACTTTTTATTCGCTTGTGTGTAATTCATGACTTATTACCTGATTAATGATATCTATAATAATTTTGCTCAAAAAAAAAATTGATGAATGAACAACCCATCATTAATATACCTACCTACCAAACTCGAGTAAGTTCTTGTATATATACAGTTCCAAATGAACCATATCAGTAATTCATAGACTCATATAGAAAAGAATAATTACCATTAAACCTTTTTTTTTAGCCTTGGCCTTAAATTTAATCAATATAACTAAGCGACAATTATTGTCTATTGAACACATTCAGGTGACCGAAATGTAGGGTGTGTGAGTTCTGAAATTTTTTAATTTATAATATGAGAGATTTATAGTAAACACGTTTATTAGTTTTTACTTCACAAAATTTTTAATAATAATTTTTAAAAGTTAATCGGAGCCCAGTCAAAGAGGGGCCTGCTGGCTTCCTTGGCAAGAGCCGCGCCTGCTTTTCCATTTTAATGAAGCATGATATTTGGGCAAATTACGGATTGATTTTATTCGGTCAATTTATTACATGATATTTTTATGCAGATAAATAATAAAATGGAGACAAAAACTCGACATCACATATGATCCAAGCATGTACTGCGCCCACTCTTATTAAACACTAACGATGGAGTACACGCGTTGTGTGTGTAAATTATTATATACAAATATAATGTATTGTATATTGAATAATTTTTTAATTTTAAAGTGTTTGTTTATCTTTTTTTGTTTTTTTTTTTTTCAAACCTAAAAAAATTAGATATGAATGAAATTCAGTTTTAGATTGATGGAAAGAGATATAATAAAAGAATAGATGAAGCGAGTAGTTGAAAGAAAAATGCGAGATAAGTGAGTTGGAGAGAAAGTGTATAGGGGCATAAATTAAATGAAAAAAATTGGAGAAAATTCATCATGTCACCAAAAACAGTTAGAATAAGCTACCCGCATTTAACAAAGTAATAAAGATGCATGTATATATAGTTCTCTAAGATAGCAAATCCGGCCATGATTGGAGACAACATTATATTTCTCCACAAGATCAAATGATACGCGCGCGATTATATCACAATATGGGATCCACAAATAGAGCAAGAATATGTGACTTGATTACTTCTTCTGGATATGTAAACCCATCACCCTTCTCCAAACAGGTTATTGCTAATCGACCGTAACTGAGGAATGGCCTGAGACATTGTCTTGGTACGGACACCGTTTCCACCCATTCTTTATTCATAGTCATCCACATTTCTTCAGCAAGTTGAGTGAATTTATTCAGCGCTTCTTCTTTTGACACACCATATTGCTTCATATAGCAATCCACCGCAGTTACATTTTCGCCATCATTAAAGATCTTGCTCTCACGCTACAAAGTGAATAAATTAATATACATCAAATAATTAATAAATATCTATATATATTCCTTCATCGCTTAAGTATATGAAGGTAGTGTTTGGGAAAGCTTCTAGTAAGCACTTTTCAGTTTTTTTTTTCCACAAAATTTCAAAATTTTGCGAAGGAAAAGCTGAGAAATGCTTCTTAGAATTCTTTCCCAAACACTACCTAAATGCATTATACACATATATATATATATATATATACATACTTTGTTTGTAGCTCGATCGTTCATGTATCGACCGAAATGAGCCGTGGCAACTGCAATTTGAGGTTTTCTAATCAACCATTCAAAATGTGGTTGTGTAGCGGAGCCAATCAAGTAGGATGCAGACACAAGCATAAACAATGTGCTGGTGACAAGCCCAAGAGAAACAACATCTTCAAATGGCGGCACATGGTTTCTCCTGTACCAATTGGCTTCCTTATGATAAGCCAAATACAGTTGTTTCACCTACGTCAAAATTGCTTTTTTATGTTAGAAACTCGTGTGTAAAACCAACTTATACGGGCCGGCCGGTTCACCATTAATAAGCATATATAAACAAATTCAACATCCTTAAAATTAGGTTTGTTATCTTAAAGATAATGATTTGATATAATTTGCGTGAGTTGAATGAGAACTAATTTAAATAAGAAGTCGACATTTTTGGAGATAGTAATAATATATATCGTTAAAAAACAATTCATTGAAATTTTGAGAGTACAATAAATAATAAATCGCACTCACGCTTTCTTTAAAATAAGAGCACGCATAATGTTTTCCATGTTTCGATGCCTCACTGTCGAACTCCTCATACATTCTCCAAATGAATTTATAAATTTCTTTCTGGTAATCCGGGAGTCGATCGATCTCTCCAATCTCTGCAGTACTAAAGCACAAGAAATTAATTATAATTAGTTTATAAAAACGCTATGTAATTAATTAATTAATATATATTAATGCGCATCTTAAATATCATGTAGACCACAATATATATACAATAAATCTAATTATAAACTAGATCTCATTATTATTTTAAAAAATATATAGATATTATAGGAAATAAGAGACACCTTCTCAATTTTAGAATTAATAACCGAAACTCCAATCAGTTAGGTTCCGTTTAGATATTTACTTTAAAAACGTTTTTAGTGTTTTACAAGTGAAAAAAAACTGAAAGTATGTGTTTGGATAATTTTTTTGTAAAATGTTTTTGAATTTTTTTAAAGAGTATTTTTTAAGTATAATTTTTAAACACTTGATAGGTGTTTAATTTTAGAATGGAATTATGGATCGGAGGACAAAGATGAACAACATTACTTTTCTGATGTTAAAAAAATTCATATGATAATTGTCCAAACACATATTTATTTTTAAAACAACTTTTAAAAAATTTTATAAATTTTTTTTTTAAAAAAAAACTTTTATAAAAATGTTTTATAAGTAATTGTCTAAACAAATCCCTAATCTTTTTTCGAATTCAAAGATGGAATAACTTCACTACACTTCTTTTTTTTTTTACTGTAAAGATACCTATAACATATATATATATATATATCATCAAATACTAAAAATATGAAGCCATTCATTAAACTAATTCATTTTTTTGTTTGTTTGTTTTGTGATATATATTTATATATCTCTATACATGCATATGTACCTTTGTAATACTTGGGTAAATATCTCAAGGTCTTCAAGTGGAGCATATGTGTCATATGTGTCATCTAATACAGCAGTCAGTTGTACGGCTTTAGCAACGGCCGTTCGAGCAAAAGAATATTAAGGTTCATAATTCATACCCACTCCCCAAACATAGGATTCCACTATACGATCTCTCACGTAAGGAACTTTCCAACAAATCTTCGAATCCCTCCACCATCTGTACTTAATTGCATCAAACATCAAATATAATCGATCATCAAATAACGTGTTGAAATATATATGAGGTGTAGATGTAATTATATATAAGTACTAATTAATTATATATATACGCATGTACCTTGTGAGATCAAATAGCTCTTTCTTATACAAACTTTGCAGATAGTTGAAATTTAGTTTGGCGAACCTAACGATGAGTTCGTTGCTTGATTCCTCTTTTTCATATATAGGGATGTAATATCGCGCCCCTATGATAGGAACTTCCCGATGAATGGATTGATGTAAGGCTCGTGAAACTTTCTCTCTAATTAGTAAATTAGAATCGATTTCGGATCGGAAACGGTTCAAATGATAGGTTGTGAAAGTGATTGCCTCTTCCAACACATCCTCCCCTTGAATCCTCACTCCCGTTGCTTCGTAAAGGCTTAACAGACCCTTTATATCACTTTCCAATTCGTCGTCCGTGTCCTTCATGAACCTGTCGAAAACGCCTGTGGAAAACACCAGTTTTCGTACATTATTAGTACACATATATATGTCATTGTAATTATAATGCATGCATGACAATCCAATCCAATTATATATAAATATTACAAACTAATTAAATAAGATCATCAGATAAAGAGCTAGCAAAATACCACAAGGAATGATATGTCCATGTTGCCTAAACAACCGAAACAACAGCGAAGTATTGAACAAGTCATACTTCTCCATTGCTTTAAAATTTGAAGCAGAAGATTCACGAAAAATCAGCTCCAAGTTTTCATCGATCTCCTTCTCAAAGTGATAGGATAATCCCAGACGTTCGAGTAAATCGATTAATGCTATTTTATCAGTACTGGTTTTGCTTTCTTTAGCCATCAACATTTCCCTCACTTATTCCCTCAATGGAGCAACATATTCATCATACTTCACTTGTACCTGTATAAAAATATATATATATATAAATACATCGCGCGAGTACTCATCATATATATATATACTTCATGCGCCAATATGTATAGACTTGCACAAAAGTGGAGAGTAATATTAATTTTTATGTAATTATAATTAGGTAAAGGAAATCGATAGAAAATATATATATAAAGGAAAAAATAATTAAAGGGTTCCCAAAACAAATCACGGATGAATAATATTATAATATTACCTCATGAGTATCTATGTTTTTAGAAATGAAAGTAATCACCCCACATGCTCGGAAAACTCTGCGCCGGTTGGCCAATCTCGTTCTTGGAATGAAAACATTCGGAAGCCATTGTAATTATGTATATATGTTTTCTTTTCGAAAAGAAGTATGTGTTATTTATGTTTTGATTGTAGCAAATTATCAAAGAAACCAGCACCAATTTATAGGCTAACTTAAGTTCTAGCGCTTGACTTCTTGTGTATTATTTTTATCATGGTCCAAGATATTAAACAATTAAATTTTACATGTTTTATCGATCTACATTTTAGGCTTGTCACGCATTTAAGGTCATGCATGTGTTACACATATATATTTTATAGAGGTTTTTTCAACTTTCGTATACTGATTTATGCAAACAATAGATAAGAAAAAACTGGAATTTTGAGTAAATTAATGAAAAATTTTCAGTTTTAGAGTTAAATATATATCTTTCATTTTTTATATTTGTTCTTTTTCCGAGGGCTAATTGTATCCACACCCCCTGTGAAAAGTCTAAAAGGCATAAAACCCCTTTAGAAATATTAATAGGCTAATGCATCCCTCAGTTTTTTAAAATATAGCACATTTCACCCCTATGTTATACAAACTCGGGCACATTTATACCCTCTCATAGGGGTTTTTATGTTAATTTTTTTAAAACATAGGGTCTAACATGCTATTAATTTTACACAGGGGGTTTTATGCCTTTTAGACTTTTCACAGGGGGTGTGGATGCAATTAGCCCCTTTTTCCGATGACGTAAACTTATATCTGTCCACATCATTATTGCGCAATATGGAAAAATGACTGGTTAAAATTTCAAAAAAAATCAAAAAATAAAGGACAAAAAATGGAAATTAATAATATAAACAACCAAATAAGAATATATGTTTCCCTATAGTTAACAGACATATATAATATCATCTTTAGGTTTCAAGACTAGTATCCGATCGTTGAATGATAATATGGGAAAACTGCAAATTTGGTCTTGTATGTTTGTTATTTTGCGATTTTGGTCCTCTATGTATTCATATTTTAGTTTTAGTCTTGCATGTTCTGATTTTTGCCAATTTCGGTTCTTTTTATTCAAAAATGCTTACGTAACATTGTACACGTCAGCTCCACATCAGCACTAAATTGGTGTCACGTCAGCGCCACTTCGAAAAAATGACTAAAATTGCCAAAAAAATAAAGATAGCGGACTAAAACTGAAATCTGAAAATATAAAAAACTGAAATCGCAAAGTGACAAACATACAGGACCAAAAGAGCAATTTTTCCATAATAATTTTGAAGGGTCTTATATACAGAGAGTTTACATAATTTTCGTAAATAAACTTTTATCAATTCCAAAACCTCACGAAACATATATTACGTACATGTAAACTATTATTATTCTAGCGTCCCAGAACCCGTATTACGTGCTTGCATATCGTTATTTTGTTCCTATTTGTTTTTGTTTTATAAATTTTTGTAATTAAGCTGTAAAATAAGAATATAAATATATATATGTATAACTAAGTCAAAGTATGGAGGGAAAGAAAACTAAATAACTAAGTGCATTATTAGTATATTAAATTTGTTTACCAAATTCAATTATTATTCACTTCTGTCCCTTTATTAATAGTTTAAATAATTATATTTCTAGAATTGAAATATTTGTCTCAAGTTCGAGACCCAATTATTACAAAAAGAATTGAAATATTTAATATCTATAGTTTTTGGTTTCCCGATTCAGTTTATCTTCGAACGTAACTTGAGTAGAATCCTCGTTAGGTTGTGTTGCGGGGAAAAAAATAATATGTTACGTACGTGCACGGGTGGCTGTACAAAAGAAAGAGGGTAATGAACTTATGTCAGGGTAGGGATAAAGTCAAAAGGGATCGTCAACTTTATTCATTTTTTTTAAATTTTAGGTTCGTTTAGAACGTTTTTAATATTTTATAAGTGAAAAAAATTTAATATTTTTGAAAATTATTTTATAAAAATATTGTCCAAATACATACGTTAAGTTTTTTTTTTCATTTATAAAACATTAAAAACGTTTTTAATGAGCAACTAAGAGGTGTTTCTAAATATTTTTAGAATGTAACTATGGAAGACAAATGATGGACAACATTTAAAATTTATTTTAATACATGAATTATTGATAAAATTTCAAATTGACATGGTACATGAATTATTTAAAATAACTTAAATGATACATGATCCAACTAAAAAATCGATTTTATCCTTTAATAAAATTACTTTTTATTCCAATTATTTTTAGCAAATTCAACTAAGTGTACATTTTATTTTAAAAGTAATTTTTATGATTAAAAGTGTAAAAATAAATTTATTTTAATTTAAAAATTATAAGAAATAAGTATCTTACTATTTTTTATAATATATTTATATTCTACTCATTTATATATTATATATTCAAATATAATATATTTTTAAAATATATTATAAAATGGTATAATTATCCATTTTTTAAAAAAAAATATATAAAAATTATATATTAATAAAATAAACTCAATAAATAAATCATGTACGCGACTAAAATATATTAATTAATACTGATAAAATATAATAAAATAAATATTTATATTTATATGTAAATTCAAGTACGAGTAAAGAAATATAAACTTACAAATTCTTACAAATCGATCAAGTGGAGAAATTTTAGGTCATTAGAATCATGTAAATCGAGACAATGTGTGATATTGTTTTTAATTCTGTGAGATTTATTTTTTTATGATCTAAAAATTTAATGTTGAACCATTTTTCGAATTCTCAACAGAACAATATCGAAGCCCGTTATTTGCAATATTTGTCATCATTGTATAATTGAGTTAACAATTATTTATCATGATATATTTTAAATAAATATGATATCTTTAAAATTAATCAATATTGTTAGGAATATAAGTATATAAGTTTTGGTGTTTGACAAACTATCTCGGACATCAACTAAACTCAACTAAGAGATCATATTGATATCAATCAGATAGCAGGTCAAAACACAAGCAGATCAATAGATAAGCAGACCAATTGAAGATCAGATCAATCAGTTAGAACATCCCCAAGGGGCGATCAAGTTGGGCGATCAAGTCCAACTTGATCACCCCTTTTTTCCTCGCCCCCTCCAAGTAGACCTGGCCACGGTCCGAGTCCGGGTCGGACCCGCCGGGTCCGGCTTGGCATTTAGCCAACCCTTAACCGGCCCGCCAATGGCCGGTTCCGGTTCGGGTCGTTGAACCGGCGGTTCCGGTCCGGGTCCGGTTAACCGCCGGTTCAGGGTCCGGGCTAAACCGTGCCATTTAAAAAAAAAAAAATTGCAGCGCTCGGCGCTGGGGCGCTAAACCTTCGAATTATATTTGAAGGGCAGCGTTGGCAGTGCTGGGGCACTACACATTCGAAATTTAATTTTTTTTAAATTTTTAAACAAATTTTTAATAAGACATATTCTTTAAATAATCTCAATCAAATATTTCATATCTCCATAATAAAAATCTATTACATTTATTAAATAAACAATATATTAGAATTTCAACATCTTATTATCTTATGACTTAATATTACAAATCTATTACATTTTATTCTACTTCACTCGCATTTCCTCCCGTCGTAGTTCCGGATGTTCCTTCAGTATCATCTTGGTCTTCTTCATCACTTTGAATATGTTGTGTTCGAGTAGCGGCTTTTGACCAATCATTGAGCAAACATTGGGCTTCCAAGTTTTTCGGGCTTAAGCTAGAACGTCTCTCGTCCAATGTATTTTCTCCAATACTAAATGCTTGCTCCACTGCAACTGTTGAAACCGGACAAGCTAGAATTTCTTTTGCCATTATAGCCAAAATTGGATATATTTGTGTTTTTTGCGACCACCATCTCAAAATGTCGAAGTTTTCCTCATCTGTATCACTAAAATAAAAAGTAGTGGTAAAATAATTCTCAAGTTCCTGACTGGAACTTGAGGATCCTCGTGGACGTTTCGCCCGTTCCCTTAATAAAAGTTGTGCTTTAGTAAGTTTAGAAGTAACATTACTAGTTGCAGTGGATTGTGTTTAATGTGAAACAATTTGTCCACCATATTTGATGTTATATTCATTATAAATATCAAGTAAATGAGTTTTAATATTAAACAAAATCAATGAGATAGAAGGAATCGTTTCCGCAATAGGCTCCAAAGATTCATAATATAATGTTAACATGTCGCTTAAGCCATCTAATTTAAGTCTAGGATCTAAAACAAAAGCACATAAAAAAATTTCAGGAATGAGCAAAAAATATTTTTCCCATTTTGCTTTCATGACGAGAATACATTGAGATAAAGCACTATCATTAGAATTAACATGTCCATGAAAAATACAAGAAATGTTGCAACAATGTGTTAAAACTAAATGTGAATTAGGGTAATAAACACCGGATAATTGGTCACTAGCATCATTAAAAACTTTTAAAATTTCACAAATACTAGTGCATATGTTCTATTGATTTGAAAACAAATAAATATCACGAGCTTGAACAAATTGATGAAAAAATGTACATAATAAATCTTTATATTCAAAAGAGGATAATAACAATTTATATGTTGAATTCCAACGAGTTGGAACATCTCGTGCAAACCGCTTAGGCTTCATACCATTTACTTTACAAAATTTTCCCCATTGCTTCATAACTTGAGGATGCGTCCATAAATAATGAATAGCGTTCCTAATTGGTTGAATATGTATGCCTAAACTTTTTAGTCCATCTTGAACACACAAATTTAAAATATGACATGTGCATCTAATATGAAAAAATTTGTCACCTAGTGATGGTTTACATATTTCAATAAGCTCACTAATACTTGAAGTATTTGCACTAGCATTATCAAAAGACATTGAAAAAACTTTGGTAGTTAGACCATATTCTTCTAAAATAACAAATATAAGTTGCGAAATATTTTGTGCCGTGCGTGATTCGTTGAAACATCTATATGCAAGCAACCTTTTTTGAATGTTCCAATTATTATCAATCCAATGACATGTAATACCCATATATGAACAACTTTGCCAATGATCACTCCAAATATCGGAACACAAAGAAACTTTATTATTTAAACTATAAAATTCCTTAATTAATTCTTTCTTTTGATCAACGACTAACTTTTTCATTGTGCGTTTGAGACTATTTCTTGGAATACGTCTAATAGAAGGATTTGCACTTGTAGAAAGCCAATTTTTAAAAGATAATTTATCGCTAAAACTAAAAGAAAGTTGTTCAACCGCACAAAATTTAGCCGTTTCTTCTCTAAATCTAGCTTCGTTATATTTAAATAGTTGAGATTCATTACCCGATTGAGAAGAGAATGCCGGAATTTGAGTTTGACCACGATCAATACCAATTTTCACCGGATGATTTTTCTCGATATGCCGCGTCAAAGTTCCATAACCACCTCCTTGTTTAAATTTGTAACATTTTGAACAATATTTGCATTTGGCTTGCAAATCACCGGAGGGAAGCGTCACCTTGTCGAAGTGTTTGGTGAAGATATCGGATGTCGGGCGAGGCACCGCTCGAGTTTGTCTTTGAGAGGCCACCGGATCGTTCATACTTTCTTGACTGCATGATGACGTGGTGGTGGTGGTTGTTGTTCAACTTGTTGTCTTTGTTGCGCCTCTTGTCGAATTTCTTGAATTTCATCATCGGAATATTCAAGATCAAATCCATCGACATTGAATTGAGGATACTCGACCTCGGGTGGTATGATGCTCTTTTCCTTTCCTTTTCCTTTGTCACCCCTACGACTTGATCCCTCTCCGGACATTTGTAATTGTATAAATATGAAAATAAATCAACAATTGACAATAAACCAATAATCGAAACTTGATATTTTTGATAATTCAAGAAATTAAAAGGAATTGAGAATAGAGAGAATGAAGAGAGAATTGTGTAAACAAAATGAAAGGAGGTTGGGGTATTTATAGATAAAAAATAGGTTTTTTTTTTTTAAAAAAAAAAAATAGCCGGTTGACCCGGCGGGTCGAGCGGGTCGACCCGCCGGGTTGGGCGGGTTGACAACGGCCACAAGATCGTGGCCGTTGACCCTCCGGGTTGCCGGTTTTCCCTTGGGAAAACCGGGACCGGACCGCCTAGTGATCGGTTCGGTCCCGGTTCCGGGTTGGGCCCGTTGACCACGGGCCGGTTCCGGGCCCAACCCGACCCTTGGCCAGGTCTACCTCCAAGGGGTGAGAAACTTCCGCGTGCGGTCATGTGGGTGGGGAGGGGCTATGCCCGACCGAGTGTACTTCACCCGGAGGGATCTTAGCCCTTCATTGGCCTGGGACCCACACAAATTTGTGTGGGTCCCAGGCCAATGAAGGGCAGATGCTGCACCGGATGAAGCACACCCAGTGCAGCATAGCCCGGGCCATGTGGGTGGGCTGCTCCGCGAGGTCAAGCCCACTGTTCTTCTTTTTTAATTTTTACGTGGGACCCTCCATTATTGCTTTTCTTTTCCTTTTTAATTTTTTTCACGCGAGGCCCACCATTATTTTTTAAAAATAAATGAAATAAATTGTAAAAAAATCAAAAAATTTAAAAATAATTAATAAAAATATTTAAAAAGGTCAACTACTATAATTTTTTTATTTACTTGTGTCAAGTTTAATTCATGTGTATTTTTTTTCATGTTTGTTTTTTTTTTATTTTGGAATATTATGTATGCTTTTAAAATTATTTTTTTATGTTTTAAAAATATTATTCTTATTTCTTATATTTATGCGCATTTTTTAATGTAATTTTAAATTTAATTAAGTTTATTTTTGATTTGTTATAAATTTATGTATTTTATTATGTTTTAAATACATTAATATTTAATATATTAAAAAATAATATTTCAACGTCACCACTACAACATCACCACACCATTGTAAAAACAAGCAATGAAGTTATCAACACTGACATCATCATGCGATCTAGTTGTCAACTTGACCACACCAACTTTCTCACATCCTTGTACATGCTCTTAGCAGATCAAAGCACAAACAGGTCAATTGGAGAGAATACCGAAGCACAAGCAAATCAATTGATGAGCAGACCAATTGGAGATTAGATCAATATATAAGCAGACCAAAGCACAAACAAGAGCGGATCAATAGAGCTTATCAATAAACCAGTTGAAGCTAACAAACTTTGGATAAGATTTCCCGTACATCAAACAAAAGCAGAATGTGCAGCGCACTAACAGTGTACTATTGTCGAGAATGATGGCGTGGAAAATGACAAAGAAACGGGCTTTCAATGGGTAAATAAATAAATAAATGCGTTAATTTAATGAATAAGTAACATAATGATTTCTAAAAATTCAATATCCCAAAGTTGACCATAAATTTTACACCATTTTTCAATTGATCATGCTCATGCAATTAATACAAGTCATTCATATATTTTTGGGCAATGTAGTAAATACAAATGAAAAAACTTTATCTACTATTCATACTTTTATAATAGAAATAGATGAATTCGAAGAGCATCAAATTTAAGTACTATATTAGAAATAGACATTTAAAATTTCAAAACCTGGTGTTCGATATTCAAAAATTCATAAGTCGTCGTACTATCGTGAGACTGCATGATTTGACGTCGTTCATGTTCGTAGTCTTGGTGTCTTCAAATTTCAATTCAAGAACAAACATAATTCGTCTTAAGATTATTGATATGAGACTTCTCATAAACATCTTGACGGGATCTGCAACCTGAAGATAACTCAAAAATTACGTTAGCAAACTCGAAGTCGATGCAAGAGATAACTCTTTGTCCTTAAAATGAATTTACCGCACACATGGTATTAACGGAATATGACACTTATAAGATGACATTTGCTTAATTTTGATTCATATATAATTAAAATCTCAAGAATTCTGTTTGTTTATTTTCGATTCATTAAGCTTAAAAATTCCAACATTTTTTTGTTTCCCGTTTAAGTTTATCTTCATTCGTAATTTGGAGTTGAATCCACGTTTGCTCAATGCATGTGCTGCCGAGTATACGTATGTCATTTTCACCATATTTGAGAGTATTTTGGTATTGTTTCATTGTCATTCCGGAAACAAAAAATTCCAGTTTTTCTCTATCTTATATGATATCATGTAAATTTTATTGATCACATGGACGTATTATTATTTTAAACGTTGAATTAAAGCATAACTGAACCAGTTAAAAATTTTGACCTACGAAAAATTGGAATATTTATTATTAAAAAAATGATTTTTTTCGTCCTATATATTAATAACTTGTCTATTTTTCAGTTTTGGTCCATACTTATCATCTCTTTTTTGGTCCATAAATTTTTAATTTTTGATTTTAGTACACTAACTTTTAATTTCGATTATTTTGGTCTAATTGTTGATGTGACAGCTTGACATATCAGTATTCTCTAATATCACGTCATCAGTTTCCAATGTTACATCAGAATTTTTCGGTGCCACATCAGCGCCAAGTTGGACCAAATAATTAAAAACTAAAAATTATTATACTAAAATCAAACTCTGAAAAGTTATTAGACCAAAGAAAAAAACAAAAAGTGAATGGATGAAAAAATTATTTTTTATTTATTATAATATTATATTATGGTATATTATATTATATTATATTACATACAAATATCTCTACTGCGTCTTTAATATAGATGACTATTAATTATAATTAGTATATGGTTGTGCAACATCCAATAATCCGGTTGAGTCTTGTGTGATTTTCGTGATGTATTGCATTGGAAAATTGAATGTAATTTTTGTTTTGTAATTTTACCTCACAACGGGCACTATAATAAATTTAAAGAAAAAACTTGCATCAAAATCGATTTGAATCATAATTGAACCATCAACAATTGGAACCAAATTGTATTAAGAGTTTCAGTATCCGAATGAGTTTTTGTCTATTCTTACAATTGAGTCTCGAACTCATTTGAAATCTGAAATCTCGACGTCAGATCAAATTACAAGTGATCGAAAAATAATTTTATTTTTCAGTTTTCATTTATGTATGTATATATATTTGATTTTATGCACAGATTTTCGTGACGATCACTAAAATTTACTAGTGAGTTTTAGTGATTTCAAAAAAATAAAAAGTGAATGTCAACTCAATGATAGCCAAGCAGAATGTCAAAATTGTATACACGTGTTCAAAAAATACAAAAGGAGAATATATATATATATACATACAAAACCTATTCTAATTCAAAAAATACAAAAGGAGAAAGGGCTCCACTTAAAGCCTTTATCTTCCGCCACGTGTCATCCAAAAAATATTCCAGTCTAAAGAATAAATACCCTTGAGTTGTGGTGTCTATTTTCTCCGGAGACTGCACAGGAAATCTAGATCTTACGCAATCTCCAAAATAATCATATAAGGCTCCATTTGGGGGAAAATGGGGGATATGGACCCCGTCTTGTTTATATTTGAGCAAATAGACCTCAGAATGAAAAAGACAATTTTACCCTTAAGTAAAAATTTTAAGTTGAATAAAAAAAAAATCCAAAATGAGATACAAACCATTTTATGATTTCTCGACTGATGTAATTAATTGGTTTATTGCAATTTCAATTTTCCCTCTGTCTGCTTTTCAATTTTTAACGTAACCGTCGGAACGGAACCCTATTGAACCGTCGTTGAAGCCCTCCCTCGTCGTCGTCGTCGTAGCTCCTTTACTCCCCGTAACCTCTTTCGTTCTCGACAAGCAGAATTGCAGCAATGGCAGAGGAAAATGTTATTGTAAGTCATCGAGAAACCTAGGTTTTTCTATTTTCATATGTTTGTCCATTCCTAGGGAAACAGTAGTACAGTCATAGTAGATTTCGACCATTTCCGAATGTTTTGTTTCATATCTCGACTTATGTTGTAATGAATCTCGACTGTATTATGTAGCACGATGATATGAATCTCTACTGCATTACGTTGGATGAGTCTCGACTATGTGCCGATCGATTTGCTTCATATATCGACTGATGATGTTATGAATCTCGACTGTATTACTTAGTAGGAATTATCGACCATGTCCCGACCGATTTCTTTCTTACCTCGACTGTATCATATTTTAATCTCGACTGATTCATTTAACTTATTATTTTGATATTGACTTTTTTTTGAACATTTATTTCTTCTGATTTCAGTCGTAATTAGGTATTCATTGATTTAATACATTTTCAGGTTGTTCTTAAAAGGAAAGGGTTCAAAGTTGATCGTTTTTCTTGCAAACTAACTACATTGGGACGATACGTAGATGTTTCTGAAAACATAATGAAGTATCTTAATCCGGCCGAGATGGAAGTCATGATGAGCAGAACACAATTTGGTCACCTGATATGTAGTGCAAATCGTTATAAATTGTCTGGAAGTTTGTTATGGTATTTGATAAGTAGGCAGACATTAGACTCACCGAAAAATGAATTCTAGATGGTGATTCGAAAGAGGCCTATAAGATTTTCAAAACTAGAGTTTTGTTTGATCTCAGGACTTAACTGCTCCAAAGATATTCTTGAGATTCCAATGAATTTAGATTTTAAATCTAGACATTTTGGGGATATGAATGTGGTCTTTGTGCGGAACTTGGAGGATAGGCTTGGTGTGTTGAGCAACGAGGGCGGTGATGAGGTCAATCTTGAGAAGTTAAAACTAGCGTGCCTTCTTTTTGTCGTTGGTGTTCTGTTGACCAAGAGAACTTGGCAATCAGTGACCGTGGGCACCGAGTGGCTTAGGTTAGTGGAAGACTTTGATGTTTTAATAGATATCCTTGGGGGTCTTACGCATATGATGTAGTCCTTGCTAGCTTGCGGTCGATGAATTTAAGTGACAAATTGAAAGAAAGGAATGAAAAAAAATAGAATTCTCTCACATACACCATTGCAGATTTCATCAATCCATTACAAGTAAGGAGTCATCTTGATTTGTCATTTTTTGTAATATTATCATTTGAATCATATTTATATATTAAATAGAAATGTTATATAATTGTAGATCCTGTCCTACGAATGTATACCTGGCGTTGTGGACAGTTTTGCAACTCATTTAGATGAGGCTGGTTTACCACTTCCATGTATGTGTCGTTGGAGCACGAAGGACTGGAGCAGCAAGAATGCTCCTAATAAGGAAGAAATTAATTCATGCTTCAAATCCCTTGACAATGTAAGTAAAGTAATTGTTTTGTCTCTTAGATATATGGTATTCATTCATAAATCCATTACTCTCATTAAATTATGAGTATTACTTGTAGGATGACATTGTCGGGATCCTTGCTCCCACAGACGAGGAGCGTATGTCAGCACACTTCAGCACTGGAATATTTGAATACCCTTCTCCAGATCATATGATTGATCAAATCGTTGATTTTATGGCCCAGGGGAAGAAGGTGTACTGCTGCCAGCGTCCCCCTTTCCGTTTTTTTCATACACCGGATGTGAATATTCCTCCGGGGAACCCGCCGTCACACATCCATGATCGGTCACCTGATACCCAAAATGAGATGACAAACCCTTTGGTTTCCAATAGCCCCAATAATTCCACGATCCCGCCACCACCTCCAATCAATGCCAGTGGCTTGCAGCCGCCTAAGCCAAATGAAATTCAAATGTTAGGAGACATGATGCGTGCCATGCATACATCCATTGATTTCATGGGGACGGTGATGCAAACTTCAATGAACGAGATGCGAGCCGAGTTTGCTGAGGTGCGAGGTAAGGTCGCTGAGATGCGTGGTGAGTTTGCTGATATGAGACACAAGATGGCAGAGTTGGAAGATATATTGCGAGCCCATCTTGCTGTATTTTCTAGTAGCACTCAGCAGCATCCAAAACCTCACCAGTCACGTATGAATTTGTTTTGTTTGTGTCCAAATACCATACCATTCGTCTGAATCCTAACAACATGCTAAAATGACATGTTTATTTATTTTTCTATACAGAAGAAATGTCTTCCAATGAGGGAAGAGAGAAGGATCCTCAGTCACCACCTCACCATGAACCACATACGTGTTCGTCATGTTAGAATCCCTTACTTTTTTGTACTCTGAACAACATTCTTAGATCAATTTCATCTTTCGATCCTCAATGTCAAATTCCTTACCCTTTTTGTGATCCTAACAACATAATAAAATCACTTGTTTTAATCTTTGACGATTAGTCATCACTCCGGCTAATGCGCAGCTTGGAACCCGGACAGATGAAGAAGCGGATGTTGATGCAGATCCGAAGTCACCCCCACATCGTGAGCCATGTATGTGTTCCGACGTATTCGAATCTCCAAATTTTCTGTGATCCTAACAACATCCTAAAATCACTTCTTGTAATATTTGATCACTAGTCGTCAGTCAGGCAAAAAATCATGAAGAAGTGGCTGCAGATTCTACACTGCAATTACGACGAACACCACCTACCGGTATGGTTTAAGTCCTTAATTAAATATGGTTTGGGCAATTTATTTCATCTAGTTGACTATTTAATTTATTCCAATGTGTTTAAGAATACTGTGTTGAGGATGAGCCGAAGATGATTGTATTCAGTCACCTGACACCCGAGTGTAGGAGGAAGGTGCTGAGATCATCTGCCATTTCAACCCCCTTTCACGCACCCATGTATGGCGCCAACACTGCACTTCAAGTTCAAGAGTTTGAGAAGCGGTACTTGCTTAGAGTCAGGCGTGATTGGCCCAAGGTTGAGATGGAGATAAAGAAATTGCGGGCCAAATAGAAAAATGGGAAATATGATCGAAATTTTTTTCATATTCTTATGACCCCTGGATAGTGGTTAGAATATGATGTGAGTGCCCCATGTCAACAGATTTTGATTCAATTGTCATTACATGCATGTGTATTGTGTTTTATATATACCTTTAACATATTTTTATGATCCAGCATATGGCAGAGTGTATGCGTGGCCTCCTGAGCTTACAGAAGTTGTACCCCGAAATATTAGTTGAGAACGTTTCTTTGATGAACGTTAATTTCGCATAGTTGTTCCAAACAGAGTACTCAAGCATGGACAAGCCAATTGACGTTGAGCAACTCACAAGCCACATTTCTGGATGTGTATAAGATTGGCCCTCATCCTCTTGGTGGTCATCGAGTTTGGTTCTAGCTCCTATCCATATACCCAACCATTGGGTTACGATGATGGTTTACGTCAAGGAACAACTAATTTACTTTCTGGATTCAGATATAAGTGCGACAAATCAGAGCAACTTCGACAAAGCTGTGAAGGGCGTCATTAGCTTGGTCCCGGAAACTCTGAGATCCCGAGATTTTGAAGGTGCAGAAAAGAGTTGGACGTGTGTTAGGTTGTGTGCATTTCCCTAGCAGAAAACAAGGTCTTCCATTTACGTTATTTCTCATCAATGTTGTGTACTATAATGTTTAAGTAATATTTGGTCTATGGTGAAAACTAATTATCTTCTTTAAGTGCAGTGGCGAGTGTGGTTTGTATGCTTTGAGGTCAATTGCTGCTGAGATGACCAATGGCGATCCATATCAACTGAATGATGATGTCATTGCCGATTTCAGAAAATTTTTGGCCATAGCGATTTGGCTCAATGACTGGTCCCTTCCAGCTATTGATGAGATTTGATGTAAGCACAATTAATTTGTTCATGCGAACAATATAAAATTGGCATTGTACGATATATTTATTTGTAGTAGAAATCAATTTTGTCAGTATGAATGAGTTTTATAGCAAAACTTGGAAGTATCTATTCGTTCGATAGCAAAATCATCGACGACCGATTATTATATGGAGTCGACCGACGTTATTCACACTCGACCGAAGGCATTCTTTATTTATTTACTATGTATAATTATAATAAACTAATACGATAAGTACGAATATTATTAGGAGGACGAGGAATATAAATACTATTATTTTAATCAACTGATATATATAATTGTAATCTGGTCGATAGCAAAATCATCGACGACCGATTATTATATGGAGTCGACCGACGTTATTCACACTCGACCGAAGGCATTCTTTATTTATTTACTATGTATAATTATAATTGTAAACTAATACGATGAGTACGAATATTATTAGGAGGACGAGAAATATAAATACTATTATTTTAATCAACTGATATATAATTGTAATCTGATAGCAAAATAATCGACGACCGATTATTATATGGAGTCGACCGACGTTATTCACACTCGACCGACGACATTATTTATTTATTTAATATGTATAATTATAATTGTAAACTAATACGATGAGTACGAATATTATTAGGAGGACAAGAAATATATATACTATTATTTTAATCAACTGATATATAATTGTAATCTGGTCGATAGCAAAATAATCGACGACCGATTATTATATGTAGTAGACCGATTGGACCATCGATCGACCGGATTCCTGTTTTATTTATTATGTATAATTATAATTAAATTTGTACAACTTTTCAAAAAAAATAATAATTAAATTTGTACCCGTGAATTTGGCATGGAAATGACCTTGAGGATAGCATAATCAATTTTAAGGTATTCCTTGATATCCCCAACAGGCAACAACACCTTGAGGATGTTTCAGTTTTTCCTGCCATTTCGAGCAAAGTTTTTGGGTACTATGTCTTTCACGAACCATGATCATGCAAAGAGAGTTCTCTATCAATCTGAGTGAAAGATATAATATAGTTCTCTCTCAATCTGAGTGATAGATAACTCTATTTGCATTACCGCTAAACTTTGCTCAGACTGGCAACAAAAAGCTGAAAATTCCGAGGCTTCTGGCATAATCTGATTCGTGGGTTATCACCTTAAAGAACCATGATCAATCTTGAGGATAGCATATGTGTGCAACAGTTATCGATCGGTATGAGATAGAGATGAGACAGAATGTTTTGGTTAAGAAATTGAAATTTATTCACATTCATTGGGTATAGAACAAATTAGGAAATAATACGTCTGTATATAATTATTATTATTATTAATTTGATGATTAGTATTATAGATAATTAAGGGCAGTCTACAGAAAATTGAAGGCCCTAGGCTAATTTAATTTCGATATAAAATTTTTATTAAATATAAAAATATTGTATACGAACTAGTAATTAAAAAATGAACATAATAATCACCAATTAATTTATAATTTAATAGATATTTGCTCATATTGTATACTTAACCTTCGATTTGTTTGTTTCAAAATGATCACATATGTTGTGCTTTTATAATCAGAAATCAGAAGTCAGGGTAGGTTAAGTGTGAAGAGTCTGGGATACGTGTTGCAATTCTTTATTTTTCTTTTTAAACTTTTAGATTAAGATTTTCTTTTTTTTCCGTCATAATTCACAATAAAAATCTAACAGAACAAATACAAAAAAATAATTTATATAATAACAAAAATAGATTGTTGATATGAGATTTAATATAAGCACAATATAAAACGTATTTTAGATCGTAATAAATTATTAAACATTGAATACGAATATTATTCGGAGGTCGATAGCAAACTCCGCGACGACCGGTTAATATATGGAGTCGACCGATGTTATTCACATTCGACCGAGGGCATTCTTTATTATTTAATTATTCTCCGTTCGGTAGCAAAATCATCGACGACCGCTTATTATGTGGGGTAGACCTTCATTCACAATCGACGACCGTTTATAATTAAATATAATATATTAAGCCTTTCATCTTTAGGGGATATAATATTTTGAACTTAGACTGTTGACAATTAGGTTGTATTGTTATTATTATCTTCATTACGGTTTCAAGAATTATCAACGCATGTGTAAAAAAAAACTCATTAACGAAACATAATTTTATATAATAAAAGGAAATTTTTACAACCCTAGTTCTTGCAGTAGTGAATGTTTCCATTCAGCAACCCAAGAGTACAAGTCAGAGTTAGGGTGATCATAGGCGATTTTCATAAACTGATAAGAGTAAAAAATTTTCCTCACATGTTTAGACTCTTTCATTAACATTAAACGACGAACATTTTCATCTTTGAAAATGTCCATGGAATTCGAAATGCGGAGCTTCCTCTTAAATTTTTCCTTTATGCGATCAAGTCTTCTGGCGTCTGACATTCGTCGAGGAGGTATTGGCGCTTGTCTGTACATCCTCAGCTCCTCAATCTTCGACCACGTAGACATTGTCTTCTCATAGACAAAGTCTTCTTACATCCTCTTCACATGTTGTATGTAGTGGTTGACGTTGGAACCTTCGCCTGCCATTGGAAAATGAATGCAAGAGAGGAGAAGAAAATAAAGAAAGGAGTGCAAGAGTTTGAGTAGAACGTAATATTACGTAAACACGTAAATGCACTATTTATAGACAAACATTGAAATTTGCAAATGTGTATTCATCCTTATCGTGAGTAGCCGATGCGATGGGATGTTTTGAATTCATGTTCTCAATTAATACGCTATATTAATTGGTTGACGTCTCTCTGGTGAACTTATCGTAAACGTAATTTCGTAAGTACTGTTTACACGCTATTATCAACAGGTAAGGTTCGTAAGGACTCCTCTTGTATTACCAACATAACCAACATAGTGGAAAATAAATACTATTTAACATTACAATGCAAGAAAAACAAAACAAATTACTAATGGAAACACGAAATAATACGATATCGGAATGAGAAAAAAAATCTATCAGCCTACTGATGGAACCCATAATACGTATTTTGAAAACAGATACTATTCTGGGGAGATGTCAAGGAAGAAAGACAGACGATGAGAGTTCAGAGCCTCTCAGAGTGCGTGTACCGGCCTTTTTAACGAATTTTGCCTATAAACATTATATATTTATAATAATAACATAATAACATTAAGATAAAGGGAACCTAGTAACCAGCAGACAAAAGAAAAAAATAAAAAATGAACAACGGGACAAAAATCAATACAATTGCGGTTCTTAAATCCCTCGATTTGCGTGTAGTCTTCGGGTTGCGCAAATAGCATGCGCATGCGCATGCGTGCTGAGCCCTCGGTATGCGTGTCTTCTTTGGAGTAATATTATTCATGAACTGAACCGGGAAATAAATAATCATGCGCATGCGTGCTGATCCCTCGGTATGTGTGTCTTCTTTGGAGTAATATTATTCATGAACTGAACAGGGCAATAAATAAAGTCTGGCATTCCCGTCCGTGTACTAAAATCATAAGGTAGGATTAAATTGGATTCACATTTTGTGGAGAATAATCTATCGTTATCACCATGAGTTTTGGATTGGAGCAAAATTGATCACAGTGGACGCCGATGCTACCTCTTCGACCGTTGTTCGACCGTTTTAAAATTTATGATCGGCTGATCATTATTTGGCTGTCGACTGTTAAAAACTTGATATTTGACGTGATCGAATGATATTTATGAGAAAACCATGTGACAATCCTGTGAATATTTGTACTTTACTTTACTATATAACCTCGAATATTGTGAAAGTAAAATAGCGATAAAGAATCGTATCCAGATTCATTAGCGTGTCTTTTTGGGGATGCACGCTTGCAATTGTCGGGTTTCACCGGACCCGCAATAAGACACCCTAAACCCCAAATAATGCTAAAACCTAAACCCTAAATTGAAAACCCTAAATTGAAAACCCTAAACCCTAAATTCCATTATTATGAAATTTGTTCCATGGAGATTGTATCATATTATTTCAAAGGTTATGATTGTGATTATTCGAATTTATAAACATGATTACCTCCCTATCATAATGTAAGATTAAGATTAGTGTCACATTTGGTAGAGAAGAAAGTATCGTTCTCACCATTGGATTAAGACTGGATTCATCATGGGCGACCAGAACCTATTCAATATACTGTGATACAACATGATTTGACCCATATTAAACACTGAAGATGCCCACGCTACCGTTTCGACCGCTGTCCGACCGAATATATTTGCCCGTCGACCCATTTCAGTTGTTTGAAAGGCTCTGTTTTGACTCCTATTTCCCCAACATTTGTATGTGCTTAACCATAGTCCTCTGACCTCTCATATCTAACAAGCATCGGCCTCAAGAATAAAATACCATATGCAATTTAATCTGAGATTACGATACAATTCAATAGTCAGAGATATGCTAAAATTTTTCTAAAAACTTGAGAGAAAGTATATATATATTTATTTGTCCTGCTTGAGAGAAAGTATATATGTTTTTTTTTTAATTTTAATTTTTATGGAAACCATCATATAAAAATAAATTTGGTTATTCAACTAAACCATTTGGGTTATGATTATGAATAACGTTATTTTTTACGATTATGATTAGATTACAGTAATATGTATATGTTATTAACCAGTCGGCGTCTATACAATAGGCGACTGATCATTATTTGGTTTTCGACTGTTAAAAACTTGATATTTGACGTGATCAAATGATATTTATGAGAAGACCACGTGACAATCCTGTGAATATTTGTACTTTACTTTACTATATAACCTCGAATACCATGAAAGTAAAATAGCGATAAAGAATCGTATCCAGATTCATTAGCGTGTCTTTTTGGGGATGCGCGCTTGAAATTGTCGGGTTGGTAATATTAACAGTCGACACCATACATTAATCGGTCGACACGTTTTCCGCGCACAGACTACAAAAAAGTTAAATACGAATAAAATGCAAATAATAATAAATACGAAAAACCCTAACGTTTGAAAACAACAAAACAGATATCCGTAATAATTTTCATTTATGTTTATGTGGAATTTTAGCTAGCAATATTTTTTATTAACAAACTTGTACCATTTTATATTTTTTATATACCAACCGACTCTCCTGGATGAATTAGGCTTCGTTAAAACTCTACACTCAAAGCGGTCGAGTTGGTAATATTAACAGTCGAGACCATACATTAATCGGTCGACACGTTTTCCGCGCACAGACTACAAAAGTTAAATACAAATAAAATGCAAATAATAATAAATACGAAAAACCCTAACGTTTGAAAACATCAAAACAGATATTCGTAATAATTTTTATTTATGTTTATGTGGAATTTTAGCTAGCAATATTTTTTATTAACAAACTTGTACCATTTTATATTTTTTATAGACCAACCGACTCTCCTGGATGAATTAGGCTTCGTTAGTAACGATCGATTGAAAAGAGAATTAAAACTCTACACTCAAAGCGGTCGAGTTGGTAATATTAACAGTCGACACCATACATTAATCGGTCGTTTCATGCTGAAGGAGTGACAAAAACAAAAATCAACGTCTTCTGGCATACTCCCCGACTGAAGGTATTCTTTTTACTTTTTTCCGTCCACGTCGGGGAATGACTAGAGGCGGCAGCACCAATATTTCCTCCTGCACTGTCCATTCACCTGGCACTGGATAGAAAGGGTCCGTATATGCTTCTAACCAATAACGTGTGGTGTAATAATCTGTACAAAATTCATAAACAGAAATATTTGCGTTGTAGGCAGCAGCAATGGCATGTGAACATGGAATCCTGTCAATGTAGAATTTACGGCATGTGCAAGATTTACTCTGTAAATCAACTAACTCGTTGCTTGTGCTACCGTACATGCAATACTTCCCCTCAGTTGCTTCAATGACTTCATATTTTCTAGAAACGATGAAATTCTCATGAACGATCGACTCTATCGCTGGTGTGAGATGTGTAGTTGATGCAACCGCTTCTTGACGATATTTACTTCTCCAGGTTGATGTGATTCTTTGCAGTGCATTGGAAGCTCCCTCTCCTCACGCAACCTACCATTTATTGATTCCACTCCATTCGTGGTCATGATGGAGTAACGGTTCCCGGTTTGTTTCGCTCTAGACCACCTTCCGGGAGAAGTGTTATCTTCCAAATATTTAGCAACCTCTGGAAAGCTCTCTCTCAATTCTGTATACAAGGAATAAAAATCACTTTCCTTGTATGCTTTTGCCACCCGAATGAATAGCTCGGCAGCTCCCTTTTTTTTGTTGCTCTTGCCTTTGATGTTTTGTGACATGTGTCACATACAAAACACATGATGTGCACGATTGTATAAAGATGCAACTGCATTTATGATGCCCTGGTGTCTATCTGATATTATCACCAATTCGTCGTCATCCTCTACTATGATTTTCAATCTGCTTAGAAACCAAGACCATGACTCAGAGCTTTCCTTTTCGACAACACCCCATGCAATGGGAAATTGGTGGTGATTTCCGTCCTGTGCGGTTGCTACAAGTAGCACACCATCATACTTTCCTTTCAAGAATGTACCATCAATGCAGACAACTTTTCTCATGAATTTGTATCCCGGTATACATGCACCATATGCCAATAACATGTATTTAAATCTATTTTCTTCATCCACTTCTAAATCCGTGAAACTACCAACACTTACTTTCTCAACCATTTTCAAAAATGATGGCAACTTCCTAAAATTCTCAACAGAATCGCCCATCATGGTGTTAAGGGCCAGTTCTTTACCTCTACGTGCCTTGAAGTATGATAATTGAATTCCTGATTACGCATCATTGTGATTATTGATTTCGGCACAGGTGTAGTCCTTTGACCACCGAAATTTTCTAGCAACACAGCTGACACTAACCCAGAAGTAGCCTGTCGATTTTTTATACTCATGCGCATCAAGTCACATGTGTGAATGTTGCAATATGTTCGACGTTAAAACATGTTGAGTGTGGATCTTTCTTTGCACCTCGAATCCTCCAAGTACAACTATCAGCAGCACATCGAACATCATACACGGACTTGTTAGATTTCACTATTTTGAACTCGAAAGATGACTTTATTGCAAGTCGGGACAATTCAATCTGAAATTCTGTCTTATTGGAAAATACCTGCCCAATAGAAATGTTGGATCCATCACGGAATGAGTAGGTACCATTGCCACATGACTCATCTCTATCTACCAACGGAATTCTCTTTCGGATCCGAAGTCCATTTAGATACCCTTCCGGCTCGGACTCAGACCGTCTTAATTGCTGCTGGTGTAATGAAGGTTCTCCTAAAATTAAAGGATCTTCAAGTTGTTCGAATGGACAAGACACGTTGAAATTCTCAGTTGTTTCCTTATCATTCTCGTTAGGAATGACAAAAAATCCATCAAAGTATTCGTCATTATGATTCAACCCCCCCCCCCCCAGGACAAGACACGTTGACATTCTCAGTTGTTTCCTTATCATTCTCGTTAGGAATGAAAAAATCTCCACCAAAGTATTATTCATTTTGTTTCACCCCCCCCCCCCCCCCCCCCACAGGAAAAGACACGTTGACATTCTCAGTTGTTTCCTTATCATTCTCGTTAGGAATGACAAAATCTCCATCCAAGTATTCGTCATTATGATTCAACCCCCCAATATTTACATCCATCGATCTGTCACGATCCTCGTCTTCACCATCAAGACCCCGCATTTCATTGCATGATCTACCATAATCAGCAACTTTACAATTGCCACATGTATCATCTCCATCTAACAACAAATTCCTCCCAGTACGATTGATCCCCCCAACATTTTCATCCATCGATCTGTCACAAACATCAAATGATTGTTCAAAATTATCGATGTTATTAATTGTCATGCTATCATTACTGAGGTGCTGAGTGCTTTCAAATGCATGCACTTCGTTGTCCAGTCCAACGTTCACTTCCTCTTCTTCCACCATAACATTCAGCACAGGTCTCTTTTCTGGGGCACCAAAGTAAAGGTACGCACGCAGAGTTCTATCATCCTTAATATAAAAGGGAGGAGGATGGCAATTAGGAACAATCGGCAAATAGCTGAATTTGGTTATGTTAATATCACATGCCAAATCCAGAATGTTAACAACCTCATTCTTAAAAGATTCGAAATTGCATGTCTCATCGTCCACTGTGATTAAATCCCATTTACAACTTTCATGTGAAGACCATTTGAAAACATCGTGCTCATCCCGTATCCACTTTCCATTACATTGAAGGACAACATTACTGATTGTCATAACCTATAAAAATAATTAGATTAAGCATAAGCAACTTTCAAAAAGAAAAAATAAATACGCCTGCGTTTTAACAAATTTTATTTGAATTACGAAGATGACATTGTCATGTCCAAAAGGTCGCCGTGCTTTACATATTAACCGAGATTTCATAATAATGGTCGAAATAATATTATGCCAACGGTGGAAACTACTTAAAGTCTTGTAGTGCAGTCTATATGCTTGAAAGAGCAGTCGAAATTATTCAAAAAACAGTCGATATTGGAGGGTATATGAAACATCTAGGACTCCTTAAACTTAAATGCGGAAATTTTTTTTTTTTTAAATAATAACAATACATATATGCCCATACATATATGTATCACATTTAAAATAAAATACTACTTCTTAGTAGTAACTTAAATAAAAATAAACAAATAAATAATTAAAAAGGGTTTCATGCATGAAACAAAAATAGTAAATAATACATGTTTGAAACTCTCATATGGGGAAATAATAAAATAAAAATATGCAACTTGTTTTAAAACTCAACGTCATAAAAATAAATGTATCTTAAAACATCATCTAAACACTGCAACGGTCACGGGCCACTGTTCCGTGAGCTCATACATCCTCACCACCGGTAGGAGCTACATAAGTATCATCTGACTCACCTGCACCATATAAGCGTAGTGAGCCTAGGGGCTCAACATGTCTAAACTTGGATATCAAGGTTTAAAATAACGCATCACATAATCATACTAATACATATACATGATACATGAGCATGCATGGAAACATTTTTCATAACATAAATGCTGAATCATAAATCTTAAGCATAAACATCATCTTTCTTCATCATACATAACATAGTTGAGCATGGTATTTTTGAAACAGTCTATGGTCCTATCCGTAAGTGTGACGCTTATCTGTGCCGACTGATCAGTCTCATGAACCAACGTACGTGGCGGTGATAAATTACCTCCTATGGTAGTAAACTACCTCATAAATCATATGGTGGATAATCACCCTTATGTCACACTACATCAATTTTCATCAAGAAAATATTTTATTGCTCAACACATACATAATCATAAGCATGTAAAATTTCATGAATGCATGCACTGAAAATTTGTCCTTGATATATATTTAATTAGTTTGTCATAATATATACTTATACTTAAAATATTTTCATGCACTAAAATAATTAAATATATATTTCGGACTTAGGGATTTTTCATGGTTTCGGTCCAGTCTGTTGGTCTCCCTACTAAGCCCCTTAACTGACTTAAAGCCCATTATCTAAATTATCCCATAATTAATAAATAATTTTGAAAATTATAATTTTTACTAAAATAAAATACTTAAATGTTATTGGGCTTAAATAAAAATATTTAGGCCCATTAACTAATTAATTACTAAAAATTCATGGACAGCCCAATAAAATCATTGACTTGCCCAAAAATTCCTATGGGCCCACGAGCCCATATAAACCATTGGGCTAACTTAAAAATAATTTTGAAAGCCCAAATAAAATTATTTGGAGGCCCAAATAATTTTATTTCTAATTAATTGGCCCAAAAACCAATTAAAACATTAAACATTTAAAAATTAAAATACTCGAGCCCGGCCCACCTAACCCGGACCCGGACTCACCTATCCCGACCCACTACCCTATAGACCCGACCCACTACCCTGACCCGTAGCCCCTTTCCCAACCATGCGTGACCTGCACATAATTGTACAGGTCTCGGCCGTGTAGCAGCAGGCCTTGTGGCCTGCTGCCGGCCAGCTCCGGCCACCCCCTGGCCGAAGTTATACCGCCCAGACGTAGCCCACGTCTGGGCGGTTCCAACGGACCCAACCACGGTCCCAACCGATGACTACAAAGCCTTGGCGATCCAAGCTTTTGGGAAACCCGAATCCGCCGATTTATAGCAACTCCAAGAAATAAAACAATCGGCCTTGACCATTCTCAAACCCATTCCTTCACCAGCCGACTCCAAGTCACCCTAGGACACCCCTGACCGAGCCCTCAGCCCTGGACCGAGCCATGCTAGGAAAAACGTGAGCCATGACCATTAACCATCAACCATGCAACAAAACCGTACATACTTGCATAAATTCAACATTTTCATGATAAAAATCTGAAATAAAAATATCATGCATGAATAATAGCTCATATGGTGGCCAAATAAAAGTTTTAGACATGCCTTGAATTTATTTGACGTTAGTTGATGCGTGTACGATACTCCGGGACGACGAACGACCAAAAATCCTCAAAGAGTAAAGCTTGATCGGCTAAGGGGATGATTTTCTGTGAAGGAGGCGTGAGAAAGGTAGAAGAAGGAGATAGGAGGCGGCTGATCAGATTTGAGCGTAGGGTAGGGAGAGATTTTTGGGTGTATTTTTGGGTGGATTAGGTAGAAAATAGATTAATAACTAATATAATTTATTTAGGAAGATAATATACCATAAACTTAAAATTTTAAACTCTTGAAATACATACTAATCTGATATAAAAGTATAAATCCCAAATTATTAAAATAGGCTATTTTTAAAATTCAATAAAAGTCAATAAAGGGGCTAATTTTGGCTAAAAATCAACCCTTAAATAAATATATAATTAAATACTAAAATTTTCATGAAAAAATACCTTAAAATATTATTTTAAGGCTCATAAAACTCATAAAATATTTTTGGCTAAGAATTTTGGTATCTCGTCTGTCCACGGTCCCGTCAACGCTAACTCCATAAAATTCTCAAAAATCTAAAAATCCTAATATTGCGGGTTAAATGCTAAAATAAATTAAATCATGCATATAAATCACATAATAACACATAAATACATTTAACCCTTATTTTTAAAAATTAATAATTAATTTTTTCCTAATTATGCATGCGGATTTACGTTTTAAAATTTCCGGGTATTACAATTCTCTCCCCCTTAAATTGAATTTCGTCCTCGAAATTAAAGTACTTACCCGAATAGCTCTGGGTAGCGAGTTCTCATGTCTGCCTCGGTCTCCCAAGTGGCTTCTTCCTCGGAGTGATTCAACCACTGGACTTTGACCATCGGTATGACCCGCGTCCTCAGTCTCCGCTCCTCCCTGGCTAAGATCCGAATCGGCCTCTCCTCAAATGCTAAATCCGGTGCTAACTGTAGAGGCTCGTAATCCAACACATGTGCCGGATTCAAGACGTATCTCCGTAGCATGGATACATGGAAGACGTTGTGCACTTCCGCAAGCCCTGGTGCCAAAGCCAAACGGTAGGCCAACATGCCAACTCTCTCCAAGATCTCAAAAGACCCAATATACCTCGGATTCAGCTTACCTCTTCGACCAAATCTCATCACCCCTTTCGTAGGTGATACTTTCAGAAACACATGATCACCAACAGAAAATTCAAGATCTCGTCGTCGAGTATCAGCATAACTCTTCTGACGACTCTGAGCAGTCCTCATCCGATTCCAAATCTGAATCACAACATCCGCAGTCTGCTGTACAATCTCAGGACCAAGTAGAATCCTCTCGCCAACCTCATCCCAATGCACGGGAGATCTGCATCTCCTCCCGTAGAGAGCTGCATAAGGAGCCATACCTATAGATGTCTGATAGCAATTGTTATAAGTAAACTCCACCAACGGCAATCTAGTCTCCCAAGAGCCCTGAAAGTCGATGACACAAGCTCTCAGTAGATCCTCGAGAACCTGGATCACTCTCTCAGACTGACCATCTGTCTGGGGATGGAACGCTGTAACGCCCAGAATTATTTAATTTTGATCCGAGAATATTTAATTTGGGAATATTTAGAGTTTTGATTTAAATTCTAATATTCTTAAATTATTTAGGATTGAAATTGAATAAATTGAGAAGCTGAGGACTAAATTGCAATTATTGAATAGTTGAGGGGCTAAAGTGCAAAATCTTAAATTTGAACGGGACACTTGCTAGCCTTGAAATTGTTCACGTGTAATACAAAATTTTTCATCAGATTTCCAAGTCAAGGAATCGAGAGCAAGAAACAGAGAATTTTCCAAGCTTCTTCTTCATTTTCAACTTGAGATATCTTGAGCTACGGTTATCCGTTTTCGATTCCAAAAGATGTTTTGGAATCCTCGCAACGAAACCTTCGATTTGATGTAAGTTTTATATTTGTTCATCAGGGTTTGGTCATTCGAAAATGACAGATATCAGACTTGTATATGATTTGATGTTGTTGAGCTTCTATCTTGTGTAATCTTGAAGTTGGGTTGAGGATTGATTGTTATATCATGTTTTTATGAATTCCCAGCTATGATTCGATCCATATACCTGCTGATATGTTGGTTTTGAAGCTTCAACAGCTGATATACATGTTAGAAATGTTGTAGATATGTTCGGAATCGCCGAGTTATACCGATATGCCGTCGAACTCTTGATTTGAAGCAATTTGCTATTGTTCTTGAACTTAGATGTTGCTGGATTATTAGCTGATGCTTCCTTGGGTTGTATGCTATTTTTTCAGCGCATAAACAAGGCATGTAAACTTGAGAACATCGACTCCGAAACCATTAGAAGATAGAACAAGGTTGGTAGAGTTTGCCTTGAAGTCTTGTTGAAGTTTGGATTGATTTTGAGCAGATTTTGAGATGAGTTTGGTGATTGATCTTGTACAGATTTGGACAAGTGAGAAGGCATCCTAAACATCACATTTGAAAGGTAAAAGTGGACTACTATTTGATTGGGATTATAACTCGAGATGGTTTGTATCGAGTTCCCCTAAATCACATACTTGTTTGCTTAATTGCTCTTATGTGCTCTATTTTGAGTTGTTGAATAAGTTCTTGATATAATGAATGCTTTGATGATGATATATGTTGCATTCATCTTGAAGACTTATTTCTTGATTTTGAAATGAACGGAAACGTTCGAATAGACGATTTGAGGACTTGTATATGTATGGCCTGGGTGGTTGTTTTAGCCTAGCGTCTGATTTGCATATATGATTGCTTCAAAGTCTAGAGAAGAAAGATAAGTAACCCCACCTCGATCGGGAGAGTCGGTGGATTAGTTATGATATCTACTTCTCGGGATCCCAACCGACGAATGACGAAATGAACCTTGTTTTGAAAACATGCATTGTCTTTACTTTATATCATGATTTTGATATATGTTTGTTATGCATGTTTAGTCGCTTTTACTGGGAAATCTATTTCTCACCGGAGTTATCCGGCTATTGTTTTGTTGTATGTGTCATTGCAATAGGAGGGAGTGGATCTGGACAAAAGCGGAATTGAAGAACAAGGGATGAGAGATTATAGCATGATGATCCGAGTTAGAAGTTTGAGTGAGCTGTCATGATGTAGAGTTGAGCCTTAAACATGATTATGTTCTAGCTACTTGTTTCAAAACTTGTAGATGATCTAGTTGTTGTTTTGTAGATGTTTATAGGATTTGCAATGTTATGTAAATTCTTGAGACAACATGATGTATCTTGTTCTTGTCGATATAACATTGCTTCTTGCATGTTTATGAGCCCTTATGATTATGTTTTAAGGCTTTGTGATGATTCCATCTTATCAACTCTATCATGTTTAGCATGCTTGTTGGTTTATGATGATGCATAGAATTATTAGGAGTTGATGCTAGGCGAAATGGCATGAAAGAACTCGATTTGACAGCAAAAATTTCTGTTCTGTTTTCTCCTGGAAAAAGTGCTCGCTCAAACGGGCATTTCCTACCGATTGAGCGAGGCTGTTATAGCAAAAACAGAACACTTGAAGGAAGTGGCTCGCTCGATCGGTCATTTCTTGCAGATCGAGAGAGACCACTATTATCTGCACCCGAGAGTTTGAGCATTTGTGCTCGCTCGATCGGTAACTTTTTACCGATCGAGCGAGGTGCTCTGAGTTTAAAAAAAAAAAATTATTCTTTTGTTTAGACATTGATACTTGTCTATTATTGTTGATTAATTGATTATTGAGATATTAGAACTCGGGTCGTCACAAACGCTGTACTGAATAATAATCTAGTCCCCAATGCTGTGTGCAAACTCTTCCAGAAAGTAGATGTAAATCTCGGATCCCTGTCTGATACTATCGACACTGGTATGCCATGCAGTCTAACAATATCCTTGATATAAAGCTCTGCATACTGTGTCAACGAGTAAGTAGTCCTCACCGGCAAGAAATGAGCTGACTTGGTGAGTCTATCCATGATCACCCATCTAGTTCCCAAGTTTCAGTATCCCAAAAGTCATGCTTCTGCTGCGCACTCTGATAAACAAAATATTAACTTTACTAATCATTTTTTTCTAAACACAACAATCACACTATGCCAAAACTTGACTGATTTTATATGCTTATACACTCTACTTATCATTCCTCCAACATTCGTGAGCCAAACTTTTGTTCCCAAGTTTACTTATTAAAGCATATGATTACAATATCAACCCCAATAAATTCAACTTGTAAAGCTTATCCACACTCTAGCCTTCTATAACAAGTTAAACATCTTTGAGTCGAGCATCTGCCATTCATCGCAATTTTCTTCAACTTATCCATTTACCACTACACTTTCAACTATCGAACGCTTGAAAATCTTAAATCTCGAGTGCTATAAATCCATGAAACCCAAAAAGTGAATTTAGTGTCAAACGTCATGCACAACATAAATTCTCCTAACGTCGGGAATATGCTTAAAATATATGAATTCTGATTCTGTGGTTAGTTTAGGCTTAAGGCACTTAGATTCTCCTATTGGAGGAGTGAAATTCCCCGAATAGTATTTACATGTCATCGTCTCTAAATAGCATAATAATATAACATTCAATAGTTAATTCCATATCATTTCCTAGTTGCCTCTATTTATAGTCCATGAAATCTGAATTCCTCAAAATCAAAATACTAAGTCAATTACCTAATAAACTGAATAATCCGCTCACAAGTAATACATGTTGGTCCCATGTACAGTCAAAACACAACCAGTACCTTTTTGCTCATGCATCCCAAAAATCTTGGTGGAGACACTCCTATAACATGACCCAATAATTCAAATTTATACAACCCAAGGATATTGAAAGAACATCAATACAAATACTTATACACAATTAATCCCAACGTAAAACGAAAGTATCGAGATAACAATTATAATATCAAATCATTACGCTGACTCGTGATTATTCCAAGTGTTTCAAATACCCATAAGTGCGTAGAACCAACAACCCAACTTCACAAACTACTCAACTCTTAACAAAAGAAATCACTCCAAAAATATATATTCATATATATCGTCAACTCTTAGGCCATATCTAAAGCTTATATTATACTTTGACATCGAAACCAAAATTTATAACAATTGTATTATGCCACATCTGACCGATTACACAAACCTATAAAAATTTACACCTTCATCATTCGGTCATCACAACATCTATAAGTTAGGCTGACAAGTTCCAAAACCTATTTATTTAAATGTAGTAACTTAAACGTCAAACCCAGTACATCTTACTTGGTAACACCAACCATGCGACCCTTAAGTATTATAAAAGATTATCCAATTCTTTATCAAACTAACTCCACAATTATTCTTATTCTCAAAGATTCAAGAACCTAATACAAAACATATTTATCATCAATTTATACCTCATATAATTAAGAGTACAAACTTAAAACCACAAACCATCAAACTATAACCTTATGGTACAAGGGTCATCTCCAAGAAAATCATGACTTCTTCGTCAAAGGAAAAACCTTAATAGTTAAATGAATGACAATACGGTATCTGTGAACCCAACTAGCATAATTTGACACATGCGAACTTAATTCCCAAAAATATATACTAGACTCTATAAAGTAACATTATAAATTCACCAAAGAAGAAAATGATACAACCCTCGATTAATCATTCTTGCGAGGAATCCTACTCTTGCCTCAAGCAATAATTCTATTGCTATCACAAAAACTTAATGCCTCTTATCGGAATTTACCTTTATTGTTCTATTTATCGCTACACCTTCATAAAAAAAATTTCTTGATAGGCCCGCTACCTCTTACCATCACCAACCCAATAATTTACCAATGAAATCATTCTAACTTAAAATCAATAAGTTACTACAAAAAAAATTCAAGTGACAACCTAAATATCAAACTTAGTTTCAACAAAATAAAACCAAATTCCCAAATTCAAAATTCCTTGAGGTCAACCTGTCGTATAACATGTCTTGGGGGATACTGCATCACCACATATTCTTCACGTAAATCGCAATGCATAACTAAGTATTTTAAAACTTTGCTAACATGAAATCTTAAATCATTACATATGCTCCTTATAGATCATAAGAAAAAAAATTAAAAACTTACAGACCGATAGTGAGATTTCTGAGCTTCACGTGGAAGATGGACACCCTCCAAGGACCGTGCTCTGATACCAATTGAAACATCTAGGACTCTTTAAACTTAAATGCGGAATTTTTTTTTTTTAAATAATAACAATACATATATTCCCATACATATATGTATCACATTTAAAATAAAATACTACTTCTTAGTAGTAACTTAAATAAAAATAAACAAATAAATAATTGAAAAGGGTTTCATGCATGAAACAAAAATAGTAAATAATACATGTTTGAAACTCTCATATGGAGAAATAATAAAATAGAAATATGCAACTTGTTTTAAAACTCAACGTCATAAAAATAAATGTATCTTAAAACATCATCTAAAAACTGCAACGGTCACGGGGCCACTGTTTCGTGAGCTCATACATCCTCACCACCGGTAGGAGCTACATAAGTATCATCTGACTCACCTGCACCATATAAGCGTAGTGAGCCTAGGGGCTCAACATGTCTAAACATGGATATCAAGGTTTAAAATAACGCATCACATAATCATACTAATACATATACATGATACATGAGCATGCATGGAAACATTTTTCATAACATAAATGCTGAATCATAAATCTTAAGCATAAACATCATCTTTCTTCATCATACATAACATAGTTGAGCATGGTATTTTTCAAACAGTCTATGGTCCTATCAGTAAGTGTGACGCTTATCTGTGCCGACTGATCAGTCTCATGAACCAACGTACGTGGCGGTGATAAATCACCTCCTATGGTAGTAAACTACCTCATAAATCATATGGTGGATAACCACCCTTATGTCACACTACATCAATTTCTATCAAGAAAATATTTTATTGCTCAACACATACATAATCATAAGCATGTAAAATTTCATGAATGCATGCACTGAAAATTTGTCCTTGATATATATTTAATTAGTTTGTCATAATATATACTTATACTTAAAATATTTTCATGCACTAAAATAATTAAATATATATTTCGGACTTAGGGATTTTTCTTGGTTTCGGTCCAGTCTGTTGGTCTCCCTACTAAGCCCCTTAACTGACTTAAAGCCCATTATCTAACTTACCCCATAATTAATAAATAATTTTGAAAATTATAATTTTTACTAAAATAAAATACTTAAATGTTATTGGGCTTAAATAAAAATATTTAGGCCCATTAACTAATTAATTACTAAATTTCATGGACTGGCCCAATAAAATCACTAACTGGTCCAAAAATTTTTATGGGCCCACGAGCCCATATAAATCATTGGGCTAATTTAAAAATAATTTTGAAAGCCCAAATAAAATTATTTGGAGGCCCAAATAATTTTATTTCTAATTAATTGGCCCAAAAACCAATTAAAACATTAAACATTTAAAAATTAAAATACTCGAGCCCGGCCCACCTAATCCAGACCCGGACTCACCTAACCCGACCCACTACCCTGACCCGTAGCCCCTTTCCCAACCATGTGTGGCCTGCACATAATTGTGCAGGTCTCGGCCGTGTAGCAGCAGGCCTTGTGGATCCAACATCATGAATTAAGAACAAGCAATCAAGGCTAAATTTTTTTTTTTTTTTTAAACAACAAGGCCTCGCTCGATCGGTTGAAATTAGCCGATCGAGCGAGCACAATTTCAGCAACTTTCTGCCCGCTGATTTACATTGTCTCGCTCGATCGGTTGAAGTTCACCGATCGAGCGAGAATGCTCTATGCAGAAAACTCAGAATCTGTTGTTGTTGTATTATGCAATATCTAATGTGCTTGAAACATTCTAAGCATATCCAATTCATGCTAGAATGATCTAAATACAAGATACAAGGTAGAACATGCATACAAACTCAAACCTTATCTTGCACAATTTTCTACAATGTAAGACATCAAACTCAAAAGTTGCATACAAGTATTCAAATTGAATCAAAACTTCCAACAACTAACTTCATACAAGGTTTGACAGCTTATATACTAAAGTGACTCAACTAAATTTTACTTGTAGCAACAACATCAACATCTAGATTAGAGTCTAATCTCAAACCTTTAATACAAACATCAAAACATGAAAGAATAAATGAAACAATGAATTTAACATATCAACATTGGATTCTAATCTAACATGCTTGACATAACATAAACTTCTTCTAACACCCGAGTCTCCACTCTAATCTCTCAATCTCTCACTTCCATGTCAAGTCCGACTCGTATATTCTTCAACCTGATGCAATGCACACATACAAGCAAAGCAACAGCCGGATAACTCCGGTGAGAATAAATCTTAGTATGAAAGACATCTATATAAATCAAGTAGATATAACTTAAACAAGTAAATCTACAAATACAATCATAATTTCCTTATACCCTTATCTGTCGAATATCTTTCAAAGAAAATTCATTCAATAATTTAAAGACTCAAAGTCAAGTCGAGGGTTCAAGGATTCAAGTCTCACAAAATCGATATTTTCAAAAATCATTTCGTTGGGATCCCGGGAATATAATAAGGCCAAAAATCAAGCCTCCCACCTACGCTCCCGCTCGAGGTGGTCAATCTCGTATTTCCTGGACTGTGAACACTATACTGAGAACCGTGGCAAAAGAAATCAAGTCAGATATCTAGCCTCTCATATACAAGTTCACCACGTCCAATATTTTCTTTTCGATTCTGTTTTCAAGGTTTCAAAAGAATTATGGCTCAAGAGGTTTACTCTCAATTCTATAACCAATCTACCATAACTCAACAATTCAGAATAATCTAAACTCATCAATCTTAAATAAATATTCAATCATCAATATCAACAAGTAATCATGTTTAAATCAAACAACTCATATATCAACCAAATCAAATAAGTCAAGTAATTCATTTAGATCATATAAGATTAAGTAAAACAACTAATCATGCATGTATATGATTTAATAAACTCGAAAACCACCACGTTCTCGAGTTATTCTACCTGTCAAGGTTAATGTCGAATCATACCTTGATCTTGATCTTTACTTCTCAAAACTCTTGTAACTTCTAAACAACAACAACAAGCTTCTCAAAATTCTGCTCACTTCACTTCTTGTTCATTCTTCTTTAGTTGTGTCCAACTTGAAGCTCATTTCAAATCAATTCTGGACTCGTCGACTTGACTTCGATACTTTCCAACTTAAATCTGAATTATATTGTTTAAAACTCAACATCAGCTTCAAAACACCATTACAATTCATCAAGCAGCAACTACAATTCTTGATCGATTGACCGGAATTTAAACCGACGGCGCAACGATTCAAATTCGATAAATCCAAAGTCTTACACATCATCTAAAAATTGATCTAAATCTAATATCAACCTCAATATATAAGCCATAATTCGAAAATAGCATCCCAATAATTTCAGAATTTCATATCAATTCAAAATCTTCTACCGACGGCACAACGGACCGGAATCGGAAATTCTAAAAGCATTAACATCATCTTCTCAATCATCTAAACACATATTCATATCAATTCCCATCAGCCATACACGAATTCAGCAGCATAATATTTCCAGAAATTCAGAAAATATTCAAAATTTGATAAACATGCCCGAACGACGATCTTTTCACGATTCGACTTAGATATGCTATCGTCGTATATACTAGAACACGTTTATACAATCAAATCTTAATTCTAAAAATATCTTCAAAATTAAAACATCTCAGAATTTAGCCAAAATTACGTCAGAGTGTAGCACTCGAAGCCGTGATCGCGAATATACGATCAATTTGAAATTCTACCGGCCGGATCGAATTCTATGAATTTTGGAAGAGAAGAATCGACCATTGGAGCTTCTTCTTCAATGTTTCTGTTTCCCCTTCGTTTATTCAGCTGAGTGGAATGAATTGGTTGTACCAATTCATATATGTATCACACGTGTGATCCCACTCACATGCCTAATTGCAATTTGGCCCTCAAATTTGGGAAAATTGCAAATCATTCCCACACAAGCGATTTAATTCAATTTCAATCCTAAATAATTTAAGAATATGAAAATTTCATTCTAAACTCCAAATATTCTCAAATTAAATGTTTTCGGATTAAAATCGCATTTTAGTTCTTGAACTTCTCAATATTTGCAAATTGATCCCTGCTCGAGTTTCTTCTTCAAATTAAATCCTCTTTAATTCCCAAAACTCGGAATTTCAATCTTAATCCTATAAATATTCAATTAGAATATTTATTCTTTTAATTTAAGAATCCCGGAATTTAATTCTCAAATATCCGTAAATTCTCAAATTAAATATTTTCGGCTCGAAAATTACATCTCTAATTTCCATAATTTCCAAATTGAATATTTTCCAAATAAGAAATTTAAATCTCTAATTCCGTAATTAATATTCATATTTTCAGGGTCTTACAATTCCTCCCTTCTAAGGAATGATTTCGTCCTCGAAATCGCATTCAATCGTACTACTAAATCGCGTAAATTGTAAAGCTGACTGAAGTAATTCTTACTTCAATTCTAAGAGCTTTAGATATTTGTTTTGATATCTTATCTTCTTCTTCTTTCTGACCAAAATCTGTATTGATTATTCATTAGATCATAATGAAATTTCTTTCTGAATCAGATATTACTCCGAAAGAACATTTCTCACTGAACATGTTGTTCAAGCTTCAATCTCTTACTCTATCTAATCTGCTCTGTTCAAATTCGGTACGAATCAATCTTCATATTCTCTGTCTTTTATCAAAGCACATCTGATCTGATCACCGATACTTTTGCAATACCGCCTCATCACAAATAAACTTCTGCTTTTCTTCTCATTTCTTAATCAAAAACACGATTTCTATATCAATCGAGTAACTGTTATAGGAATTGCAATAAGCAAGTGGCAAAATCTATCAGTTAGTATCGAATCAGATACTATAGTTCTGAGCAATTTTTTTTTTTTAAATCTGGATAGTCACCTCAGACAATCCATCAATCAAAGGGTGGCATAAGGAAATCAAACACTCAGAACTTCTGAAAATCGATGTCACAATCTACCAACTAAATCTCAAATCTCTATCTCGACAATAAATTTCAACAATTTCCTGTAATTTCATCATATCACTAACTTCTTAACAGCTAGCAACTCATATCGATATTACAGCTAATACAGCATATTCTTGAATCTAACGAATTTTTTTCAATACAAATCGCAAACTCATGACGATTTAAGTAATTTTGAACTAAAATTTGTCGAAAAATTATTCTTGTTTCGACTTTAGAGTTGCTAAACTGATTCATAGATCACTCAGTCTCTTCTTTTCTGCTTCTAATACTGGAAACATAGATATTGGAAACACAATTCTTTCATATCGTCTTCCATTTTCTTTTACCAATACTGATTTCCAAGTAATTCATACAACATTTCCAAACAACTGAATGGATATATAATCTGTTGTAGTGTGCCTTTTCCAGAAGGTGATTTCTCATGTCTAGACTATCTGGTACAAGCAAACGAATATTCATCTCAAAATCCATTATCTCTGAATTGCTATCTTGTCTAGAGACTCACATACAAATCAAAGTCTTTAATCAGTCGATCAAGAATTATTATCCAGTTTTGGAAAAATCTTACAACCAATTCAAAACTCTTACTGATACTCTGAATAAAACTTTCTATCAGTTACGAGCCAACAACATCAAAATATACTGAATGTATATACCAAATGATCAATAACTCTTGAAATTCATAATCAAAGAAACTCACTCAAGTCAAGGTCATCCAAAGAGCAATATTCTGAATAACAAAATCTGCTAAGTGAAAACAACTCACTTGCATCTCGACTTTAAGCGAGTTAATAAAATAAGACTCTATCAAGAAATAAGAGCCAATCAAAATCAATCGAGGTTGAATACAAAACCTCATAATCGATATCAAGAAATTCAAGAGTCATGATCCTATGATATAATAGATTCAGCAACATCAAAGAGAAGGCTCAACTGTAACTGATTTTTCATAATTATCTTATCAGATCTCTAAATTCTTCCCAAATAATCATGATTGATCCATAAACTTATTCAATACCCAAAATAAAGCGGAACCTGAATTTGGGAACTCGTACTATATTTCAAGTAACATAATCAACTTCAATTTAATCTTATTTCTTTCAAAATATAATTCAGCTTTTCAGACTCCATTTGCTGATAACATCTTTTATAGTCGTTCACCCAGGTTAGCACATAGCAACTACTTCAGATAAAGGTTCAACATACAGTTAATGTAACATAATAAATTATGCAACTATATCTGTATGCAATGCACCCAGATTCATAAATATGCAGGCAATTTCTTAAAGCTCAAATGTACCTGTAACGTCATCATCTGGTGCATCTTGAACCGAGGTATCTGTAGATTCTTGTTGCCTACGAGTTGGATCTTCATTCAGGTTTCTCCTTGTTCCCCATGGATTAGGACACACTCTCGAAAAATGTCCCACTTGATAGCAACGATGACATTTTCCTAAAGTTTCTCGGCATTCATCGCTAGCATATTTTCCTCCACAGTGAGAAAATATTCACCGGCATATTCTACTTTCTGACCCAGACCAAGCTGCTTTGGTCTGCTAGAGCTGGAAGAGTCACTCCCAGACTTCTTGAACTGTTGCCTCAAATACTGTATCCGCTCTTCACTTCCACTAATACTACCTCCTGCCTCATATCTGCTCTGTGATGATAAATGTGACTGAGATTGCGGTTGTTCGAAATACTGAGGCACAATTGAACTTTCTTTCTGTCTCTTAAAACCGGCTTCTGCTCTTTTAGCCTTGTCAATAGCATCAGCCAATCTATTCGGTCTCCCCGCATCTATCCAAGCATAAATTTCCGGATTCAGTCCATTGATAAAAGGATTCGTCTGGACTTCTTCATCCTGATTCACGTGAGGAACAAATCGGAGCAAGTTGGAGAATTTAGCAACATACCCGTCTATAGTCATATTTCCTTGTTGCAAGTTAACAAATTCTCCTGCTCTATCTTCTCTATAAGATTTCGGAAGAAATCGTTGACAAAATTCAGTCTTAAATACCTGCCAAGAAATTACTATACCTCTGATTTCCAGACATTGCTTCGTCGCAAACCACCAGCTTCTTGCTGAATCTTGCAGTTGGTATACAACCAGCTTGATTCTTTGTTCATCAGAGTATTCTAAAGATTCAAACAATTGATCAAGCTCTTCTAACCAACCTTCACAAGCACTGGTATCTTCTGTACCTTTCAAAGTTGGTGGATTATACGTCTGAAATCGTTCATATAGCACCTCCATCCGTGTGAGTGTAGCATCCATCGATTCTGATAGTTTACTACAATACTGATCTGTTCAGTCGAAGGTACTGACTTCACTTACGGAGTACTGTTCGATTCAATCTGGGGTGCTTACATCACCCAAAGAACCTGATTTACTTTAAAATAAGATTCATAAGCAACACAGAGATTATACTATTCAAATCATTAAAATACATATAATCTCATACTTTGCCATATTACACATGCTTACAACTCTTCATGCTATTCAAAGAAACATGCTTACAAGGAATTCAAAAATTCATGTGAATTCACATAATCAGGTAAACATGTAAGCATATAAGCATATAATTCCTTCAATCAGTAAATCATGTTTGCATACATTATATCAAAGTAAGTAAAGCATAAATCAAGCAATACTAAAAATGCATGTGACTCGATCTACCCCGCTCAACTTCTATCTTATTCCAAGAACTTACGCTCTGATACCACCTGTTGTGAGGACTCGGGAACTAATCTCTCAAATCATTACGATTAATGCAAGATCATATAATAACATTTAATCCAACATCATGAATTAAGAACAAGCAATCAAGGCTAAAAAAAATTTTTTTTTTTTAAACAACAAGGCCTCGCTCGATCGGTTGAAATTAGCCGATCGAGCGAGCACAATTTCAGCAACTTTCTGCCCGCTGATTTACATTGTCTCGCTCGATCGGTTGAAGTTCACCGATCGAGCGAGAATGCTCTATGCAAAAAACTCAGAATCTGATGTTGCTGTATTATGCAATATCTAATGTGCTTGAAACATTCTAAGCATCTCCAATTCATGCTAGAATGATCTAAATACAAGATACAAGGTAGAACATGCATACAAACTCAAACCTTATCTTGCACAAGTTTCTACAATGTAAGACATCAAACTCAAAAGTTGCATACAAGTATTCAAATTGAATCAAAACTTCCAACAACTAACTTCATACAAGGTTTGACAGCTTATATACTAAAGTGACTCAACTAAATTTTACTTGTAGCAACAACATCAACATCTAGATTAGAGTCTAATCTCAAGCCTTTAATACAAACATCAAAACATGAAAGAATAAATGAAACAATGAATTTAACATATCAACATTGGATTCTAATCTAACATGCTTGACATAACATAAACTTCTTCTAACACCCGAGTCTCCACTCTAATCTCTCAATCTCTAACTTCCATGTCAAGTCTGACTCGTATATTCTTCAACATGATGCAATGCTCACATACAAGCAAAACAACAGCCGGATAACTCTGGTGAGAATAAATCTCAGTATGAAAGACATCTATATAAATCAAGTAGATATAACTTAAACAAGTAAATCTACAAATACAATCATAATTTCCTTATACCCTTATCTGTCGAATATCTTTCGAAGAAAATTCATTCAATAATTTAAAGACTCAAATTCAAGTCGAGGGTTCAAGGATTCAAGTCTCACAGAATCGATATTTTCAAAAATCATTTCGTTGGGATCCCGGGAATATAATAAGGCCAAAAATCAAGCCTCCCACCTACGCTCCCGCTCGAGGTGGTCAATCTCATATTCTCTGGACTGTGAAAACTATACTGAGAACCGTGGCAAAAGAAATCAAGTCAGGTATCTAGCCTCTCATATACAAGTTCACCACGTCCAATATTTTCTTTTCGATTCTGTTTTCAAGGTTTCGAAAGAATTATGGCTCAAGAGGTTTACTCTCAATTCTATAACCAATCTACCATAACTCAACAATTCAAAATAATCTAAACTCATCAATCTCAAATAAATATTCAATCATCAATATCAACAAGTAATCATGTTTAAATCAAACAACTCATATATCAACCAAATCAACTAAGTCAAGTAATTTGTTTAGATCATATAAGATTAAGTAAAACAACTAATCATGCATGTATGTGATTTAATAAACTCGAAAACCACCACGTTCTCGAGTTATTCTACCTGTCAAGGTTAATGTCGAATCATACCTTGATCTTGATATTTACTTCTCAAAACTCTTGTAACTTCTAAACAACAACAACAAGCTTCTCAAAATTCTGCTCACTTCACTTCTTGTTCATTCTTCTTTAGTTGTGTCCAACTTGAAGCTCATTTCAAATCAATTCCGGACTCGTCGACTCGACTTCGATACTTTCCAACTTAAATCTGAATTACATTGTTTAAAACTCAACATCAGCTTCAAAACATCATTACAATTCATCAAGCAGTAACTACAATTCTTGATCGATTGACCGGAATTTAAACCGACGGCGCAACGATTCAAATTTGATAAATCCAAAGGCTTACACATCATCTAAAAATTGATCTAAATCTAATATCAACCTCAATATATAAGCCATAATTCAAAAATAGAATCCCAATAATTTCAGAATTTCATATCAATTCAAAATCTTCTACCGACGGCACAACGGACCGGAATCGGAAATTCTAAAAGCATTAACATCATCTTCTCAATCATCTAAACACATATTCATATCAATTCCCATCAGCCATACACGAATTCAGCAGCATAATATTTCTTGAAATTCAGAAAATATTCAAAAATTGATAAACATGCCCGAACGACGATCTTTTCACGATTTGACTTAGATATGCTATCGTCGTATATACTAGAACACGTTTATACAATCAAATCTTAATTCTAAAAATATCTTCAAAATTAAAACATCTCAGAATTTAGCCAAACTTACTTCAGAGTGTAGCACTCGAAGCCGTGATCGCGAATATACGATCAATTTGAAATTCTACCGGTCGGATCGAATTCTATGAATTTTGGAAGACAAGAATCGACCATGGGATCTTCTTCTTCAATGTTTCTATTTTCCCTTCGTTTATTCAGCTGAGTGGAATGAATTGGTTGTACCAATTCATATATGTATCACACGTGTGATCCCACTCATATGCCTAATTGCAATTTGGCCCTCAACTTTGGGAAAATTGCAAATCATTCCCCAGACAAGCGATTTAATTCAATTTCAATCCTAAATAATTTAAGAATATGAGAATTTCATTCTAAACTCCAAATATTCTCAAATTAAATGTTCTTGGATTAAAATCGCATTTTAGTCCTTGAACTTCTCAATATTTGCAAATTGATCCCTGCTCGAGTTTCTTCTTCAAATTAAATCCTCTTTAATTCCCAAAACTCGGAATTTCAGTCTTAATCCTATAAATATTCAATTAGAATATTTATTCTTTTAATTTAAGAATCCTGGAATTTAATTCTCAAATATCCGTAAATTCTCAAATTAAATATTTTCGGCTCGAAAATTACATCTCTAATTTCCATAATTTACAAATTGAATATTTTCCAAATACGAAATTTAAATCTCTAATTCCGTAATTAATATTCATATTTTCAGGGCCTTACAACCACGGTTCCAACCGATGACTACAAAGCCTTGGCGATCCAAGCTTTCGGGAAACCCGAATCCGCCTATTTATAGCAACTCCAAGAAATAAAACAATCGGCCTTGACCATTTTCAAACCCATTCCTTCACCAGCCGACTCCAAGTCACCCTAGGACACCCCTGACCGAGCCCTCAGCCCTGGACCGAGCCATGCTAGGAAAAACGTGAGCCATGACCATTAACCATCAACCATGCAACAAAACCGTACATACTTGCATAAATTCAACATTTTCATGATAAAAATATGAAATAAAAATATCATGCCTGAATAATATCTCATATGGTGGCCAAATAAAAGTTTTAAACATGCCTTGAATTTATTTGACGTTAGTTGATGTGTGTACGATACTCCGGGACGACGAACGACCAAAAATCCTCAAAGAGTAAAGCTTGATCGGCTAAGGGGCTGATTTTCTGTGAAGGAGGCGTGAGAAAGGTAGAAGAAGGAGATAGGAGGCGGCTGATCAGATTTGAGCGTAGGGTAGGGAGAGATTTTTGGGTGTATTTTTGGGTGGATTAGGTAGAAAATAGATTAATAACTAATATAATTTATTTAGGAAGATAATATACCATAAACTTAAAATTTTAAACTCTTGAAATACATACTAATTTGATATAAAAGTATAAATCCCGAAATATTAAAATAGGCTATTTTTAAAATTCAATAAAAGTCTATAAAGGGACTAATTTTGGCTAAAAATCAACCCTTAAATAAATATATAATTAAATACTAAAATTTTCATGACAAAATACCTTAAAATATTATTTTAAGGCTCATAAAACTCATAAAATATTTTTGGCTAAGAATTTTGGTATCTCGTCCGTCCACGGTCCCGTCAACGCGATCAACTCCATAAAATTCTCAAAAATCTAAAGTCCTAATATTGCGGGTTAAATGCTAAAATAATTAAATCATGCATATAAATCACATAATAACACATAAATACATTTAACCCTTATTTTTAAAAATTAATAATTAATTTTCTCCTAATTATGCATGCGGATTTACGTTTTAAAATTTCCGGGTGTTACAGTATAAATCGTACTAATTATATGCAAACGGTCAGGTTGACTAAACCATTGCATTCTACACCAGCCGGCACTACAACAAGTCGGTCGATCATTACAATAAGTCAGTAGAGATTCATGAAATAGCAGTTGAGATTACGGTCGGTATGACTTTACAAAATGCATTCTTCCTCTGTTGACGTTACAAAGAGACAGTCGAGCAATAGCCTATGTCGGTCGACCAAATGTAAACCACTCAAATTTCTTCCCCGATCGAACAACAATATAGTTACTACTAGAGTCGATACAAATATTTATTAAACAGTTAGCATTAAAGACATCATTGTAAAACATATACACAGAAAAATAAAAGATAAATGTCATTTAACATAACAGAAATAAAAGAAAGGGGGCAGATTTGGAGCATTAATGATATTGCTTACTTTTTGTTCCCTCTTGAAAAATACGAGGGATAAAACAAGGGAAAGAGTTTGTTTGGTACAGGTGTGGGACTTTAAAGCAGAGTGGTCCAGTTGGAAGGAAGTTTCTGAGAATATTTTGGTCGGAGAAAGGGTGGTCCTGGTAGAAAAGGAGCTGCGTTTGCACAGCAGGGGAATACGCACAAAAAAACAAAAAAAAAAAAAACAGGCCCCACGAGTATATGGTCGAGATAAAGGATTACCTAACCATTAACTAATCTGAGCTGGCACCACTTAAGAAATTAAGACCCAATTTAAGGGTCAACTAAGACAGTACATTAAATGAGTCCCTTTGACTTAAAAAATGATACCATTTTGTCTTTATAACAATAAATAAAATATGAGTAATATTATTTATAAAGGGAAATATAGTAATTTAAATTCAATGATTTGATTGATTTAAGATAAATAATTAATGATTTGATTGATGTAAAATTAAAATTAATAGATGGATAAATAATATGATGAGAAGAACGCGAGATTACACAAGATAAGTTTACACATAATTTATTAATACTCATACCAAACGGAGCCTAAATAAATAAATAAACACCTTTAATCCGAGCCCATATTTCTCGAGCAGATCAAAACCTACTTTCTAGTTTGATCATTGTTGGGAACCTCGCAATTTTTTCCTAGGGTTTGTTCATTCTGCGGTAAAGTGCAAGTTTCGCTGTCATATTCGTATCTAGCCTTCTGTTTCTTCGATCACATGCATCAATTGTTTTTGGTTCGAGTTCCGTTATTTTGATGATATTAGGCATTTACTGTGCGGTCTGTGCCTTTGTCTGTCGTCTGCTAGCAAACTACGTCTCGATAATTACTTTGCTTTGGGTTAATTGTAAGGTTAACTGCAATATTAGTGGGTGAATTAGAATCATGGCACCATTAATTTAACTGGGATTTTCGGGTTATTTCATTATCTCATTCATGCTACATTGGGCATGAGTGAGATTCACGCAATGGATTTTAAACCGTTATACTATATTTTTCTTCCGTGAATGAAACAATCAGACCCTAGCTGTTTCACATTTATTACTTTACTTTGCGGCAAATAAATGTCAAGTGCTAAACATGTTCATATATATATATATATACATACTTCATTTGTAGCTCGATCGTTCATGTATCGACCGAAATGTGCCGTGGCGACTGCAATTTGAGGTTTGCTAATCAACCATTCAAAATGTGGTTGTGTAGCGGAGCCAATCAAGTAGGATGCAGACACAAGCATAAACAATGTGCTGGTGACAAGCCCAAGAGAAACAACATCTTCAAATGGCGGCACATGGTTTCTCCTGTACCAATTGGCTTCCTTATGATAAGCCAAATACAGTTGTTTCACCTACGTCAAAATTGCTTTTTTATGTTAGAAACTCGTGTGTAAAACCAACTTATACGGGCCGGTCGGTTCACCATTAATAAGCATATATAAACAAATTCAACATCCTTAAAATTAGGTTAGTTATCTTAAAGATAATGATTTGATATAATTTGCGTGAGTTGAATGAGAACTAATTTGAATAAGAAGTCGACATTTTCGGAGATAATAATAATATATATCGTTAAAAAACAATTCATTGAAATTTTGAGATTACAATAAATAATAAATCGCACTCACGCTTTCTTTAAAATAAGAGCACGCATAATGTTTTCCATGTTTCGATGCCTCACTGTCGAACTCCTCATACATTCTCCAAATGAATTTATAAATTTCTTTCTGGTAATCCGGGAGTCGATCGATCTCTCCAATCTCTGCACTGAAGCACAAGAAATTAATTATCATTAGTTTATAAAAATGCTATGTAATTAATTAATTAATATATATTAATGCGCATCTTAAATATCATGTAGACCACAATATATATACAATAAATCTAATTATAAACTAGATCTCATTATTATTTTAAAAAATATATAGATATTATAGGAAATAAGAGACACCTTCTCAATTTTAGAATTAATAACTGAAACTCCAATCAGTTAGGTTCCGTTTAGATATTTACTTTAAAAACGTTTTTAGTGTTTTACAAGTGAAAAAAAACTGAAAGTATGTGTTTGGATAATTTTTTTGTAAAATGTTTTTGAATTTTTTTAAAGAGTATTTTTTAAGTATAATTTTTAAACACTTGATAGGTGTTTAATTTTAGAATGGAATTATGGATCGGAGGACAAAGATGAACAACATTACTTTTATGATGTTAAAAAATTTCATATGATAATTGTCCAAACACATATTTATTTTTAAAACAACTTTTAAAAAATTTTATAAATTTTTTTTAAAAAAAAAACTTTTATAAAAATGTTTTATAAGTAATTGTCTAAACGAATCCCTAATCTTTTTTCGAATTCAAAGATGGAATAACTTCACTACACTTCTTTTTTTACTGTAAATACTATAACTAAGAGGTGTTTCTAAATATTTTTAGAATGTAACTATGGAAGACAAATGAAGGACAACATTTAAAATTTATTTTAGTACATGAATTATTGATAAAATTTCAAATTGACATCGTACATAAATTATTGAAAATAACTTATTTGATATATGATCCAACTAAAAAATCGATTTTATCCTTTAATAAAATTAATTTTTATTCCAATTATTTTTAGTAAATTCAACTAAATGTACATTTTATTTTAAAAGTAATTTTTATGATTAAAAGTGTAAAAATAAATTTATTTTAATTTAAAAATTATAAGAAATAAGTATCTTACTATTTTTTATAATATATTTATATTCTACTCATTAATATATTATATATTCAAATATAATATATTTTTAAAATATATATTAAAATGGTATAATTATCCATTTTTTAAAAAAAAATTATATAAAAATTATATATTAATAAAATACACTCAATAAATAAATCATGTACACGACTAAAATATATTAATTAATACTGATAATAATATAATAAAATAAATATTTATATTTATATGTAAATTCAAGTACGAATAAAAAAATATAAACTAACAAATTCTTACAAATCGATCAAGTGGAGAAATTTTAGGTCATTAGAATCATGTAAATCGAGACAATGTGTGATATTGTTTTTAATTATATGAGATTTATTTTTTTATTATCTAAAAATTTGATGTTGAACCATTTTTCGAATTCTCAACAGAACAATATCGAAACCCGTTATTTGCAATATTTGTCATCGTTGTATAATTGAGTTAAAAATTATTTATCATGATATATTTTAAATAAATATGATATCTTTAAAATTAATCAATATTGTTAGGAATATAAGTATTTAAGTTTTGGTGTTTGACAAACTATCTCGGACATCAACTAAACTCAACTAAGGCCTAGTTTGGTAGGCGAGATAAAATATAGATTAATTATTAATCTGCCATAATCTTTAGTTTTGTAACGCCCGAAATTATTTAATTTTAATCCGAGAATAATTAATTTGGGAATATTTGGAGTTTTGATTTAAATTCTAATATTCTTAAATTGATTAGGATTGAAATTGAATGAAATAGGAAGTTGAGGACTGAATTGCAATTATTGATAACTTGAGGGGCCAAAGTGCAAAATCCTTATTTTGAGCTGGACACTTGTTATTCCTAAGCTTATTCACGTGTGATTCATCAACTTCTATCAGAAAATCAGAGGAAGAAAACGAGAGTGCAAGAGCAAAGAAACCAAGTTCATTCTTCATTTTCAAATTGAGATATCTTTTGATCCGGTTATCCGTTTTCGATTCCGAAAGATGTTCTGGAATCCTTGCAACGAGACCTTCGAATTGATGTAAGTTTTCTCTTAGTTCATCATGGTTTGGGAATTCGAAATTGAAAGACATCAGATTTGTGCATGGAATGGTGTTGTTGAGCTGCTATAACTTGTTTTATTGAAGTTGGGTTGAAGAATGATTATTGTATCATGTTCTTATGATTTCCCAGCTATGATTCGATCTATATATCTGCTGATATGCTGAGTTTGGAATGATATACAGTTTATATGAATGTTAAAAGTGTTATAGTTGCGTTCGGGATTGCCGAGTGTATACCGATATGCCGTCAAACTCTTGATTTGAAATGTTTTGCTAGTTTGTGCTCGAGCTGCTGTTGAGGTGTATAGTAGCTGATATTTCCTTGGTTGTATGCTCTGTTTTCAGTGTATAAACAGGACACATCGAGCTTGAGAACATCACCTCCGAAACCGATAGAAGAAAGAACGAGGTTGGTAGCGTTTTGCCTTGATGTTTGAGTTGAAAATTGAGCAGATTTTGAGATAGGCTTATGGTTGATCTTTTACAGATTTTGACAAGTTAGAAGACACCATACACATCACATTTGAAAGGTAAAAGTGAACTAGGATTCGATGGGATTATAACTCGTGATGGTTTGTATCGAGTTCCCTAAATCACATACTTATTTTCTTAATTTCTTTTCTATGCTCTTCTATGATTTATTGAATGAGTATTAGATGTTAATGAATGCTTTTGTGATGATATATATTGCATTCATCTTGAAAGACTTATTCTTTGATTTTGAAATGAACGGAAACGTTCGAATAGATGATTTGAGGGATTATATATGTATGGCCTGGGTGGTTGACGTAGCCTAGCGTCTGAAATGCATATGTAGTGGCTTCAAAGTCTAGAGAAGTAAGATAAGTAGCCCCACCTTGATTGGGAGAGTCGGTGGTTAGCTATGATATCTTCTTCTCGGGATCCCAACCGATGAGATAAGAGATTAACCTTGTTTTAAAACATGCATTGTCTTTATTTATATCATGAGTTTGATATATGCTTCCTATGCATGTTTAGTTGCTTTTACTGAGAAATATATTTCTCACCGGAGTTATCCGGCTATTGTTGTGTTGTATATGTCATGGCAATAGGCGGGATTGGAACAGGGCAAAAGCGAACATGAAGAACAAGGGGATGAGAGAATAGCGTGATGATCCGAGTATAGATGGTTTCTTGTGCTGTCAATGATAGTGTTGAGTCCAAACACATGATCATGATATAGCTACTTGTACCAAGATTTGTTGATAATAAGTTGTTGTCTTGTTTATGTATATAGGATTTGGAAAGATGTGTAAATCCTTGAGACAACATGTTGTTGTAGCTTAATGTTTTTACTATCATAATGAATCTTCTATGGTTCATGTGTTTATATTGAGATGATTTTAAGGCATTGTGATGATTCAATTCTATCAACTTTAACATGTGAGAATGCATGTTGGCTTATGATATTTGAATAGGTTTTGTATGAGTTGATATTGGATGAAAAATGCATGAAGGAACTCGTTTTTGACAGCAAAAGTTCTTCTGTTCTTTTTTTTGGAAAATGCTCTCGCTCGATCGGTGAATTATCACGGATCGAGCGAGGCCATTATTGCAGGGACAGAAAACTTGAAGATTGTGGCTCGCTCGATCGGTGAATTGTTGCAGATCGAGCAAGGCCACAATTTTGTTGCACCCGAGAGTTGGGCCTTTGTGCTCGCTCGATCGGTAGCTTTTTACCGATCGAGCGAGGTGCTCTGATTTTAAAAAAAAAAAAAAATTTACTTTGTTTAGTCTTTGATTACTTGACTATTACTTATGATGGTTTGATTAAATGAGAGATTAGAACTCGGGTCATCACAACAGGTGGTATCAGAGCAAGAAAGTTCTGGACTAAGATCGATAGCGAGTGGGGTAGATCGAGTCTTCTTCCTAACTTGTTTATTATGCTATGATTTATTACATGCTTGACTTACATGGTATAAATGCTAGCATGTTTTACTTTCAAGTATTTTATTACATGATGTTGTATTTATTTTATTTGAAAGTATGATTGATAATGATTAAAGATGCATGCTTATTTCACTATCTGACATGATATAAGCATGTGATCTGTTGTTTACGACATGTTACCTGATTATCTGAGTCGATTGGAAGCATGCTATCTGAATACCTTGATTATTTATTTACGATTGAATCAGAACCGAGTCTTGATCAGAGGTAAGATGATCAGAGGAGGACTGAAATAGATTTGATGATTCTGGTATCCTAACCCTTTTGATAATCAGATATGTCTCGACGACCAGGCCGACCTCCTCTCAGACCACAGGTTCCTACTCCTAGGCCAGAGCAGACAGTGCATCCTCTTCCAGAACAAATAGTAGTACCTCCGACAGTGCCTCAAGTACTTCTCGAGATATGACTGATATGTCAGCTACTCCGATGGAAACACTGCTCAAACGTTTTCAATCATACCATCCGCCTACACTGAAGGGTACTGAGAATGCAGTCGAATGTGAAGGATGGCTTGATGATATGGAGATATTGTTTGAATCACTCAACTATGGTGATGAGCGGAGAGTCAGACTGATTGGGCACCAATTGCATGAGGTTGCGAAGAGCTGGTGGTTTACGACTAAGAAGGCTCTGGAGCGTAGAGGAACAGTACTCACCTGGACAGTCTTCAAAACTGAATTCTATCAACGATTCTTTCCGGTGTCTTACCGCAAAGATAAGGGTGCAGAGTTTGCTAATTTGAAGCATGGAAATTTGAATATTGAAGACTATGTTGCAAAATTCTCTACATTGCTACGTTTTGCTCCACACGTTGCTGACAGTGATGAGGCTATGGCTAATCAGTTCATTAATGGACTGAATCCAGAGGTATTTACTTTGGTGAACACAAGGCGACCAAATACATTTGCTGATGTCTTGAACAGTGCCAAGGGAGCAGAAGCTGGTTTGATACAACAGCGAGGAGCTTTGTATTCTGTTCAACCTCCGAGACAGCCACAATCTTCAGCTCCAATTTCACAACAACCTCCTTGGTTTGAAAGTGGTGGCAGTAGCAGTGGCAAGAAGAAATTTTGGCAAGCTCGAGGAAAGCAGTTTAAGATATCTGGGAACAGTTCTTCGAGTTCGAGTGGGTCAAAACCAAAGTTTGGTATGGTTTGTAACAGTTGTGGTGGAAGTCATCCGACTGATCAGTGCCGAGGCGTATTTGGGAGTTGCCATATATGCCATCAGCCAGGACATTTTGCGAGAGTGTGTCCTCAGAGAGGTTCCGGACATTCACGAGGTACAGAGTCATCACGATCAGTGGCTCAACCTGGGAGGCAAGCCTCATCTGTCCATTCCTTCCAACCACCACACCCACAGCAACAACCAAGGCCAGGAGGGAGTCAGACAGGTTTTCAGCCTTCGAGACAACAGGCTCATGTCTTTGCACTGACAGAGGAACAGGCACAGGGAGCACCGGATGATGTTATTGCAGGTAACTGTTCTCTTTATGGTTATCCTGCTTATGTATTGATAGATACAGGTGCATCCCATACATTTATCTCTGAACGGTTTGTGTCATTACATGCTTTGTCTGCTGAATCTTTACCTGTTGTTGTATCTGTCTCTTCTCCTTTGGGGAGAGGTCTTATATCAATTCAGACAGTTAAGGATTGTTTATTACAGTACGACGGTAATGAAATAGAGATAGATTGTTTTGTGCTTGGTTTGTCTGATTTTGACTGCATTATCGGAATTGATATGCTAACCAAGTACAGAGCTACCCTAGACTATTTTCAGAAAGTGGTGAGATTCAGACCTGAGATGGCTGAAGAATGGAAATTCTATGGTAAGGGTTCTCGTGCTAAGATTCCTCTGATTTCTGTATTATCTATGACCCGACTTTTGCAGAAAGGAGCGGAGGGATTTATTGTTTATGCAGTTGATGTTTTGAAAGCTAGCCCGAACCTGGCTGATTTGCCAGTGGTTAGTGAATTTGCGGATGTTTTCTCTGATGAGATTCCAGGACTACCTCTGTACCGTGAGATTTATTTCAACATAGAACTGATTCCAGGTACTGCACCGATTTCGAAAGCACCTTATCGAATGGCACCAGTTGAACTGAAAGAGTTGAAGGATCAGTTGGAAGATTTACTGGCCAAGGGATACATTCGACCCAGTGTTTCTCCTTGGGGAGCTCCAGTACTGTTTGTCAGAAAGAAAGACGGTTCAATGAGATTGTGTATCGACTACCGGCAACTGAACAAGGCAACGGTAAAGAACAAATACCCTTTGCCTCGTATTGATGATTTATTTGACCAGTTGCAGGGTTCTTCTGTGTATTCCAAGATCGATCTGAGATCTGGATACCATCAGCTGAGAGTTAGGGATTCTGATATTCCAAAAACCGCTTTCAGAACCAGGTATGGCCATTATGAGTTTATAGTTATTCCGTTTGGTCTGACGAATGCTCCAGCTGTGTTTATGGCTTTGATGAACCGTGTGTTTCAGAAATATCTCGATGACTTCGTGATTGTTTTTATTGATGATATTCTGATTTATTCGAAGAATTTAATTGATCATTCTGAGCATTTGAGAACAGTGTTGAAGACTTTAAGAGCTGAGAAACTATATGCTAAACTGTCGAAATGTGAGTTTTGGCTGAAACAGGTTGTTTTTCTTGGACATATTATATCCGAAAATGGTATAGCTGTTGATCCAAGTAAAGTCGAGGCAGTGATCAGTTGGTCGAGACCAACATCTGTTCCTGAGATACGTAGTTTCATGGGTTTGGCTGGGTATTATCGTCGATTCATTAAAGATTTTTCCAGTATTGCGAAGCCGATTACTCAGTTCACTCAGAAAAATGCTCCATTCATCTGGTCTGAAGCCTGCGAATCCAGTTTTCTTGAGTTGAAGAAACGACTGACCAGTGCACCAGTCTTGACGATTCCTTCAGGTACTGGTGGTTTCACTGTTTATTGTGATGCATCTCATCGAGGTTTGGGATGTGTATTGATGCAGCGAGGGCATGTGATTGCTTATGCCTCGAGACAGTTGAAGCCTCACGAGACTAGATATCCGATTCATGATCTTGAATTGGCCGCCATTGTATTTGCTTTGAATATTTGGCGACATTATCTGTACGGGGAACAGTTTGAAATTTATTCTGATCACAAGAGTCTGAAATATTTGTTTTCACAGTCAGAATTGAATATGAGACAACGGAGATGGCTTGATTTGCTGAAAGACTTTGATTGTGAGATTAGATACTATCCGGGGAAATCGAATGCAGCAGCTGATGCATTGAGTCGAAAGGTATGTTCTTTATCTCTATCGACAATTGGTGTATCTCATTTGATTGAAGACTGTTGTTGTTCAGGATTAGTATTTGATACGAATTATCAGCCTTTGAGACTTTATCAAATTCAAGTTGAACCAGAGTTACTTTTGAGAATCAGAGAAGCTCAGAAACTTGATCAGAGTGTGCAGAATTCAATTGAGAAAGTCCGGTCAGGGCATGTGTCTGAATATCAGGTTCGAAATGATCTTCTTTATGTTCATAATCGCCTTGTAGTGCCTGATATTTCTGATGTGCGTCAACAACTACTGAAAGAGGCGCATTGTAGCCGTTATAGCATTCATCCTGGTGGTAGAAAGATGTACAATGATCTGAAAGCTCATTATTGGTGGAAACAAATGAAGATAGATATCACTGATTTTGTAGCTCGATGTCTTAATTGCCAGCAGGTGAAAGCTGAAAGGAAGAAACCGCCGCCTGGTTTGTTACAGAGTTTATCTGTGCCAGAATGGAAATGGGATCATATTTCCATGGACTTCGTGACGAAGTTACCTCGATCTTCCAGAGGTTGCGATGCTATCTGGGTGCTTATCGACAGATTAACGAAGTCAGCATGTTTTATTCCTTATCGTATGACATATCGACACGATCAGATGGCAGAGCTTTATGTCCGAGAAGTTGTCAGATTACATGGAGTGCCGAAGTCTATTGTATCAGATCGTGATCCTCGATTTACATCTCACTTCTGGTACAGCTTACAGAATGCTTTGGGTACTCAGCTACACTTGAGCACAGCGTATCATATCCACAGACAGACGGACAGTCTGAGCGTACTATTCAGACATTGGAAGACATGTTGAGAGCTGTAGTGCTTGATTTTGGCACTAGTTGGCAAGAATCACTACCACTTTGTGAATTCTCGTACAACAATAGCTATCAATCGAGTATTGAGATGGCTCCGTTTGAAGCTCTGTATGGTAGAAAATGTCGATCACCTCTTTTCTGGGATGATATTTCTGCAAGTGAAGCTTATTCAGAAAAGAATGAAGACAGCTCAGGATAGACAAGTGAAGTATGCCAATATTCGACGTCGACCTTTGTCTTTTGAACAGGGGGATCGTGTATTTCTGAAGATTTCTCCGTTCAGAGGCACCGTACGATTTGGCAAGCGAGGGAAGTTGTCTCCACGCTACATTGGTCCGTATGAAATTCTGGAGAAAATAGGCAATCTTGCCTATCGATTAGCTCTTCCTCCGGCTTTATCTGGAATACATGATGTCTTTTATGTATCGATGCTTCGAAAATATCTTGCTGATGAATCTCATGTACTTCAATCTGATGAGGCTGAACTCGACGAGACTTTGAGTTATTTCGAAAAGCCATTTCAGATTCTTGATTGTAAGGAGAAGCAACTTCGAACGAAGACTATTCCGCTTGTGAAAGTTCAGTGGAGTCGTCATGGTATTAAAGAAGCTACTTGGGAGACAGAATCAGATATGCGACAACGATTTCCAGAGATGTTTCAATGATGTGAGTCTCCTTTAGTCTTTCTGTTCTTCCTATTATATGATCTGTTGAAACTACTTGAGATTTCGAGGACGAAATCGAGTCTTAGTGGGGGAGAATTGTAATGCCCGGAATTATTTAATTTTAATCCGAGAATAATTAATTTGGGAATATTTGGAGTTTTGATTTAAATTCTAATATTCTTAAATTGATTAGGATTGAAATTGAATGAAATAGGAAGTTAAGGACTGAATTGCAATTATTGATAACTTGAGGGGCCAAAGTGCAAAATCCTTATTTTGAGCTGGACACTTGTTATTCCTAAGCTTATTCACGTGTGATTCATCAACTTCTATCAGAAAATCAGAGGAAGAAAACGAGAGTGCAAGAGCAAAGAAACCAAGTTCATTCTTCATCTTCAAATTGAGATATCTTTTGATACGGTTATCTGTTTTCGATTCCGAAAGATGTTCTGGAATCCTTGCAACGAGACCTTCAAATTGATGTAAGTTTTCTCTTAGTTCATCAGGGTTTGGGAATTCGAAATTGAAAGAAATCAGATTTGTGCATGGAATGGTGTTGTTGAGCTGCTATAACTTGTTTTATTGAAGTTGGGTTGAGGAATGATTGTTGTATCATGTTCTTATGATTTCCCAGCTATGATTCGATCTATATATCTGCTGATATGCTGAGTTTGGAATGATATACAGTTGATATGAATGTTAAAAGTGTTATAGTTGCGTTCGGGATTGCCGAGTGTATACCGATATGCCGTCAAACTCTTGATTTGAAATGTTTTGCTAGTTTGTGCTCGAGCTGCTGTTGAGGTGTATAGTAGCTGATATTTCCTTGGTTGTATGCTCTGTTTTCAGTGTATAAACAGGACACATCGAGCTTGAGAACATCGCCTCCGAAACCGATAGAAGAAAGAACGAGGTTGGTAGCGTTTTGCCTTGACGTTTGAGTTGAAAATTGAGCAGATTTTGAGATAGGCTTATGGTTGATCTTGTACAGATTTTGTCAAGTTAGAAAACACCATACACATGACATTTGAAAGGTAAAAGTGAACTAGGATTCGATGGGATTATAACTCGAAATGGTTTGTATCGAGTTCCCTAAATCACATACTTATTTGCTTAATTGTTTTTCTATGCTCTTCTATGATTTATTGAATGAGTATTAGATGTTAATGAATGCTTTTGTGATGATATATATTGCATTCATCTTGAAAGACTTATTCTTTGATTTTGAAATGAACGGAAACGTTCGAATAGACGATTTGAGGGATTATATATGTATGGCCTGGGTGGTTGACGTAGCCTAGCGTCTGAAATGCATATGTAGTGGCTTCAAAGTCTAGAGAAGTAAGATAAGTAGCCCTACCTCGATTGGGAGAGTCGGTGGTTAGCTATGATATCTTCTTCTCGGGATCTCAACCGACGAGATAAGAGATTAACCTTGTTTTAAAACATGCATTGTCTTTATTTATATCATGAGTTTGATATATGCTTCCTATGCATGTTTAGTTGCTTTTACTGGGAAATATATTTCTCACCGGAGTTATCCGGCTATTGTTGTGTTGTATGTGTCATAGCAATAGGCGGGATTAAAACAGGGCAAAAGCGAACATGAAGAACAAGGGGATGAGAGAATAGCGTGATGATCCGAGTATAGATGGTTTCTTGTGCTGTCAATGATAGTGTTGAGTCCAAACACATGATCATGATATAGCTACTTGTACCAAGATTTGTTGATAATAAGTTGTTGTCTTGTTTATGTATATAGGATTTGGAAAGATGTGTAAATCCTTGAGACAACATGTTGTTGTAGCTTAATGTTTTTACTATCATAATGAATCTTCTATGGTTCATGTGTTTATATTGAGATGATTTTAAGGCATTGTGATGATTCAATTCTATCAACTTTAACATGTGAGAATGCATGTTGGCTTATGATATTTGAATAGGTTTTGTATGAGTTGATATTGGATGAAAAATTCATGAAGGAACTCGTTTTTGACAGCAAAAGTTCTTCTGTTCTTTTTCTGGAAAATGCTCTCGCTCGATCGGTGAATTATCACGGATCGAGCGAGGCCATTATTGCAGGGACAGAAAACTTGAAGATTGTGGCTCGCTCGATCGGTGAATTGTTGCAGATCGAGCAAGGCCACAATTTTGTTGCACCCGAGAGTTGGGCCTTTGTGCTCGCTCGATCGGTAGATTTTTACCGATCGAGCGAGGTGCTCTGATTTTAAAAAAAAAAAAATTACTTTGTTTAGTCTTTGATTACTTGACTATTACTTATGATGGTTTGATTAAATGAGAGATTAGAACTCGGGTCATCACAACAGGTGGTATCAGAGCAAGAAAGTTCTGGACTAAGATCGATAGCGAGTGGGGTAGATCGAGTCTTCTTCCTAACTTGTTTATTATGCTATGATTTATTACATGCTTGACTTACATGGTATAAATGCTAGCATGTTTTACTTTCAAGTATTTTATTACATGATGTTGTATTTATTTTATTTGAAAGTATGATTGATAATGATTAAAGATGCATGCTTATTGCACTATCTGACATGATATAAGCATGTGATCTGTTGTTTACGACATGCTACCTGATTATCTGAGTCGATTGGAAGCATGCTATCTGAATACCTTGATTATTTATTTACGATTGAATCAGAACAGAGTCTTGATCAGAGGTAAGATGATCAGAGGAGGACTGAAATAGATTTGATGATTCTGGTATCCTAACCCTTTTGATAATCAGATATGTCTCGACGACCAGGCCGACCTCCTCTCAGACCACAGGTTCCTACTCCTAGGCCAGAGCAGACAGTGCATCCTCTTCCGGAACAAATAGTAGTACCTCCGACAGTGCCTCAAGTTACTGCAATTCCGAGTAATGAACAGGGAAGTACTTCTCGAGATATGACTGATATGTCAGCTACTCCGATGGAAACACTGCTCAAACGTTTTCAATCATACCATCCGCCTACACTGAAGGGTACTGAGAATGCAGTCGAATGTGAAGGATGGCTTGATGATATGGAGATATTGTTTGAATCACTCAACTATGGTGATGAGCGGAGAGTCAGACTGATTGGGCACCAATTGCATGAGGTTGCGAAGAGCTGGTGGTTTACGACTAAGAAGGCTCTGGAGCGTAGAGGAACAGTACTCACCTGGACAGTCTTCAAAACTGAATTCTATCAACGATTCTTTCCGGTGTCTTACCGCAAAGATAAGGGTGCAGAGTTTGCTAATTTGAAGCATGGAAATTTGAATATTGAAGACTATGTTGCAAAATTCTCTACATTGCTACGTTTTGCTCCACACGTTGCCGACAGTGATGAGGCTATGGCTGATCAGTTCATTAATGGACTGAATCCAGAGGTATTTACTTTGGTGAACACAAGGCGACCAAATACATTTGCTGATGCCTTGAACAGTGCCAAAGGAGCAGAAGCTGGTTTGATACAACAGCGAGGAGCTTTGTATTCTGTTCAACCTCCGAGACAGCCACAATCTTCAGCTCTAATTTCACAACAACCTCCTTGGTTTGAAAGTGGTGGCAGTAGCAGTGGCAAGAAGAAATTTTGGCAAGCTCGAGGAAAGCAGTTTAAGAGATCTGGGAACAGTTCTTCGAGTTCGAGTGGGTCAAAACCGAAGTCTGGTATGGTTTGTAACAGTTGTGGTGGAAGTCATCCGACTGATCAGTGCCGAGGCGTATTTGGGAGTTGCCATATATGCCATCAGCCAGGACATTTTGCGAGAGTGTGTCCTCAGAGAGGTTCCGGACATTCACGAGGTACAGAGTCATCACGATCAGTGGCTCAACCTGGGAGGCAAGCCTCATCTGTCCATTCCTTCCAACCCCCACACCCACAGCAACAACCAAGGCCAGGAGGGAGTCAGACAGGTAGCCAGCCTTCGAGACAACAGGCTCATGTCTTTGCACTGACAGAGGAACAGGCACAGGGAGCACCGGATGATGTTATTGCAGGTAACTGTTCTCTTTATGGTTATCCTGCTTATGTATTGATAGATACAGGTGCATCCCATACATTTATCTCTGAACGGTTTGTGTCATTACATGCTTTGCCTGCTGAATCTTTACCTGTTGTTGTATCTGTCTCTTCTCCTTTGGGGAGAGGTCTTATATCAATTCAGACAGTTAAGGATTGTTTATTACAGTACGACGGTAATGAAATAGAGATAGATTGTTTTGTGCTTGGTTTGTCTGATTTTGACTGCATTATCGGAATTGATATGCTAACCAAGTACAGAGCTACCGTAGACTGTTTTCAGAAAGTGGTGAGATTCAGACCTGAGATGGCTGAAGAATGGAAATTCTATGGTAAGGGTTCTCGTGCTAAGATTCCTCTGATTTCTGTATTATCTATGACCCGACTTTTGCAGAAAGGAGCGGAGGGATTTATTGTTTATGCAGTTGATGTTTTGAAAGTTAGCCCGAACCTGGCTGATTTGCCAGTGGTTAGTGAATTTGCGGATGTTTTCTCTGATGAGATTCCAGGACTACCTCTGTACCGTGAGATTTATTTCAACATAGAACTGATTCCAGGTACTGCACCGATTTCGAAAGCACCTTATCAAATGGCACCAGTTGAACTGAAAGAGTTGAAAGATCAGTTGGAAGATTTACTGGCCAAGGGATACATTCGACCCAGTGTTTCTCCTTGGGGAGCTCCAGTACTGTTTGTCAGAAAGAAAGACGGTTCAATGAGATTGTGTATCGACTACCGGCAACTGAACAAGGCAACGGTAAAGAACAAATACCCTTTGCCTCGTATTGATGATTTATTTGACCAGTTGCAGGGTTCTTCTGTGTATTCCAAGATCGATCTGAGATCTGGATACCATCAGCTGAGAGTTAGGGATTCTGATATTCCGAAAACCGCTTTTAGAACCAGGTATGGCCATTATGAGTTTATAGTTATTCCGTTTGGTCTTACGAATGCTCCAGCTGTGTTTATGGCTTTGATGAACCGTGTGTTTCAGAAATATCTCGATGACTTCGTGATTGTTTTTATTGATGATATTCTGATTTATTCGAAGAATTTAATTGATCATTCTGAGCATTTGAGAACAGTGTTGAAGACTTTAAGAGCTGAGAAACTATATGCTAAACTGTCGAAATGTGAGTTTTGGCTGAAACAGGTTGTTTTTCTTGGACATATTATATCCGAAAATGGTATAGCTGTTGATCCAAGTAAAGTCGAGGCAGTGATCAGTTGGTCGAGACCAACATCTGTTCCTGAGATACGTAGTTTCATGGGTTTGGCTGGGTATTATTGTCGATTCATTAAAGATTTTTCCAGTATTGCGAAGCCGATTACTCAGTTCACTCAGAAAAATGCTCCATTCATCTGGTCTGAAGCCTGCGAATCCAGTTTTCTTGAGTTGAAGAAACGACTGACCAGTGCACCAGTCTTGACGATTCCTTCAGGTACTGGTGGTTTCACTGTTTATTGTGATGCATCTCATCGAGGTTTGGGATGTGTATTGATGCAGCGAGGGCATGTGATTGCTTATGCCTCGAGACAGTTGAAGCCTCACGAGACCAGATATCCGATTCATGATCTTGAATTGGCCGCCATTGTATTTGCTTTGAATATTTGGCGACATTATCTGTACGGGGAACAGTTTGAAATTTATTCTGATCACAAGAGTCTGAAATATTTGTTTTCACAGTCAGAATTGAATATGAGACAACGGAGATGGCTTGATTTGCTGAAAGACTTTGATTGTGAGATTAGATACTATCCGGGGAAATCGAATGCAGCAGCTGATGCATTGAATCGAAAGGTATGTTCTTTATCTCTATCGACAATTGGTGTATCTCATTTGATTGAAGACTGTTGTTGTTCAGGATTAGTATTTGATACGAATTATCAGCCTCTGCGACTTTATCAAATTCAAGTTGAACCAGAGTTACTTTTGAGAATCAGAGAAGCTCAAAAACTTAATCAAAGTGTGCAGAATTCAATTGAGAAAGTCCGGTCAGGGCATGTGTCTGAATATCAGGTTCGAAATGATCTTCTTTATGTTCATAATCGCCTTATAGTGCCTGATATTTCTGATGTGCATCAACAACTACTGAAAGAGGCGCATTGTAGCCGTTATAGCATTCATCCTGGTGGTAGAAAGATGTACAATGATCTGAAAGCTCATTATTGGTGGAAACAAATGAAGATAGATATCACTGATTTTGTAGCTCGATGTCTTAATTGCCAGCAGGTGAAAGCTGAAAGGAAGAAACCGCCGCCTGGTTTGTTACAGAGTTTATCAGTGCCAGAATGGAAATGGGATCATATTTCCATGGACTTCGTGACGAAGTTACCTCGATCTTCCAGAGGTTGCGATGCTATCTGGGTGCTTATCGACAGATTAACGAAGTCAGCATGTTTTATTCCTTATCGTATGACATATCGACACGATCAGATGGCAGAGCTTTATGTCCGAGAAGTTGTCAGATTACATGGAGTGCCGAAGTCTATTGTATCAGATCGTGATCCTCGATTTACATCTCACTTCTGGTACAGCTTACAGAATGCTTTGGGTACTCAGCTACACTTGAGCACAGCGTATCATATCCACAGACAGACGGACAGTCTGAGCGTACTATTCAGACATTGGAAGACATGTTGAGAGCTGTAGTGCTTGATTTTGGCACTAGTTGGAAAGAATCACTACCACTTTGTGAATTCTCGTACAACAACAGCTATCAATCGAGTATTGAGATGGCTCCATTTGAAGCTCTGTATGGTAGAAAATGTCGATCACCTCTTTTCTGGGATGATATTTCTGAAGTACTTGACATTGGGCCTGACATGATTCGAGATATGACTGAACAAGTGAAGCTTATTCAGAAAAGAATGAAGACAGCTCAGGATAGACAAGCGAAGTATGCCAATATTCGACGTCGACCTTTGTCTTTTGAACAGGGGGATCGTGTATTTCTGAAGATTTCTCCGTTCAGAGGCACCGTATGATTTGGCAAGCGAGGGAAGTTGTCTCCACGCTACATTGGTCCGTATGAAATTCTGGAGAAAATAGGCAATCTTGCCTATCGATTAGCTCTTCCTCCGGCTTTATCTGGAATACATGATGTCTTTTATGTATCGATGCTTCAAAAATATCTTGCTGATGAATCTCATGTGCTTCAATCTGATGAGGCTGAACTCGAAGAGACTTTGAGTTATTTCGAAAAGCCATTTCAGATTCTTGATTGTAAGGAGAAGCAACTTCGAACGAAGACTATTCCGCTTGTGAAAGTTCAGTGGAGTCGTCATGGTATTGAAGAAGCTACTTGGGAGACAGAATCAGATATGCGACAACGATTTCCAGAGATGTTTCAATGATGTGAGTCTCCTTTAGTCTTTCTGTTTTTCCTATTATATGATCTGTTGAAACTACTTGAGATTTCGAGGACGAAATCGAGTCTTAGTGGGGGAGAATTATAACGCCCGGAATTATTTAATTTTAATCCGAGAATAATTAATTTGGGAATATTTGGAGTTTTGATTTAAATTCTAATATTCTTAAATTGATTAGGATTGAAATTGAATGAAATAGGAAGTTGAGGACTGAATTGCAATTATTGATAACTTGAGGGGCCAAAGTGCAAAATCCTTATTTTGAGCTGGACACTTGTTATTCCTAAGCTTATTCACGTGTGATTCATCAACTTCTATCAGAAAATCAGAGGAAGAAAACGAGAGTGCAAGAGCAAAGAAACCAAGTTCATTCTTCATCTTCAAATTGAGATATCTTTTGATACGGTTATCTGTTTTCGATTCCGAAAGATGTTCTGGAATCCTTGCAACGAGACCTTCGAATTGATGTAAGTTTTCTCTTAGTTCATCAGGGTTTGGGAATTCGAAATTGAAAGACATCAGATTTGTGCATGGAATGGTGTTGTTGAGCTGCTATAACTTGTTTTATTGAAGTTGGGTTGAGGAATGATTGTTGTATCATGTTCTTATGATTTCCCAGCTATGATTCGATCTATATATCTGCTGATATGCTGAGTTTGGAATGATATACAGTTGGTATGAATGTTAAAAGTGTTATAGTTGCGTTCGGGATTGCCGAGTGTATACCGATATGCCGTCAAACTCTTGATTTGAAATGTTTTGCTAGTTTGTGCTCGAGCTGCTGTTGAGGTGTATAGTAGCTGATATTTCCTTGGTTGTATGCTCTGTTTTCAGTGTATAAACAGGACACATCGAGCTTGAGAACATCGCCTCCGAAACCGATAGAAGAAAGAACGAGGTTGGTAGCGTTTTGCCTTGACGTTTGAGTTGAAAATTGAGCAGATTTTGAGATAGGCTTATGGTTGATCTTGTACAGATTTTGACAAGTTAGAAAACACCATACACATCACATTTGAAAGGTAAAAGTGAACTAGGATTCGATGGGATTATAACTCGAGATGGTTTGTATCGAGTTTCCTAAATCACATACTTATTTGCTTAATTGTTTTTCTATGCTCTTCTATGATTTATTGAATGGGTATTAGATGTTAATGAATGCTTTTGTGATGATATATATTGCATTCATCTTGAAAGACTTATTCTTTGATTTTGAAATGAACGGAAGCGTTCGAATAGACAATTTGAGGGATTATATATGTATGGCCTGGGTGGTTGACGTAGCCTAGCGTCTGAAATGCATATGTAGTGGCTTCAAAGTTTAGAGAAGTAAGATAAGTAGCCCTACCTCGATTGGGAGAGTCGGTGGTTAGCTATGATATCTTCTTCTCGGGATCCCAACCGACGAGATAAGAGATTAACCTTGTTTTAAAACATGCATTGTCTTTATTTATATCATGAGTTTGATATATGCTTCCTATGCATGTTTAGTTGCTTTTACTGAGAAATATATTTCTCACCGGAGTTATCCGGCTATTGTTGTGTTGTATGTGTCATGGCAATAGGCGGGATTGGAACAGGGCAAAAGCGAACATGAAGAACAAGGGGATGAGAGAATAGCGTGATGATCCGAGTATAGATGGTTTCTTGTGCTGTCAATGATAGTGTTGAGTCCAAACACATGATCATGATATAGCTACTTGTACCAAGATTTGTTGATAATAAGTTGTTGTCTTGTTTATGTATATAGGATTTGGAAAGATGTGTAAATCCTTGAGACAACATGTTGTTGTAGCTTAATGTTTTTACTATCATAATGAATCTTCTATGGTTCATGTGTTTATATTGAGATGATTTTAAGGCATTGTGATGATTCAATTCTATCAACTTTAACATGTGAGAATGCATGTTGGCTTATGATATTTGAATAGGTTTTGTATGAGTTGATATTGGATGAAAAATGCATGAAGGAACTCGTTTTTGACAGCAAAAGTTCTTCTGTTCTTTTTCTGGAAAATGCTCTCGCTCGATCGGTGAATTATCACGGATCGAGCGAGGCCATTATTGCAGGGACAGAAAACTTGAAGATTGTGGCTCGCTCGATCGGTGAATTGTTGCAGATCGAGCGAGGCCACAATTTTGTTGCACCCGAGAGTTGGGCCTTTGTGCTCGCTCGATCGGTAGCTTTTTACCGATCGAGCGAGGTGCTCTGATTTTAAAAAAATAAAAAAAAAATTTTACTTTGTTTAGTCTTTGATTACTTGACTATTACTTATGATGTTTGATTAAATGAGAGATTAGAACTCGGGTCGTCACAAGTTTGGTATTGAGACACAAAATGGGAGACTACAATCCGCGCTGGTGCCCTGGTATTGTGATCCAATTTGGTACAGTAACCAAGATTAAAGGATAATTGACCTTTCTACCCTTCTCCCTAATATATCTATTCTCCTTCCCTTTTCCTTTCTAACCCATTGATCGCATGAAATCAAGCGCGTTTTCAATTTTCAATTTTTTATTTCTTATGCTCTTCTTGGTCACCTAAGTCACGACAAGTTTTCTTGTTACTGCAAGCATCTTCAAATTTCTACTGAACAAAGTTGTGGTTTGAATGGAGATTTCTTGATCTCTGCATATGGAGTAGGGTGTGATGTAGCCTAGCATGGATCGTTTCTCTCGTCGATTGCATCCTTCGTCATTTCCTGTTTTGGAATTTTTTTCTGAAACATTTTTTATCAAGGCTTGGACGGAGATCTAGGAACAAGGCTTGGACGGATAAGGATTTTGCCGGACCGAGATGAGAGAATTTGTAGGACAACGGCGTGAGGGTCTTTGGTGAACACAAGCACGAACTTAGCTATTTACAGGGCATTGGGAATGATTTCTTGTTGGGCAAGTGGGTTGGTTGGAAGTCTTTTTGTAGGGATACGTACAAACATAATTTCTAAAAATAAAAACACTTTTATCGTCATCATAAAAATTTACCAAACGAATACTAAAATTATCACAAATTTTACATATCTCGACATTATCAATCAAAGCCCGTATACATTATTAATCTCATCTCACTTATCAAACGCAGCCTAAGAGATCATATAAATCAGAGAGCAGGTCAAAGCACAAGCAGATCAATTGGTAAGCAGACCAATTGAAGATCAGATCAATCAGTTAGCATATCAAAGCACAAACAGGTCAGTTGAAAGAAAAATGCGAGATAAGTGAGTTGGAGAGAAAGTGTATAGGGGCATAAATTAAATGAAAAAAAAATTGGAGAAAATTCATCACGTCACCAAAAACAGTTAGAATAAGCTACCCGCATTTAACAAAGTAATAAAGATGCATGTATATATAGTTCTCTAAGATAGCAAATCCGGCCATGATTGGAGACAACATTATATTTCTCCACAAGATCAAATGATACGCGCGCGATTATATCACAATATGGGATCCACAAATAGAGCAAGAATATGTGACTTGATTACTTCTTCTGGATATGTAAACCCATCACCCTTCTCCAAACAGGTTATTGCTAATCGACCGTAACTGAGGAATGGCCTGAGACATTGTCTTGGTACGGACACCGTTTCCACCCATTCTTTATTCATAGTCATCCACATTTCTTCAGCAAGTTGAGCGAATTTATTCAGCGCTTCTTCTTTTGACACACCATATTGCTTCATATAGCAATCCACCGCAGTTACATTTTCGCCATCATTAAAGATCTTGCTCTCACGCTACAAAGTGAATAAATTAATATACATCAAATAATTAATAAATATCTATATATATTCCTTCATCGCTTAAGTATATGAAGGTAGTGTTTGGGAAAGCTTCTAGTAAGCACTTTTCAGTTTTTTTTTTCCACAAAATTTCAAAATTTTGCGAAGGAAAAGCTGAGAAATGCTTCTTAGAATTCTTTCCCAAACACTACCTAAATGCATTATACACATATATATATCTATACATACTTCATTTGTAGCTCGATCGTTCATGTATCGACCGAAATGTGCCGTGGCGACTGCAATTTGAGGTTTGCTAATCAACCATTCAAAATGTGGTTGTGTAGCGGGGCCAATCAAGTAGGATGCAGACACAAGCATAAACAATGTGCTGGTGACAAGCCCAAGAGAAACAACATCTTCAAATGGCGGCACATGGTTTCTCCTGTACCAATTGGCTTCCTTATGATAAGCCAAATACAGTTGTTTCACCTACGTCAAAATTGCTTTTTTATGTTAGAAACTCGTGTGTAAAACCAACTTATACGGGCCGGTCGGTTCACCATTAATAAGCATATATAAACAAATTCAACATCCTTAAAATTAGGTTAGTTATCTTAAAGATAATGATTTGATATAATTTGCGTGAGTTGAATGAGAACTAATTTGAATAAGAAGTCGACATTTTCGGAGATAATAATAATATATATCGTTAAAAAACAATTCATTGAAATTTTGAGAGTACAATAAATAATAAATCGCACTCACGCTTTCTTTAAAATAAGAGCACGCATAATGTTTTCCATGTTTCGATGCCTCACTGTCGAACTCCTCATACATTCTCCAAATGAATTTATAAATTTCTTTCTGGTAATCCGGGAGTCGATCGATCTCTCCAATCTCTGCACTGAAGCACAAGAAATTAATTATAATTAGTTTATAAAAATGCTATGTAATTAATTAATTAATATATATTAATGCGCATCTTAAATATCATGTAGACCACAATATATATACAATAAATCTAATTATAAACTAGATCTCATTATTATTTTAAAAAATATATAGATATTATAGGAAATAAGAGACACCTTCTCAATTTTAGAATTAATAACCGAAACTCCAATCAGTTAGGTTCCGTTTAGATATTTACTTTAAAAATATTTTTAGTGTTTTACAAGTGAAAAAAAACTGAAAGTATGTGTTTAGATAATTTTTTTGTAAAATGTTTTTGAATTTTTTTAAAGATTATTTTTTAAGTATAATTTTTAAACACTTGATAGGTGTTTAATTTTAGAATGGAATTATGGATCGGAGGACAAAGATGAACAACATTACTTTTCTGATGTTAAAAAATTTCATATGATAATTGTCCAAACACATATTTATTTTTAAAACAACTTTTAAAAAATTTTATAAATTTTTTTTAAAAAAAAAAACTTTTATAAAAATGTTTTATAAGTAATTGTCTAAACGAATCCCTAATCTTTTTTCGAATTCAAAGATGGAATAACTTCACTACACTTCTTTTTTTACTGTAAAGATACCTATAACATATATATATATATATATATATCATCAAATACTAAAAATATGAAGCCATTCATTAAACTAATTCATTTTTTTGTTTGTTTGTTTTGTGATATATATTTATATATCTCTATACATGCATATGTACCTTTGTAATACTTGGGTAAATATCTCAAGGTCTTCAAGTGGAGCATATGTGTCATATGTGTCATCTAATACAGCAGTCAGTTGTACGGCTTTAGCAACGGCCGTTCGAGCAAAAGAATATTGAGGTTCATAATTCATACCCACTCCCCAAACATAGGATTCCACTATACGATCTCTCACGTAAGGAACTTTCCAACAAATCTTCGAATCCCTCCACCATCTGTACTTAATTGCATCAAACATCAAATATAATCGATCATCAAATAACGTGTTGAAATATATATGAGGTGTAGATGTAATTATATATAAGTACTAATTAATTATATATATACGCATGCACCTTGTGAGATCAAATAGCTCTTTCTGATACAAACTTTGCAGATAGTTGAAATTTAGTTTGGCGAACCTAACGATGAGTTCGTTGCTTGATTCCTCTTTTTCATATATAGGGATGTAATATCGCGCCCCTATGATAGGAACTTCCCGATGAATGGATTGATGTAAGGCTCGTGAAACTTTCTCTCTAATTAGTAAATTAGAATCGATTTCGGATCGGAAACGGTTCAAATGATAGGTTGTGAAAGTGATTGCCTCTTCCAACACATTCTCCCCTTGAATCCTCACTCCCGTTGCCTCGTAAAGGCTTAACAAACCCTTTATATCACTTTTCAAATCAGAAGAGAATTCGTCGTCCGTGTCCTTCATGAACCTGTCGAAAACGCCTGTGGAAAACACCCAGTTTTCATATATAATATAATAGAGTAAGATATGTCATTATATAGGGTACGACAATCCAGTTAATATTACAAATAAGATGAGATAAAGAGCAAAATACCACAAGGAATGATATATCCATGTTGCCTAAATAACCGAAACAACAGCGAAGTATTGAACAAGTCATACTTCTCCATTGCTATAAAATTTGAAGCAGAAGATTCACGAAAAATCAGCTCCAAGTGTTCATCGATCTCCTTCTCAAAGTGATAGGATAATCCCAGACGTTCGAGTAAATCGATTAATGCTATTTTATCAGTACTGGTTTTGCTTTCTTTAGCCATCAACATTTCCCTCACTTGTTCCCTCAATGGAGCAACAGATTCATCATACTTCACTTGTACCTGTGAAATATATATATATATATATACATCGCGCGAGTACTCATCATATATATATACTTCATGCGCCAATATGTATAGACTTGCACAAAAGTGGATCGGAGAGCAGTATTATTAATTTTTATGTAATTAGGTAAAGGAAATCGATAGAAAATATATAAAGGAAAAAATAATTAAAGGGTTCCCAAAACAAATCACGGATGAATAATATTATAATATTACCTCATGAGTATCTATGTTTTTAGAAATGAAAGTATCACCCCACATGCTCGGAAAACTCTGTGCCGGTTGGCCAATCTCGTTCTTGGAATGAAAACCTTCGGAAGCCATTGTATACTATTTATGTATGTTTTCTTTTCGAAAAGAAGTATGTGTTATTTATGTTTTGATTGTAGCAAATTATCAAAGAAACCAGCACCAATTTATGGGCTAACAAGTTCTAGCAGCTTGACTTCTTGTGTATTATTTTTATCATGGTCCAAGATATATTAAACGATTAAATTTTACATGTTTTATCAATCTACATTTTAGGCTTGTCATGCATTTAGGTCATGTGTTACACATATATATTTTATAGAGGTTTTTTCAACTTTCGTATACTGATTTATGCAAACAATAGATAAAAAAAAAATGGAATTTTGAGTAAATTGAAAAATTTTTAGTTTTAGAGTTAAATATATATCTTTCATTTTTTATATTTGTTCTTTTTCCGATGACGTAAAATTATATCTCTCTACGTCATTATTGCGTAATATGGAAAAATGACTAGTTAAAATTTCAAAAAAAATCAAAAAATAACGGACAAAAAATGGAAATTAATAATATAAACAACCAAATAAGAATATATGTTTCCCTATACTTAACAGACATATATAATATCATCTTGAGGTTTCAAGACTAGTATCCGATCGTTGAATGATAATATGGTAAAATTGCAAATTTGGTCTTGTATGTTTGTCATTTTACGATTTTGGTCCTCTATGTTTTCATATTTTAGTTTTAGTCCTACATGTTCTGATTTTTGCCAATTTTTGTCATTTTTATTCGAAAATGCTTACGTGGCATTGTACACGTCAGCTCCACATCAACACTGAATTGGTGCCACGTCAGCGCCACTTCGGAAAAATGACTAAAATTGCCAAAAAAATAAAGATAGCGGACTAAAACTGAAATCTGAAAATATAAAGGACTGAAATCGCAAAGTGACAAACATACAAGACCAAAAGAGCAATTTTTCCATAATAATATCGAAGGGTCTTATATACAGAGAGTTTACATAATTTTCGTAAATAAACTTTTATCAATTCCAAAACCTCACGAAACATATATTACTCACATGTAAACTATTATTATTCTAGCGTCCCAGAACCCGTATTACGTGCTTGCATATCGTTATTTTGTTCCTATTTGTTTTTGTTTTATAAATTTTTGTAATTAAGCTGTAAAATAAGAATATATATATATATATATATATATATATAACTAAGTCAAAGTATGGAGGGAAATAAAACTAAATAACTAAGTGCATTATTAGTATATTAAATTTGTTTACCAAATTAAATTATTATTCACTTCTGTCCCTTTATTAATAGTTTAAATAATTATATTTCTAGAATTGAAATATTTGTCTCGAGTTCGAGACCCAATTATTACAAAAAGAATTGAAATATTTAATATCTATAGTTTTTGGTTTCCCTATTCAGTTTAATTATCTTCAAACATAACTTGAGTTGAATCCTCGTTAGGTTGTGTTGCGGGAAAAAAATCATATGTTACGTACGTGCACGGGTGGCTATACAAAAGAAAGAGGGTAATGAACTTATGTCAGGGTAGGGATAAAGTCAAAAGGGATCATTAATACTTACATCCTCCTCTCGTCAACTTTATTCATTTTTTAAATTTTAGTTTCGTTTAGAACGTTTTAAGTTTTAGGTTCGTTTAGAACATTTTTAATATTTTATAAGTGAAAAAAAAATTAATATTTTTGAAAATTATTTTATTAAAATATTGTCCAAATACATATGTTAAGTTTTTTTTTCATTTATAAAATATTAAAAATGTTTTTAATGAGAAACTAAGAGGCGTTTCTAAATGTTTTTAAAATGTAAGTATGGAAGACAAATGATGGACAACATTTAAAATTTATTTTAGTACATGAATTATTGATAAAATTTCAAATTGACATCGTACATAAATTATTGAAAATAACTTATTTAATATATGATCCAACTAAAAAATTGATTTTATCCTTTAATAAAATTAATTTTTATTCCAATTATTTTTAGTAAATTCAACTAAATGTACATTTTATTTTAAAAGTAATTTTTATGATTAAAAGTGTAAAAATAAATTTATTTTAATTTAAAAATTATAAGAAATAAGTATCTTACTATTTTTTATAATATATTTATATTCTACTCATTAATATATTATATATTCAAATATAATATATTTTTAAAATATATAATAAAATGGTATAATTATCCGTTTTTTAAAAAAAAAATTATATAAAAATTATATATTAATAAAATACACTCAATAAATAAATCATGTACACGACTAAAATATATTAATTAATACTGATAATAATATAATAAAATAAATATTTATATTTATATGTAAATTCAAGTACGAAGAAAAAAATATAAACTAACAAATTCTTACAAATCGATCAAGTGGAGAAATTTTAGGTCATTAGAATCATGTAAATCGAGACAATGTGTGATATTGTTTTTAATTATATGAGATTTATTTTTTTATTATCTAAAAATTTAATGTTGAACCATTTTTCGAATTCTCAACAGAACAATATCGAAACCCGTTATTTGCAATATTTGTCATCGTTGTATAATTGAGTTAACAATTATTTATCATGATATATTTTAAATAAATATGATATCTTTAAAATTAATCAATATTGTTAGGAATATAAGTATTTAAGTTTTGGTGTTTGACAAACTATCTCGGACATCAACTAAACTCAACTAAGGCCTAGTTTGGTAGGCGAGATAAAATATAGATTAATTATTAATCTGCCATAATCTTTAGTTTGGTATTGAGACACAAAATGGGAGACTACAATCCGCACTGGTGCCCTGGTATTGTGATCCAATTTGGTACAGTAACCAAGATTAAAGGATAATTGACCTTTCTACCCTTCTCCCTAATATATCTATTCTCCTTCCCTTTTCCTTTCTAACCCATTGATCGCATGAAATCAAGCGCGTTTTCAATTTTCAATTTTTTATTTCTTATGCACTTCTTGGTCACCTAAGTCACGACAAGTTTTCTTGTTACTGCAAGCATCTTCAAATTTCTACTGAACGAAGTTGTGGTTTGAATGGAGATTTCTTGATCTCTGCATGTGGAGTAGGGTGTGATGTAGCCTAGCATGGATCGTTTCTCTCGTCGATTGCATCCTCGTCATTTCCTGTTTTGGAATTTTTTTTCTGAAACATTTTTTATCAAGGCTTGGACGGAGATCTAGGAACAAGGCTTGGACGGAGAAGGATTTTGCCGGACCGAGATGAGAGAATTTGTAGGACAACGGCGTGAGGGTCTTTGGTGAACACAAGCACGAACTTAGCTATTTACAGGGCATTGGGAATGATTTCTTGTTGGGCAAGTGGGTTGGTTGGAAGCCTTTTTGTAGGGATACGTACAAACATAATTTCAAAAAATAAAAACACTTTTATCGTCATCATAAAAATTTACCAAACGAATACTAAAATTATCACAACTTTTACATATCTCGACATTATCAATCAAAGCCCGTATACATTATTAATCTCATCTCACTTATCAAACGCAGCCTAAGAGATCATATCAATCAGAGAGCAGGTCAAAGCACAAGCAGATCAATTGGTAAGCAGACCAATTAGAGATCAGATCAATCAATTAGCAGATCAAAGCACAAACAGGTTAATTGGAGAGAATACCAAAGCACAAGCAAATCAATTAATGAGCAGACCAATTGGAGATTAGATCAATATATAAGCAGACCAAAGCACAAACAAGAGCGGATCAAATATAACTTATCAATAAACCAGTTGAAGCTAACAAACTTTGGATAAGATTTCCCGTACATAAAAAAAAAAAAAAAAAAAAAAGCAAAATGTGCAGCGCACTAACAGTGTACTACTGTCGAGAATGATGGTGTGGAAAATGACAAAGAAGCGGGCTTTCAATGGGTAAAAAAAATAAATAAATGCACTAATTTAATGAAGAAGTAACATAATGATTTCTACAAATTCAATATCCCAAATTTGACCATAAATTTTACACCATTTTTCAACTCATGCTCATGCAATTAATACAAGTCATTCATATATTTTTGGGCAATGTAGTAGATACAAATGGAAAAACTTTGTCTGCTGTTCATACTTTTATAATAGAAATAGATGAATTCGAAGAGCATCAAATTTAAGTACTATAACAGAAACAGACATTTAAAATTTCAAAACTTGGTATTCGATATTCATAAATTCATAAGTCGTCGTACTCGTGAGACTGCATGATTTGACGTCGTTCATGTTCGTAGTCTGCGTGTCTTCAAATTTCAATTCAAAAACAAATATAATTCGTCTTAAGATTATTGATATGAGACTTCTCATAAACATCTTGACGGGATCTGCAACCTGAAGATAACTCAAAAATTACGTTAGCAAACTCGAAGTCGATGCAAGAGATAACTCTTTGTCCTTAAAACGAATTTACCTCACACATGGTATTAACGGGATATGACACTTATAAGATGACATTTGCTTAATTTCGATTCATATATAATTAAAATCTCAAGAGTTCTGTTTGTTTATTTTCGATTCATTAAGCCTAAAAATTCCAACATTTTTTTGTTTCCCGTTTCAATTTATCTTCATTCGTAATTTGGAGTTGAATCCCCGTTTGCTCAATGTGCTGTCGAGGTATACCGTATACGTATGTCATTTTCACCATATTTGAGAGTATTTTGGTATTGTCTCATTGTCTGTCATTCCGGAAACAAAAAATTCCTGTTTTTCTCTATCTTATATTATATCATGTAAATTTTATTTATCACATGGACGTATTATTATTTTAAACGTTGAATTAAAGCATAACTGAACCAGTTAAAAATTTTGACCTATGAAAAATTAGAATATTTATTATAGAAAAAATGATTTTTTTCGTCCTATTAATAACTTGTCTATTTTTCAGTTTTGGTCCATAATTATCTTTTTTTTTGGTCCATAAATTTTTAAATTTTGATTTTAGTACACTAAATTTTAATTTCGGTTATTTTGGTCTAATTGTTGATGTGACAGCTTGACTATCATTATTCTCTAATATCACATCATCATTTTCCAATGTTACATCAGAATTTTTCGGTGTCACATCAGCGCCAAGTTGGACCAAATAATTAAAAACTAAAAATTATTATACTGAAATCAAACTCTGAAAAGTTATTAGACAAAAAAAAAAACAAAAAGTTAATGAATGAAAAAAATATTTTTTATTTATTATAATATTATATTAGGTTATGTTATATTATATTATATTACATACAAATATCTCTACCGCGTCTTTAATATAGATGACTATTAATTATAATTAGTGTATGGTTGTGGCCTTTTAGATAATTGTTTTTTGGAGTTAAATTTATTTATTTTTATCTAAAATCACAAACAATTATATTGGATACATACACATGCAGTTTTGGACTAGGTTTTGTTATCATGTGTTCAATTAAAATATTATTATATGGTTTGAATTTTTATTTAATTATTTTGTTAAAAAAAAATAGTAAAAATCATTTGGTTGGTTTTGTTCGGGTTTATAATTTTATGGTTGGTTCGGATTCGGCGAATTGAAACACCTAATAAAATGTGTTTTGCATGTCATTCCTATTTTTTAAAACTAAAACTTTACATTTTTTAATTTTAATCGTTGTCAATGAAACTTTATTTTGGCTATATGGTAGAGTTTGGTACTTTCATTTATTTGTGTAATAAATATATTATAAATTTTGTGCATATAACCTATAAATTTAAATAATATATAAAAGAGGTTTTTTTTATTATATGTTTTAAATTATTATTATTATTATTATTATTATTATTATTATTATTATTATTATTATTATTATTATTATTATTATGTGTTTTGAATTTTTATATAATTATTTTGTTAAAATAATAAAAAATCAAATCGAGTCGGTTCGGATTGGGCAAATTTTTAATGATACCTCACGTCAACCCTACTTGAACTCATCTTGTTTGGCACCCCTAATTATACTGCACAACGAAAACATTTTTTTTTTAAATATATTAGTTTCCTCCTTTATATGATACTATAGTTCATGTGACGCATGTGTTACGTATGTGACATAAATGACAAAACGTGAATATCATATATTTCACGTGCATGAGACATTTTTTTTCAACATATTTGATTTTATTGAATACAATAAAATAAAATATTTTTTAGTAGTTTATTTTCAAAATTGAAAATCTAAGGCAACATCATACTACATGAATAAAAATTTAATCCAACATCATCGAACAAAAATAAAATTTATGTTTGGCCTGTGAGTAATAAAGATAAATTTGTTGTGACACCCGGAGCCAAAATGTCCTAGGGCATGGTCCGCGACTCCGCAATATGAGTGGTTAATACCTGAAGATGGAAACCCCACCAAAAAGAATGGGCGACGGATGACATGAATGAACCGATCTCACACCGGAATGAGAGGTACAAAAGATTAGATATGTACAACTCATATTAAGAAGGTGCATCTTCTTTTCTGGAGCTCGTCAATCACATAAGAACTCCAAAGTTAAGTGTGCTTTACTTGGAGTAATTATAGGATGAGTGACCCCTGAGAAGTTTCCCATGATGCATGTGAGTGAGAACATAAGCACGCTGAAAAGACTCGTTTTGATACAGTGGGACGTTACAAATTATATCAGAGCTTGACCTCTCCTAGTACGGTGTGGTTCGGGGATGAACCAGGCGGAAGCAGGTGGGCATGTGACACCCAGAGCCAAAACGTCCTAGGGCGGTACATGGTCCGCAATATGTGTGGTTAATACCTGAAAGATGGAAACCCAACCAAAAAGAATGGGCGACGTGTGACATGAATGAACCGATCTCTCACCGGAATGAGATGTACAAAAGATTTGATATGTATAACTCATATTAAGAATGTGGGTCTTCTTTTCGGGAGCTCATCACATAAGAACTCAAAAGTTAAGCGTGTGCTCGACTTGGAGCAATTTTAGGATGAGTGTCCCCTGGAAAGTTTTTCATGGTGCGTGTGAGTGGGGACATAAACACGCTGAAAAGACTCGTCTTGATACAGTGGGACGCTACATTTGTATTTTAAACAAACTGTTATGTTTATTTATGATTCATTTTTTTTTCAATAAATGAAATGATATATCATGATAACATAACATTCTACAAAAAAAATTGTCAGAATTATATCATAAATTAAACTAACGATAAAAACATATCTACAATATTTTCAATATATATATGGTACATAATCACATAAACTTCAAAGACACATTGATATATACTAAAATTTTTAATAATAGATTCATTGAAAACATGTATATAAACTACACCAATATAAAAAGACAGATTATCAACCAAAAAAAAAAATTAAATATTAACTCCCAGTGTAGTAAGCATATTCTAAAATTTAAGTATAACACCTTGAACACTGACAACATCAATTATATCATGAATATTTATATATATACATACTGATGATAACACTTATATTTTATTTAGATGTTACTATTCCAAATTAAGTATATCAATATATATAGTTAACAGTGACTAAAAACTATCTTTGTATTCATATTTTGCCATTTTATTTATCAATGAATAAAGTTTTTTCATCAGCTCAATCTTTCATCTTATAATATGGTACACTATCAGCAGAGGATCTTTCGTTGCTTCGGTAATGGATAAGTTATTCTCAACGCTATTTTCTGGTTCAACTGCAGAATTATTGCATCAATTTAATTCTGGGATTCTATAAAAAAAAAATGATATATTCAATTGGTAAAGGGATCGCATAAAGATAGGACATGAAAGTTGATACAAATATATCTGCTAGCTATTAAAAAAAAGTCTTCTCGTGCATATTTTCTCAAACAGGTTAAGAGCACTTTTTTGGACAATAAATAAAAGGTTTTTCTGCTACGTGTACACGAAAAGTTGTACTTTGGATTACACATTGTATTTAAAATTACACAATACCCTATATGCATTTTGGAATTTTTTTTGCAAATAAAATGTATGCATAATTTTGTGATCTCAAAACAAACATGCAACTCAATTAATAACACTATGTGTTTATGTAACATTTTCCATAAGTAAATGCGTTATAAGACTCAAGAGTTAAAGATACTATTTCAAAATCAATTTGATCAAAATTTTCTAATAGTAATGGTTGGAAAACGAAATTAGCGTCTTAAACTTAATACATGTACAGTAATTTTGTAAAAGACCAATCAAAGTGTCATGGGCTTGAGACAGGCCATATGGGTTGGGCCTCAGTTCTAGCCTGAAGAACATTGGGCCGGAGATTGCCCCCTTCCGGTCATGCATATTTAAGTCTTCCTCTTGACCGAATCTGTAACCAGGTGTGGTAAAAAATACCGAATTTTCGGTATATCGAAGTTATCGTACCGAAAAAATATCGAATTTACCGAATTTTTGGTATACCAAAGATTTTGGTACGGTATGATAACAATATTGAATTTTTCGGTACGGTAACAGTATGAAATTTGAAAATTTCGTTATATAACGGTATACCGAAATACCGAAAAATATTTAAAAAATTAAAAATATATAATATTTATAAACAATAAATATATAAATTTTAAAAAATATAAGGTTTTTTTCTCGGTATAAAACGGTATATACTGATACCTACCGAAATTTCGGTATACCGTAAAATTTTGGTATGATCGGTATGCTATTTATATATACCAAAAATTTCGGTATACCAACTTTCGATATGCCTAGAGTTTCGGTACGATATCGGTATATATTTTTTATACCGTAATTTTCGATACGGACATATGGTATACGGTATTCGATTTTCGGTACAGTACGGAACGGTATACCATCCCTATGCATATTTCGGAAACTTAATTTTAAAGATTTAAAGGTCTCATTATATCTTGAAAGCTTAATTTTTATAAGTGACACTATTTTTATTCTTGTAATCTAAATTCTAGATCGATTTACTTGTTTTTCACACTAAAAAAATATTTTCGTGATGTATTGCATTGGATAATTGAATGTAATTTTTGTTTTGTAATTTTACCTCACAACAAAAATGAAATATTCAATTGGTAAAGAGATCACATAAAGATAGGACATGAAAGTTGATACAATGATATCTTCAGCTATTAAAAAAAAGTCTTCTTTTGCATATTTTCTCAAACAGGTTAATGACACTTTTTAGGACAATACATGTACACGGAGGGTTACGCCTTGAATCGCACATTGTACTTAAAATGATACAGTATCCTACATGGATTTTTGAATTTTTTTTCAAATAAAGTGCATGGATAATTTTGTAATCTCAAAACATACGTGTAACCTAATGAGTAACACTACGTCTACATGTACATGTAGTATTTTTCATAAGTAAATCAAAATTCTCTAATAGTAATAGATGAAAAATGAAAGGATAATGCTACATGTATACGGAGGTTAATTTACACGTTGAGTTACACAATATTACACTTAAAATTACATGATTATCCCTGCATTTTATTTGGAAAAATCTTTCAAAAATGCATGTAGGATAATCATGTAATTTCAAGTGCAATATGTAATCTAATGTGTAACCCTCCGTGTGTATATAGCATAACCCAAAACGAAATTAGCATCTGAAATCCCACTGAATGAGCAGTGTTTCACTCAAATGATAAGCTTTCACAACATTATCACTAGTAGTTTAAAAGATTTGTGTTGCTCCATTATAACTAAAAGATGAACCATGCATGACGTTTAAAATATTTGAGTTGCACTATTATCACTAAAAGACAAACCATGTCGTTTGAACTGTTGTGCGGTTTAAAAATTTTGAGTTGCACCATTATCATTAATACCACTAAAAGACAAACCATGTCGTTTGGACTGCTGTGCTGTTTAAAATATTTGAGTTGCATTATTACCATATTTGAGTTGCACCATCACCACTAAAATATTTGAGTTGCACAATTACCACTAAAATATTTGAGTTGCATCATTACCACCGGCATGTCGTTTGGACTGCTGTGCTGTTTAAAATATTTGAATTGCATTATTACCATATTTGAGTTGCACAATTACCACTAAAATATTTGAGTTGCATCATTACCATCAGCTATAACTTTTGGTAAAGCAGCAAGTGCTCGTTCATACAATTAATATTAATTACAAATTCACACACATCAACTTATGGAAAATTTTGGAATTTAAATAATTATGATGATTGATAACATGTCATTAATATTTCGAGCCACGAGGGTTAATAACTTAATTAATGCCTGTTCAATAATTTTGTAAAAGCCCAATTAAAGTGTCGTGGGCAGGAGACAAGCCACGAGGGCCTCTGTTATACCCTGGAGCGGAGAGCATCGGGTTGGAGATGTCCCCTTCCAGCGTGCATATTTTAACTCATAGCTTCAAATAAATAAAATTTCTTCCATTTTGCATTCTAAAAACAATCCAATTTTTTCAAATATTAGTAAACTTGTGTGCCAATACTTGGGTGCGACAAATTTTTCAAGCCAAAATTTTTTAAAATTTTATATTTTGAATCGAGCTCAGACTCGAATATACTTAATTCGAATATTAAATTTTACTATGATTTAACTCGTTTTGATTCGTTACACAATTAGGAGAGATGATAACGAATATTGAGGACCGACCGCATGGACAAAGAATTACACCGGAACAAGAGATAACGAGTGGAGATCGCGTGATGGGTTCAGTTGACCGAAATATAGTGAGTGAGTTCGAAATTTTTTATTTATAATAATAATAATAATAATAATAATAATAATATTTTTTACAAAATTAATTGAGGCCCAGTCATTAACATCCTATGCCAGGGTAGGGGACAATTGCATCAACACCCCATGTGAAAAGTCTAAAAGACATAAAACACCTTGTGTAAAATTAATAGCATGTTAGACCCTATGTTTTAAAAAAATTAGCATAAAAACCCCTATGAAAGGATATAAATGTGCCCGAGTTTGTATAACATAAGGGTGAAATACGCTATATTTTAGAAAACTGAGGGATGCATTAGCCAATTAATATTTCTTAAGGAGTTTTATGACTTTTAGACTTTTCACTTGGAATATTAATGCAATTAGCCCGCTAGGGTAGTACCAATTAAAATCAAGCATCCAATGATTCAAATCTATAACATGGGCTTAATTAATGATATATTATTGATGTGGTAAATCATGAGACATTAATATATGGTTAGGATAATACACAAGGTAGATTGAACTCTACCTCTTGGCAATTAAGAGTGGCGCCTGCTTTTTCCATTTTAATGAACCATGATATTTGGGCAATATACGGATTGATTTTATTCAGTTTATTACATGATATTTTTATGCAGATAATAAAATGCATGGAAACAAACAGGACATTACAGATGATCCAAGCATGTACTGCTCACTGATCTTATTAAACATAACATGCATAATTCTCTCTACGTACGATAGCGAATCCGGCCATGAACGATTATATGGGATCCACAAATAGAGCAAGAATCTGCGACTTGATCATTACTCTTTCTGGATATGTATACCCATCTTCACCCTTGTCGTAACAAGCTACGGTTAATCGACCAAAATTGAGGATTGGCTTGAGAAATTGTCTTGGAACGGACACTGTTTCCACCCATTCTTTATTCACACTCATCCACAAATCTTCAGCAAGTTGAGCGAATTTATTCATAGCCTCTTCTTTTGACACACCATATTGCTTCATATAGCAATCCACTGCAGTTAGATTTTCGCCGCCATCATTGCTCTCACGCTACAAAGTTATGAATATATATCAAGGGTACATACATAAAATAATTATGGTAGTTATGGAATAAGGGTATTTTGGAGATAAATATTGGTATGTCATACCTACCAAAGTAGTTATTATATGTGGCTCAACTTTAATAATATAGAATATATATATATATATATGTGTGTGTGTGTGTATGTGTGTGTGGTGCGCGCGTGTGTGTAGCTAGTATACATATTTTAGCTAGTATACATATTTATACGCACTTCGTTTGTAGCACGATCGTTCGCGTATCGACAAAATTGAGCCATGGCGACTGCAATTTGAGGTTTGCTCATCAACCATTCAAAATGTTGTTGTGTAGCAGAGCCAATCAAGTAGGATGCAGACACAAGCATAAACAATGTGCTGGTGACAAGCCCAAGAGAAACAATATCTTCAAATGGCGGCACATGTTTTCTCCTGTACCAATTGGCCTCCTTATGATAAGCCAAACACAGTTGTTTCACCTACGTCAAAATCGCAGCTTTTTTATATTAGAAACCGATCATGTGTACTACACATCGATCGTATACTTTGTGCATGTGAGTTGAGTGAGAATTAATGTGAATAAGAGCTAGCTTGACATTTTTGGAGATAACATTATACCATTATTAAAAATAATTTATTAAAATTAATTATAAATAATAAATCGCATTTACTGTTTCTTTAAAATAAGAACTGACGTAATGTTTTTCATGTTTCGATGCCTCACTGTCGAACTCTTCATATATTCTCGAAATGAATTTATAAATTTCTTTCAGGTAATCCGGTAGTCGATCGATTTCTCCAATCTCTCCTCTGAAGACACAAAAAATTAGTTAATAAACACGCTAAATATTGCATGCTTATCATAATATGATGTCATTCGATGCATGTATACCAATATGTATTATGTATATAAGCTAGATCTCATTATATATTTAAAAAAAACAAAAAGAAAGAAAAAAAGAAAGAAATTTAATGATATAAAGAAATTTAATCTTTATTATTTTTAGCTAAATTTTTTGCACTTAAAGAATATTTATTTAGGAAAAAATTAACACATGAAGTCCAAAATAATTGATCATCGATCGAAGATAGATTTGGGAAAAAACAGAAAATAAGGGGTGTTGGGAGAAACAAGTAGAACGTGGGTCTTGTGATGAGAAGTTGAATTTAGAATTAATGGATCATTGATATTATCATATTGTTATTCAATTGTTTTTATCTATCAATAAAATTGAAATGTATTTTAGTCTACACACATAAATTATCAAATCAGTTTGAGGCTTTACGAGAGTACTGTTTTGATCTTGACAATTTCTCAATTTAGAAAAAATTAATAACCGACATATTCTTTTCTTTTCTTTTTTTAACTGTAAAGATACAATTATAATATATCATCAAAGACTTATAAAAATATGATTCAATAGAACTTCAAATTTTCAATACACATAAAGATAGGAAAATAATGAAGCCATTCATTAAATTAATTCAATATTGTTTGTTTTGTCTATATATTATATATACGTACGTGTGTATGTAATAATCGATACCTTTGTAATACTTGGGTAAAAATCTCAAGGTCTTCGAGTGGAGCATAAGTATCATATGTGTCATCTAATACAGCAATCAGTTGTACGGCTTTAGCAACGGCCGTTCGAGCAAAAGAATATTGAGGCTCATAATTCATACCAACTCCCCAAACATAGGATTCCACTATACGATCTCTCACGTAAGGAACTTTCGAACTCATGTTAGAATCCCTCCACCATCTGTACGTACGTACGTGCATCAAATTAAACATGCATAAATATAATAATCGATCATCAAATAAAGTGTTGAAATATAATTAATATATATATATATATATGCATGCACCTTGTGAGATCAAATAGCTCTTTCTGATACAAACTTTGCAGATAGTTGAAATTTAGTTTGGCGAACCTAACGATGAGTTCGTTGCTTGATGATTCTTTTTCATATATTGAGATGTAATATCGCACCACTAGGATAGGAACTTCCCGATGAATGGATCGAAGTAAGGCTCGTGAAACTCTCTCTCTTAGTAAAGGATCGATTTCGGACCGGAGATGGTTCAAATGACAGGTTGTGAAAGTGATTGCCTCTTCCAACACATTCTCCCCTTGAATCCTCACTCCCGTTGCTTCGTAAAGGCTTAACAGACCCTTTATATCACTTTTCAAATCTTCGTCCGTGTCCTTCATGAACCTGTCGAAAACGCCTGCGGAAAAGACCAGTTTTCGTACATTATTAGTACACATATGTCATTGTAATTATAATGCATGCATGACAATCCAATTATATATAAATATTACAAACTAATTAAATAAGATCATCAGATAAAGAGCTAGCAAAATACCACAAGGAATGATATGTCCATGTTGCCTAAACAACCGAAACAACAGCGAAGTATTGAACAAGTCATACTTCTCCATTGTTTTAAAATTTGAAGCAGAAGATTCACGAAAAATCAGTTCCAATTGTTCATCGATCTCCTTCTCAAAGTGATAGGATAATCCCAGACGTTCGAGTATATCGATTAATGCTATTTTATCAGTACTGGTTTTGCTTTCTTTAGCCATCAACATTTCCCTCACTTCTTCCCTCAATGGAGCAACAGATTCATCATACTTCACTTGTACCTGTATAAAAATATATACATTGATCGAGTACTAATCATATATATATACTTCTTCATGCACCAATATGTATAGTAATAGTATAGACTTGTACAAAAGTGGATAGTAATATTAATTTTTTTATGTAATTATAATTAGGTAAAGGAAATCGATAGAAAATATATATATAAAGGAAAAAATAATTAAAGGGTTCCCACAACAAATCACGGATGAATAATATTATAATATTACCTCATGAGTATCTATGTTTTTAGAAATGAAAGTATCACCCCACAAGCTCGGAAAACTCTGCGCCGGTTGGCCAATCTCGTTCTTGGAATGATCAAAACCTTCGGAAGCCATTGTATTTATGTATGTTATATATTCTTTTCGAAAGAAGTATGTGTTATTTATGTTTTGATTGTAGCAAGTTATCAAAGAAACCATCCCCAATTTATAGGCCAACAAGTTGATCATCTTGTGTATTATTTTTATCATGGTCCAAGGATATATTAAACGATTAAATTTTACATCTTTTATCGATCCACATTTTAGGCTTGTTACGCATTTTAGGTTATGCAAAGTGAAAACAATAGATAAGAAAAAACTGGAATTTTGAGTAAATTGAAAAATTTTCAGTTTTAGAGTTAAATATATCTTTCAATCTTTGATATTTTTGTTCTTTTACCGATGATGTAAAATTATATATGTCGACCTCATTATTGCGCAATATGGAAAAATGACGGGTTAGTGTAACAGACAATATTACCAATTTCTAACAGAAGATTTTCTCCCTTGTTGCAGAGATGTACGTGCACGGGTGGCTGTACAAAAGAAAGAGGGCAACGAAATTATGTCGGGGTAGGGGTAGAGTCAAAAGGGATTGATGGTTGCATCTGCCTCTCATCAACTTTACTCATTTTTTTAAAATTTTAGGTCCCTTTTTAACGTGTAATTCAAAAAAAAATTAGTATTTTATAAGTGAAAAAAAAACTTAAAATATATATGTGTTTGAACAAGATTTTTATAAAATATTTTTGAAAATTATTTTATAAAATATTTTTGAAAATTATTTTATAAAAAAATGTTCTCCAAGTATAATTTTTAAAGAACAATGAAGAGTTGTTTTTAAATAAATGATGAACAATATTTAAAATTCATTTTGTTAGTGTAACAGACAATATTACACCAATTTCTAACAGAAGATTTTCTCCCTTGTTGCGGAGGTGTACGTGCACGGGTGGCTACAAAAGAAAAAGGGCAATGAAATTATGTCGGGGTAGGGATAGAGTCAAAAGGCATCGATGGTCGTATCCGTCTCTCATCAACTTTACTCATTTTTTAAAATTTTAGGTCCTCTTTTAACGTGTACTTCAAAAAAAAAATTAGTATTTTATAAGTGAAAAAAACTTAAAATATGTGTTTGGACAAGATTTTTATAAAATATTTTTAAAGTTATTTTATAAAAAAATGTTCTCCAAATATAATTTTTAAATAACAATTAAGAGATGTTTTAAATGTTTTTAGAATAGAACTATGAAAGACAATGATGAACCATATTTAAAATTCATTTTGGTACACGAACTATTGATAATATTTCAAATTGACATGGTATAATGCATTATTGAAAATTACATAATTATATTGATACATGATCCAACTAAAAGGTCGATTTTATCCTTTAGTAAAATTAATTTTTATTCCAATTATTTTTAGTAAATTCAACTAAGTGTAAATTTTATTTTTAATGTAATTTTATTGATTAAAAGTGTAAAAATAAATTTATTTTAATTTAAAAATTATAAGAAATAAGTATCTTACTATTTTTTATAATATATTTATATTCTACTCGTTAATATATTATATATTCAATTATAATATATTTTTTAATATATAATAAAATGGTATAACTATCCATTTTTCTGAAAAATATTTATATAAAAATTATATATTAATAAAATACAGCCAATAATAAATCATTTACACGACTAAAATATATTAATACTTATAAAAATATTGTAAAATAAATATTTTTTTATTTATATTTAAATTGAAGTACTATTAAAAAAAATATAAACTTACAAATTCTAACAAATCAAGTGGAGAAATTTTAGGTCATTAGAATCAAGTAAATCAAGACAATGTGTGAGCTTGTTTATATGAGATTTGTTTTTTTATGATCTAAAACTTTAATGTTGAACTATTTTTTGAATTCTCAACAGAACAATACCGAAGCCCGTTATTTACAATATTTTTCGTTGTATAATTAATTTGAGTTAACAATTATTTATTATGATATATTTTAAAAAATAATTTGAGTTAACAATTATTTATCATGATATATTTTAAATAACTGTGATATTTTTTAAATTAATCAATATATTACCTTGAAAATAAAATTATGTACTAAATCAAATTTTAATAATAGTAATTGGACTTAATAGCAATTTAAATTAACTGTAAACTTGAATTTTAATTTGATCATGTAGAATTAAACCATTTACAATAGTTCATGTATTAATTTGACATTTTATCAAAAGTTCATATATCAAAATGAATATAACTCCTTTTGAAATGTTAAAATATTTTTTATAGAATAGTTGTCCAAACACGTATTTATTCTTAAAAACAACTTTTAAAATTATATAAGTGTTTTTTTAAAAAAAATTATAAAATATTTTATTCTTAAAAACAACTTTTAAAATATTTTATAATTTTTTTAAAAAAATACTTATATAAAAACGTTTTATAAATATTTATACAAATCGAGTTTTCTCCAAATTTGAGAGTACGTATCTAGATATAGCATGTCGCACCAAAAAAAAAAACAAAGAAAATTCGAAATTTGCTTCATTTGGTTAAAAATCTTTGTCTTAAAAAAGTAGTTATCGGTCATTATCATCGTCTAACATCCAATAATGTGGTTAAGGCCTATTTTTTAAAACCAAAATTGAACATTTTGACTTATTATCATGTTAAATGAAACTTTATTTGGCTATATGGTAGAGTTTGGTTATTTCATTTATATATATATATATATATATATATATATATATATATATACAATTTTGCTATTATGCCCACTCACCGTGTCCACTTAATATGTCCACCATGAGGTGACACTCAACTATTGGATGTGATGAATTGTGCGTCCAATAGTTGAGTGTCACCTCATGATGGGCACATTAGATGGACACGGTGGATGGGCAGGATAGCAAAACTATATATATATATATATATATATATATATATATATATATATATATATATATATATATATATATATATTGGTGCGCGCTCAGTCCACTTATTTGTTCTCCATGGTATTAGCTAGGGATAACTATTATATGTTTTTCTTATTATTATTTTTTTTTAAAACCTATAAGTTTTTCTTATTGGATACGTGGACAACATAAATTGCTAATTCTTTTTTAGCAATTAATTCCCTTTTATAACTTCTATTTTCAAAATAGTATTATTTAGTAAAAATTTTATAATATAGTCTTAAATTATTTAAAATCCTGAAATACTGCCCATATTTCAATTTGTGTAAAACCAGACAATATCTACATGACAACTTTCCTTCCTTTCTATTTGGTTTTTCGGTTGTGTTTGTTTTGATCATGGAACACATCTTGACTTCATAGTGTTTATTTGAGGTAGCCCATCCTCACACTTACATATGTGATCTCTTTTTTATTCAACGATACTCCATTTTTTCCAAGTAATAAACCATTAAAAGTTCAAAACATAACCTCGATGCATTGGTAGGCTACAACACTCTCTGTCTTAGAAATGAGTTGGAAAAAATTTACTAAGTGTTCTCCCAAATTTTCATATTTAGTTGTCTCATTGAACGAAGATCATGTGATCTCCAATATACAAAGTTGGGTGTCCATTATGAAAATTTTATTTTGTATGTTTTAATCTTAGATCTCTAGGTAATCTATACAATTTATCTCAGTGTAATGTCTTTGTAAACGGACTGGTCAAGTTATCCTTTTACTTGAAAAATTCAATAGTAATAACTCGACTAGAGATCAAATATTGAACAATGTTATATCTTTGATGAATATATCAAAACTTGTGATCTCCATATATACATGCATATTGCTTTGTATCTTGCAATAGCAGATTGCTTTTTTTCTGGTGTGATTTTTGTTGAGAATACATGTCGTCAGTAAAATCATTTCTCCCCAATTTTTGGGTGATCATAACTAGTTTGAATTATTCCCGTTGCAATTGTCATTCTCACGAACAATCTCTGAGGCCGACAACGCCCTTTGGATTGCGGCACTAACTTCTGTGGAGTGTGTAAGAGGGTAGGAAAACTTTATCCAAAAGATGCGGGGTAAACTGATCATAGGTCAGTTTATGTAGCTTCAGTTTGGTTGTCTTATGTATCGTTAGTTGAGCTCATGCAAGCGGCTTGTTTGTCAGTTTAGCGCTTCTTTCTTTATGCGACAGTTTCAGTTTTGGATTTAGCGCTTCAGTTTATCCTTTTTCAGTTTAGCCTTGATTCATCAGTTAGCTCATATCGATTTAGGGCTCGACTGATATGTAAATACCAAAACTTGATTTCTCAACACCTTATAATATTGGAATCAATTTAAATTTTTGATATAAATAATCATAATGGATTTCAAATCCTTATAATATTGGAATCAATTTAAATTCATTGTGGCAAAGGGTGTTTGACAGAGCTTATATGCTTTTTAAATCTGTGAAAAACAACAGTTTTAAGTTGTCGAAATAAGCTATTTGACATCTTATAAGATGTTTTTTAAAAAAAAAATCGTTACACCCCTATTTTTTTTTAGAAATGCCTTATTTTAATATTTTATTTTCCATGTTATCTTTGTATATTTTGTTATTTTTTTGCCCAAATTTCACATTAACTAAAAACTGAACAACCACTCATTTTTCTCATTAACCTAAGATAATTTTTTTATTTTTTATATAAAAATTTATGATAAAATTCTAAAAATATTTTTGTATATATACAATTATTTATATTACCTTCATAGTATTATATATATTTTGGTAATTTTTACAATAAAAAGATCTCAAAATATTATCTGAAAATGGATTATACTATAAACTTAACATTATCTCATAAAATAATTCCGTTGTTTTTAAATATGCTAATTTTTTTGTCTTATTGTGTGACTTTGTTTTAAATATGATGTTGAATATATAATCTAAAAAAGGCTTATATTTAAAAAAAAATTAATTCAACGTTATCTCGTAAAATGATTTTGCTACTTTTTAAGTATTCTGTTATATTTTTGGGGTCTTATTACGTAACATTTTTTACATGTGCATCTAAAAATAGATTGGATTTTGCTGTTTTTTAATTATGCTATATATTTTTTGGTCTTATTTGTGTAGTTTTTTTTTTTAAATCTGTTGCTAGATATCATCTAAAATTAAATTATACCGTTTATAAAATTTAAATTTAACATTATCTTTACGTAATATTATTAAATATGTCGTTGAATATATAACCTAAAAAATGAGTATAAAATTTAAATTTAGCATTATCTCGTAAAAATGATTTTGTTGTTTTTAAAACATGACATTATTTATTTTTCGCTTCTTTATGTAACATTTTTTTTAAATCTGCTGTTGAATTTTTTGTGTCATTGTGTATCATCGTAAAAATTTAAATTTAATAAATGAATATGTTATTTTTATCTTTTTAAATCCAAAATTTGAATTTATTGTTATCTAGGAACTGCTTTTCATCTTTTTAAAAGCCAAAATTTGAATTTGTTGTTATCTCGTAATATTTTTCTGTATTAATGACTAATTATATTTTTCACAAATAGATTATTTGTTATTTTTTATAATTGCATTTTTCTACTTTTAGTAATGAGTTTTAGACGAGGAAAATTGAGCTTTTTTTAGCAGATTTTTCTGCATATATATACATATATCTATAGAGTTCTTTTATGGTGTCCAACACTATATGCCCACCATGTACAAGTCAACTCATCTATTATACCGGTCAACTCATCCATTGTACATGGTGGGCATGAAGTGGGCATATAGTGTTGGGCATAATAAAAGAACTCTACATCTATATATATATATATATATATATATATATATATTGATATAGATATTTAAATAATAATGTAAAAAATAATGGAGTTATGGTTTGAAGTTTTTTTAAATGTGCACAGTGCATCGATAAATATTATATTAAAATTATTTTTTTAGTAGACTTGACAAAAATCAAAGACACAAGCATTTGATAAATTTATTTCAAATTAGTCATTGATATTATAAAGGTTTGTTATTAATATTATTTAATAGATATAATAAAAATTATTTAATTATTTATTTTTGAGTTATTTTTTAATGTTTATTGATAATTTTTTCCAATAGGCATCCCATAATTTATAAGATTTTATTAGGGTAGTTGCATGAAAATCGAAGAGACAATCATGAGATATTTTGAAATTACCCAATGGAGATGAGAGAAAAAAGTAATGATATACATTTTTCATTTTTATAATTTTTATTGATAATACTATATATTTAAATTAATTTTTTTAGCGAAAAAATTGAAGCTTTTTTTTTTTGGAAGAGTTGCTTGTTTATATATATATATAGGTATAGATATAGATATAGATTTTCTATAAACAAAGAACAAAAATTTAAATATTCTTTAATTAAATTATATACTTATTAAAAAAATTTGTTTACTTATGAGATTTATTTCTCCAATAATTATAAATTTGACATAACCGAAATTTTTTATAGTTGTTTTAAATATAGAAAAGTAATATAAAACTCGAAAACATAATCGAAATTAAATAAAATGATATAATCAACCACTTAAATGTAATTTATGTTTTTAAAAGTTCTCGTATCCAATTTTGAATTTTTTTTAAAAAAAATATCACTTTTTAAAAATTCGTATTAATTTGTTATTTGTTTTCAAATATTTAATGTTGTATATGTCAGATATACTGATTTTTTTATTATTATTATTAAATTGTTACTTTGGCATAAATATACTACTGTTGACATTTATTTTTTGTACAAAAATATTTGCATTCTTTTAACTCATATTAAATCATGAAATTTGAATTTAACATTCAACTCTATCTATTTTTTTAAAATAGTACGCGTTAATCTTTGTTAGACATACATTCAATTTTTTGGAATATGTACATGCATTTAACTTATTTGATGACTATCACTATAATTAATACTTTCTATTTATAGTATTGAATTTTAGGCGAGAAAACTCAAACTACTATTTTTAGCAGACTTGCTTGCCTTTATATATATATATATATAGATTATCTGTTTATTGTCACATAATAAGAACTTTTTACACACAGTCTATGTTCATGTTGTGTGTTCGTATGATTGCAATTGGCCTTTTAGATAATTGTTTTTTGGAGTGAAATTTATTTATTTTTATCTAAAATTACAAACAATTATATTGAATACATAAACAGTTTTGAACTAGGTTTTGTTATCATGTGTTAAATTCAAATATTATTATATGGTTCGAATTTTTATTTAAATATTTTGTAAAAAAATAATAAAAATTATCAGGTTGGTTGGGTTCGGGTTTATAATTTTACGGTTGGTTCGGATTCGAGTTTGGGTAACTTTCACTCTTATCCACCCGAATTGAAACCCTCAATAAAATGTGTTTTGCATGTCTTTCCTATTTTAGTAATTCCTATTTTATTCATTGTCAACGAAACTTTATTTTGGCTATATGGTAGAGTTTGGTACTTTCATTTATTATTATAGCTTTTCCGTCCTTAGTTATCTATTATTCTATTTTGTTGTCGCTTAGTCTTCTCCCTAGTAATAGCTAGTGATAGCTACTGGAAGCTTTTCTTATTGGATGTGTGGACAACATAAATTGCTGATTTATTTCCCGAAAAAGGAAAAAACTTAAATGAATGGATTCTTGACGCAACCCATACTTCATGTGGTGGAGTCCATATAATTTCATTTATACTTGCTTTTTTTCATAGTTGATTTTACCCTTGCTTGATGTATATATATCTCCCCCATGTTATTATGGACAGAGCTTTTTGAAACGATTTATACGTTAGACGTGTCGATTTGATCGATTATATAAATAGTGAAAAATAATAATTTTCAAATAAAAAATAAGAGTTTTTATATATGTATTATTACTATATAGTTATAAGAGGTGTCAAAAATGAACCCAACACTAATCGACCTGGAAACATCGGATTAGGGTTGTGGGGTTTTCGGATTCGGACCGGAAAGAAAAGTAGTTGGGTTCGTGTCAACCAAGTTGACCTGAGAGACAAAAAAATTTATTGTTATTTTTTCTATATAAAATTAAGACAAAATGACTGTATTTTTATATATTCTTCGTTTGGAAAAAAAAAAATTATATATCGATACAATACATTTTCATATGTAATATTTATTTTGTAAAATTTTGAATATTTTTAAACAATTTTTTATTTTGTGTAGTAAATATACTTTAAATTTTGTACATATAGGCTATAACCTTTAAATTTAAATCATATATAAGAGAGATTTTGTTATTATATGTTTTAAATTAAATTAATATTATTATTATTATGTGTTTTGAATTTTATCTAATTATTTTGTTAAAATAATAAAAAATCAAATCGAGTTGGTTCGGGTTAGTCCGGTTCAGGTTTAGCAAAATTTTAATGATACCTCACGTCACCCTACTTGAACCCATCTGATTTGGCACCCCTAATTATACCACGTACGCAATGAAAACGTTTTTCTTTTTAAAATATATTGGTTTCCTCTTTTATATGATACTAGTGAACGTGGTACATGCGTTACTACGTGACACAAATGACAAAACATGAATATTATATATTTCACATGCATTACACATTTTTTTAAACATATTTCATTTTTATTGAATACAATAAAATAAAATAATTTTTAGCAGTTTATTTTCAAAATTGAAAATCTAGGGCAACATACTTCACTACATGAATAAAAATTTAATCCAACATCATCGAACAAAAATAAACGTTATGTATGGCATGTGAGTAATACAGATACATTTGTATTTTAAAAAAACTGTTAGGTTTATTTATGATTTATTTTTTTTCTATAAATGAAATGATATATCATGATAAAATAAAATTATACAAAAAATTTGTCAAAATTACATCATAAATCAAACACCCGATAAAAATATATCTACAATATAATCAATACATATCTGATACATAATCACATAAACTTCAAATACACATCGATATATACTAAAACCTTTAAGTAATAATAGATTCATTGGAAACATGTCTATAAACGTCTATACCAATATAAAAAGACATATTATCAACCAAAAGAAATTAAATATTAACTCCCAGTGTAGTAAACATATTCTAAAATTTAAGTATAACTCTTTGTACATTGACAACATCAATTAGATAAAGAATATTTATATATACACTGATGATAGCACTTATGTTTTATTTAGTTGTTACTGGTCCAAATTAAGTATATATTGTTAAATATGACTAAAAACTAACTTTGTATTCATATTTTACCATTTTTTTTATCAATGAATAAAGTTTTTTCATCAGCTCGATCTTTGATCTTATATTATGATATCAGCAAAGGATCTTTTGTTGCTTCGGTTATGGATAAATTCCTATTATATTGATTCTCAACGCTATTTTCTGGTTCAAATGCAGAATTGTTGCTTCAATTTCATTCCGTAAAATGACATGATATTCTAAATTTATTTTTAAAATATTTTTTTCAAATAAAGTGCATGGATAATTTTGTGATATCAAAACAAACGTGTAACTCAAATCAACGAGTAACACTACGTGTACATGTGTCAATTTTCCATAAATAAATGCGTTCTAAAGTTAAAAGATGCTATTTTAAAATAAATTTGACCAAAATTTTCTAATAGTGATAGGTGGAAAACGAAATTGGCGTCTGAAATCCCACTGAACCAGCAGTGTTTCACTCAAACGATAAGCTTTCACAGCAAGGCAAACTTACATTAACATTATAATCTCTCTTATGTTAAAACTACAAAATGAAAATGCTTTCTTAGTAATTCAGAAAAGATACCGCCACGACGAATCAAATACGGAAATTACGTACGTGACTTCGAAGTTTCACAACTTCAAAACGTGTGGATAATATATGATTTTGGTCCGTATTTGAGTGGGTTTAAAGGAACCGTAAATCCGTAATTGTAATTAGGATAGATATCAGCACGAGGATAATATCGATCCAATTCATGGATTCAATGATTTAAATTTTATCACACGAGTATAGTTAGTGTTTATAGAGCTTATATGATTAATCATTGAGTCATTAGATCTACGATGAGGATAATATATTTATTCAATTATGATGATTGATAAAAATTCTAAAAAAAAAAGATTATTGATAAAAAGTATCATTATGAAAAGTTTTGTAAATTCACACGATCACCAAATGAAAAGTTTTGGAAATTTTACAACTATGATCTGTGATGATTGATAAAATATCATTAATAGTTCGAGGGTTAATAACTTAATACCCGAACAATAATTTCGTAAAAAACCAATCAAAGTGTCATGGGCTTGAGACAGGCCATATGGGTTGGGCCTCTGTTCTATAGCCTGAAGAACATTGGGTCGGATATTGGCACCTTACGGTCATGCATATTTCGGAAACTTAATTAATTTATTTAAAGATTTAAAGGTCTCAACTCTCATTATATCTTGAAAGCTTAATTTTTATAAGTGACACTATTTTTATTCTTGTAATCTAAATTCTAGATCGATTTTTTTTTTCACATTTAAAAAATATTTTCATGATTTATAATTGAATGTAATTTTGTTTTCTTATTTTACCTAACAACGGGCACTGTAAGAAATTTAAAGAAAATAATTTCTTTCAAAATCGATTTGCATCATAATTGAACCATCCACCGTAGTAACCAAAATTGTATTAAGCAGTTTCAATATCTGAATACTTTTTTTCGATTATTACAATTGAATCTCGAACTCGTTTCAAACCTAAAATCTTGACTTCAGATCAAATTACATTTGATAGGAAAATAAATTTATTTTGAGTGAGTCTGTTGTGAGATGAACTTACGAATCTTTATCCGTGAGACAAGTTAACTCTACACATATTTACAATAAAAATAATATTTTTAATATAAAAAATAATATTTTTTTATAAATAATCTAAATAAAAAATTCGTCTTGTAAAATTGATATCTGAGATCGGCTACAGGATTTTCTCGCCATTCATTTTTCTATATAGATAAATATAATTACACATATTCTGGAAATACAAAAGGAGAAAGGGCCCCCACTTAAAGCCTTTATTCTACCGCCACGTGTCCTCAAAATATTCCAGTCTAAAGAAAGAATGAGTTGTTGTGTCTCTTTTCTCCGGAGACGGCACAGGGAATCTAGATCTTACGGAATCTCCAAAATAATCATATAAATAAACAAACACCTTTAATCCGAGCCCATATTGCTCGAGCAGATCAAAACCTACTTTCTAGTTTGATCATTGTTGGGAACCTCGCAATTTTTTCCTAGGGTTTGTTCATTCTGCGGTAAAGTGCAAGTTTCGCTGTTCATTTTCGTAGCCTTTTGTTTCTTCGATCACATGAATTGTTTTTGGTTCGAGTTCCGTTATTTTGATATCATCCTCGTGTTGATGATATTAGGCATTTACTGTGCCTTTGTCTGTCGTCTGCTAGCAAACTGCGTCTTGATAATTACTTTGCTTCGGGTTGTCAGGTTAACTGCAGTATTAGTGGGTGAATTAGAATCATGGCACCATTAATTTAGGCTAAGTTCTTGTAACTGGGATTTCAGGGTTCTTTCATTATTTCATTCATGCTACATTGGGCATGAGTGAGATTCACGCAATGGATTTTAAACCGTTATACTATTTTCATCGGTGAATGAAACACAGACCCAGCTGTTTCACATTTATTACTATTGATACTTGCGGCAAATAAATGTCAAGTGCTAAACATGGTCATAATCATTGGTGATATGTTTTAGTCAAGACTTTGAATTTTCAACATGGCTTGTAGGACGTGTGCGCTTATTCTTGATTATCTAAGTGCTGCAATTCTGATGGCAGATGGTGACTTTCCTATTTCAATTCGTACCACAAGTTTTTGGTTTTATATTTACATATTTTCCTGCTAAAATGTGCTCCAATTTAAAGGTGTTTGCACATTTGTGTCCTCACAGATAAGGAATGTTGCTCGAGTGTGTAAAAGATTGAAGAGTGATCAACATAGAAACATTTTCTTTCTATTCATCTCCGGAGAAAGTCTCTTGGTAATGTGGTTAAGAGGCTACATCAAATTGTGCAGGGGAATTTATTTTTTGCCAATGTATGAGAAATAACATGTTGGGGTTCCAGCAGGTGGTGGTCATGTTGTTAATATTGAGATGTAGGACTACATTGCTAGTTTGCTTAACCCTTGCATAAGATTCTAGAATTGCCGCATAGATGGGGCTTTTTATTATTCACTTGTGAATGGAATGTGGAAGCATAGATTTAAAGAGATGGATGACTACAGGGATTCTGAAGCTGCTCTTCCTAGTTGGATAAGCAAAAACTCAGCTGAAATGTCAGAATCTCATCTATTTATTCTATCTTGCATCGTTGCCGGTTTGATCGGAATATTGACCATCTTTTTTGCGGCATTTCAATGGAGAAGAAATATTAATATAAGTTGGATGAAAGCAATAGCAAGATCAAAGAAAAACCCAAAAGTCAAGAACAAAGTTCCACTGGCTGCTCATGCATGGAGTTTGGAATCTGTTGCTCGAGGAAAAAGTTTAAACTGCTGCGTATGTTTCAAGTCCATGCCACCATCTCAGGCTCTTAGCCCTTTAGTGGATTCAGATAACTCCATTCGCTGTTGCAGCACATGTGGTGCAGCTGCTCATTTGAGCTGCATCTCAAATGTACTCAAGGACTGCAAATGCGTATCAATGCTTGGTTTTGACCATGTGATGCATCAGTGGGCAGTGCAATGGACCGAGGTGACAGATCAACCTGACGAGTCTTCTTTTTGTAGCTACTGCGAGGAGCCATGCAGTGGTTCTTTTCTTGGCGGTTCCCCAATCTGGTGTTGCATGTGGTGTCAACGTCTATTGCATGTTGACTGCCATGGCAATATGTTTAATGAAACTGGTGATTTTTGTGACCTGGGTCCTTTCAGAAGACTTATCCTATCACCTCTGTATGTTAAGCAATTGAATCACAGTACTTCTGGCGGATTTCTCAGTTCTATTACGCATGGAGCCAATGAAATCGCATCTTCTGTACGTGCTACCATCAGAAGTCAGAGCAAGAAGCATAAACATAGAAATGAGATCTCTCCTGCTGTAGGTGATAACAGTAATATGAATGAACATTCATCCACAGAAAGCACTGCTGAGACCAGTCAAAAGGTTAATGTTTCTCACAATCTCGAAGAAAATTGCAACGGCAGTACAACTGCGGAGGAAGCGGATCAGCAACATAAAGAAGAATCGAAAAGGGTGGAGAAGACTCCCAGTTTTAAGAGAAGCTCATCAATTAATCAGAATGATGAATCTCTTCAGTTAGGAATGAGTCAGAGATATGAACTGATTGATTTACCTCCAGATGCCAGGCCCTTGCTAGTTTTTATAAACAAGAAGAGTGGAGCTCAACGAGGAGATACTCTCAGGCAAAGGCTTAATATTATTTTAAATCCTGTGCAGGTAAGAAGTGCTCTATTAAATGTTTCTGATAGTTGCTGACATAGTCATGCGAGCAGTAATAGAGGCTGACTCTGTATGTTCCTGTGGAATCAGCATCTAAATGTAAATTTGCATCTATTTTTGTCACCAAATGCATGTGAATGTGAATAACTATTATAAAATATTATTTATCTCAATTAGCATCTCTTCTGCTCTTAACGATAACAAATATCAAACGTGTATTACATCTTTTCCCCCCCTTTTATGATTGGTAACAAGCATCAAATCCTTGTTTAGTGGAACGTGGTTTATTTTGCGATGTGTCTTGCTTTGAAAAACACAAGAACCTTGACAACAAAATAAGTCAGCTTTTAGAAACGAGGAATCTTAAGATCGGTTGTTTCACAGGTGATAAGTGTGCGGTTATAGTTGTGCATTTGACTATAAAAATTGTTAACCATGGGTTGTTTCTGTTTATTCCTTTGGCCGCTAATATAAGGTTCATTGTCTTTTCGTAATACAGAACATAAAAACTGAAAATTAAGAAAGCTCATTGGTGTTTGTTTCATCTTCAAATGATTATGGCGCATATGTTTGGTGTGTGAGCCAGGATAAAATTTATATGCATTATTCATGTGCATAGAGGTGTATGATCGACATTATTTCTGGTATTGATTTAATGTGAACTGTATTTTATCTCTACCGACTTTCTAATTTATTAAATTGGACTCTGTTTTTATTTTGCTGCGTTGATATTGCTTTGCCGTAAACTGACCTGCCTTTTAAATGGGTTCTACTTAGGTTGTTGAATTAAGCTCAACGCAGGGGCCAGAAGCTGGTCTTTATTTATTCAGAAGGGTGCCCCATTTCCGTGTCCTTGTATGTGGAGGAGATGGTACTGTTGGCTGGGTTTTGAATGTCATAGACAAACAAAATTTTGTTTCTCCTCCACCAATAGCTATTCTTCCTGCTGGAACTGGAAATGATTTGGCTCGGGTACTTTCCTGGGGTGCTGGCCTGGGTTCAGTTGAGAGGCAAGGAGGCCTGTTCACTCTTTTGCATGACATAGAACATGCTGCAGTTACCATTCTTGATCGATGGAGGGTATCAATCTCAAATCAGCCGGGGAAGCCACTCCAATCCCCAAGGTTTATGAATAACTATCTTGGTAAGTTCAGATTTTCATTTTTTTGCCAACTTTTAAACTCGAATATGTGTCACTCCCTGACCAGCAAACAATTTTTGTGACATTTAACATGTCTTTCAAGTAGCTTATATGCTGTTAGTTTCGACTAGCTCTCTGCCTGTTTCTAACTGCTGAGCAGGGCCAAGGCTTTGTTTTTTATGACACCAATTCATCGACTATTCTTAAGATCTTATACTTTGTGGCTTCTCTTGCGTTTATGTTATTTGATTGGAATGAACATGACAGTGCCTTAGAAAATATCAGAATGGTATAAGTATGTAAAATGTGCACGGGACAAGTATCGCTTCAGTACTTTGGCAAGAACAAGCCACATGCACAGACGAGATTATCATCTTCTCTGGTCTCGTTTATTGTTGGGGGAAAAATATGTATACCTTTGAATTTTGACAAGGGATCTGAAAATTCTTTTATGGTATGAAGCAGGCTTTATTCTGTCAATTCACATTTCCTTGGACTCGTTTTAAATCTGTTAATATATCAACTACATGTTCTTTTTGGCACTTGCATCCACTATGGGTGGGGTTTTCTTGGCAGATTATCTTGATCTGTTTAATATTAACAATAATTCATTTAGTGGTCATCATACTAAGGTCAATAAATTTTATTACAAGCAGTATCATTTTGTTCCTGGCAATCGTTGTAGGTGTTGGATGCGATGCAAAGGTTGCTCTAGAAATCCACAATTTGAGGGAAGAGAACCCAGAGAAATTCTATAACCAGGTAAATGAAGTGATCTCTGAAAGTGTTCTGCTCAGGGTTGCCTTCTGAAAATCGTGCTTTTTTTTTTTGCTGAAGTTTTTATGCATATGCTTGTTATGTGCAAAGTTTGCTTTTATCTTTTTTAAAATTATCTGCAACCAACGACTTTATGAGGACTAATTATGGTCATACATAAAATCAGAATCCTTGTATAACACCAAACCATCCGCTTCGTTTTCTATGGTGATGGGTTTTTTTCCTCGTCGTTGTTGTGGGCTTAATATTTTGAAAGCAACAGGTTGCTTTATAGTTTTCAAGAACGTATGAATAATATCCAGTTAAAGAATCGTAATAGGAATGTATTCAGTTAGTAAACTGTATCCCGTGTGTCGTGGGACTATTACGCACCTCAGCTAGTGCCAGTTATGCCTCATGTAATTATTTTTGAGATTCTGTCTGCAATTGATTAAGAAAGTATCGGTCCTGCATTTTTTTACTGTTGATGTTAACTTCAATTATTTCTAATAACTCATTCACCATAGGGGCACAAAGTCGTCTTTTGTTTGTTTGTTGTTCTATGGCGCATAAAACCAACATTATTTCAATATTTGAACCTGTTCAAATATTTGAATCAAATAATGTAATTCAGACTTCCTGTAAAACTATGTTTTTCTTCTAAATGTTGCTGTGTGTGAATTTTCTTTCACTCTTCAGGTATTCTAACTAAAACATGGTCAATTAGTGCAGTGTCAAGTACTTTAATTTCCATATCTGATATCTTATGAAACATTTGAATGGTTAATTCTTAAAAAGTCTGGGAAACTCGTCATTCAGTATTACTAGTATCTTACTCGCGATGCACATAGCTGCAGTTAGTGTTTGCAAACTCTAAACATAAATTATTATAGATTTTTTTTAAACAAAAAAGTGATTGTGGATTTTTTTAAACAAATTTGTTAAGAAAAAATCCATAATCAATTGGTTTTAGAGTTTGCGAACATTACCTTAGTTTATCTAATTAATTATAGAATTTGTAACTATAAGCGTTGAATAATTAATTAAACTTATTAATATAGCATAATGAACATATTTAAATTTTAAATATTACTATAAAAAATTATTATATAAAAAAAACATTTATGTAATTTGAGATAACATTCAAGTTATGATAACAATCTTTTACGGTCAAATTGACTTTTTTACCATTGTATTCAATATCTTGGCTGAGTAGAATTGTTACAATAAAAAGAATAGAAAAGGATATTTAAAAAATCATATATTATTTTATCTATCAAAATTTTAAAGAGTGAATAAATATTGTTTTAAAAGGTCAAAATTCTTCTTGTTAAATAGTGAATAAATTTTGATTAAAAATCTCAATTATTTTTTAAAGCATATTTAAAAAATATTTATATTAAAGTTCTGATTAAGATACACAATAATAATAATAATTTACGGACAGTCGTACCTAAAATTATACTTGATGTACTGCTGCCGTGACATTACCAACTTATTTGGCTGCTGTTTGAGTATTGTTGTCATTTACTAATATGGTGACTTGTCCTATTGATTACTTTGTGCACATAGCAGAGTAAACTATTATTATTGTTGCAGTTCATGAATAAAGTTCTTTATGCAAGAGAGGGTGCCAAGAGTATCATGGATAGAACATTTGCTGACTTCCCTTGGCAAATAAGGGTGGAGGTTGATGGTGTTGAGATTGAGGTTCCTGAGGTAAAGGCAATCAACATATTTATAGCAAAGATTGTCTTACTGAACCATTTTTCCCTACAAAGTTTATTCTCAATTTTGTCATTTGTTGCCACTGCAAGGTCGATTGTCTTTCTTGTATGCAATTGCCCTGGATACCACATGAGTGCAGAGAGCTCATTGAATGTGTGATATTGCTTTGATTCATTTTAGGATGCAGAGGGTGTTCTTGTGGCTAATATTGGAAGCTACATGGGTGGTGTTGACTTGTGGCAGAATGAAGATGAGAGCTACGATAATTTTGATCCTCAGTCTATGCATGACAAAGTGCTTGAGGTTGTAAGCATTTCGGGCACATGGCATCTGGGAAAGCTGCAGGTATATTTGCTTTTGTTAGTCCAGGCAACTATCTTACCTGAGAAATTTCTGTTCCAATTGAATGCCCAGATCAGTTTGTTAGGATGAATTTTAGAATCTGATCTCAAGAATGCCCTTGAAGCCTTTAGCACCGCACCCTCTTCTAATTTATCGCGACCAGTGCGACAGAAGTGTACAGTAAGGCCAGTGATTCCTTTTTCAAGGATTTTACTGGATGAGCTCTACATGAATCTGAATGTGACATGCACTCACTCATGAATACTTTATCAGATAAATATGATTTTCATGTGTGTCGACAGGTTGGGCTGTCCCGAGCTCGCAGGCTTGCACAGGGGCAGTCGATTAAGATTCAGCTTTTTGCTGGTTTCCCTGTTCAAGTAGATGGAGAACCATGGTTTCAACAACCTTGTACATTAACCATCACACATCATGGACAGGTATCCCTATTTCTCCATCGCCCCCTCTGTTTTCCCCCTTGACACAAACTTTTTATTGTAAGATGAAAAGATATTGGATAAATGAATCTTATTACTGCCTCTGACCTGATACACTCCTGAATGCTGAAACCTTATATATTGAATAAGCATGAGGTCAGCCACTTTTTACACTCTCATTGACGTAGAATGTTGTGTCTCGCGGTTTTTATTTTCTCCCAGGCCTTCATGCTCAAGAGAGCTGCAGAGGAACCACTTGGTCATGCAGCTGCAATTATTGCTGATGTTCTTGAGAATGCTGAGTCGAATCATGTCATTAATGCGTCACAGAAAAGGGCACTTCTTCAAGAAATGGCTCTGAGGCTGTCCTAAACTGTTTTCTGGGTTTTTGGTATTGATGAATTCATGGTTTTCTGTCGGTACCCTTTATTTCGTTCGGGAGTGGTATCGGCTGTTTCATATGTAATATTTCCTTGTATATTTGCCACAAGGAAATGCTTGCTTCAGTGCGAGTTAATGTAGTTTACTACATCATTTAGTATCTAGTGTAAATAAATATATGTATAAAAAATTTTGGCAACCGCAGAAAAATAGGATTTACTTTTTCGATTAAAAAAAATTTGAGAACCTTAATTGCAGATGTGTCGATTTTACGTCTCTATGTTGTATTCAGAGCAGCTGAACTTGAACTAAAACCTTTAATCATTGTATTTCAAATGTCATTTTTTTTTGTTTATTTGGATGTGTAGATTTATCCACTCTAGCGACGGGCATAGACTATTCATCAATAGATCTATTAATCGGAATCTGGTTTTGGATTATAACAATGCTATTTTTTTTTTTTCTTTTTTACTATCTTGTTTGTTTGCCTCATAATAATTTTTTGATGATTCACGACTTTAATTAGACGTTGTGATTAAGAGATTGTTTGATTAAGCTTATTAAGATTGTGTTTACTTAGTGAAATTAATTATACATAGATAAATAATATTGTGATTATTAAATTAATTTTATAGGATGTTGAATAATGATAGATAAACAATAACATGTTTATTTTGATGGATCAACTTTGTGATTGATATTATGATTGAGTGACGAGTTATAATTTTAATATATAATATTTTTTTAATTTTGTATTTGTAAAGCTGAGATTGTGATTTTTATTGAAGAATGTAAATTATTATTAATTCACATGTAAATTATTTTAATTGACCAAAATTATTGAGCATAAATATTATTTATTTTTTAAAACAAAAATTAATAAATTGAGTTAAATATTTTTATTCATTAATAAGGATAGAATCCAATGAAATGTATTAATAATATATTAAATCATTAGAATTTGTATTCATGTTTTATAATTTTTAGATATATTTTTCATATATTAAAATCAAATGAAATATATTAAATATATCTTAAAGTATTTGAAATTTCTATTCATGTTTCATAATTTTTTTTTAAATAAGGTTTTTACAAATTATTTTTTTGGAAGTAAAGGATATTAATGTAACTTTTTTTAATTAAAAATATAATTAGTTAAAATGATTATTTATCACATTTTTTATTTGTGATAAATCATCAAGTTTTAAAGTTTAAATTAACTAAATATGAATGAATTTTATAAGTTAATACGAGCCCTAAAAAAACAAGTAAACATGAGATTAATAAGATTATTAATATAATCATATGTTTATCATAACAAGTAAACGATACCTAAATACATCGACTTTTTAATACCCGAAAATTAGCATCGAACAAATTTTCATTAGTATATATGCTTAAACCAAATCATAAATGGTTGCACGCCATAATTTGTACGTCACATGGAACATAAAAATGAACAATTAATGACGACAAATTATTATTTTGTTTATGTAGAACTAATGTCTTTCCAGAACCAATTTTAGAGGTTCAAATAAAAGAAAATAAATGGGAAGTTTTATTTTATTGAATAGACAGTCAAAGTTATTGACGCGACCACTTCAACTGCAATTTCCCTATATTTTCCGTCGTCGGCCAAGAATTGATCTCTCAGTATACGCGTTTCATCACTGAATTCACCTCAATATATCAGCCACTCCGAAACACCATTTCTCCATTATCAATTTCGCAACTTTCTTGACTTTAACCTTACGCCAGAATCGGTCTGCTTTTTAGGAGAGTGGAGCTCTACCACAGTGTGTGTTTTTTTTCTCAGGTACTATTTTTAGTTTGATTCTGCGATATTTGAATTGAATATATCCTTTTTTTTGTTTACTGGGCCAGCTCCAAGATTTTCTGGGTCATATTCTCCATTATTATGGTTATTCTATCAGAACTGTAATGTAGTGTTCTAATCTAGTGATTTGAGCTATTTTGTTTGCTTTTGCGCGTTAGTGGGGAACGAGGGTCTCTCTGCTGAAGGAAAAAGAAAGATTCATTCATAATATTTGTTTTTAAAAAAAAAATTGCTTCTCAAGTCCTGGGAATACATGTTTATCGGTGTTTTTTTCTTTTTTGAGAAGAAACTTGTAATTCTTGATACATTTTCGTGGTTTGATGCTCTGATGATTTTTTTCCAGCTTGGTAGAGATTCGTATAGTAATCAGAACCAAGGTTTTCAAGTAAGACAAGAACCTACTTTGGCCTACCTTCTACAGCTGACTCAAAATGTTTGGTCTTAAGAAATCTTCCTTGCATCGGTTGTCTAAGCACAAATCAGCGGAACAAGGATTTCCTATTAAATCCAGTTCTAAACCTTTTGATTCAGACAATGAGTTGAATGATAGGCAAAGCCTCAAAACCTCCGGACGGACTTCCTCAGAACCCTCTCTTATTGCATCAAATTTGAATTCAAACCCGTTTGATGACGATACAATTAAAGAAAAAAACTTGCTTCCTTCAACGGCCAGAAACAAGTATAAGAATGATTTTCGTGACTCTGGAGGATTAGAGAACCAGACCGTGCAGGAGTTGGAAAATTATGCTGTACATAGGGCTGAAGAGACGACAAAGGCAGTCAACAATTGCCTCAAGATTGCGGAGGACATGAGAGAAGATGCTAATAAAACCCTGGTAATGCTACATCAGCAGGGAGAGCAGATTACAAGAACCCACATGGCTGCTGCTGACATTGACCATGATCTTAGTAGGGTATGTCTTATATGCTTTTGTAACAGATCCTGGTAGTATAATAAGATTTTGAAACTACAAGTTAGTAGAAAAGGCACAAGACTTGGGAGATACCACAAGTAATGATTCACCTTATCCACATCTTCAGTAGTGTTTTACATCAAGCCGTTCCTAATCTAAGTAATAAACATAGGGTTTCATCCACCCATGACTATTTGTTTATATGATCTTTTACTCGAGTAAAAATGCTGACTTAGGCTGTAAGGTTATAACAAGAACTCGATTTGATTCTTTTGTCATCAACAAATTTCCCAAGCACTGAAATCCAAGTTTGACCTGTTTTGTTTATCTTAATTACTTTAGATAATAACTGGTAAAATTGAATCTTGCCTTTTTCAGTTATTATAATAATTTTCTTTGAATTAGTTGGATCTTGCGCATTTCTTCTTATCAATTTGAATACAGATAACGATCTTCTCGTCAAGGAAAATTGTGTGAGATTCCTTGATATAACTATTGGTTAGTAATCGAAGCCCATTCCTTAGGCCAAAGCAATGCTTAGAGGAGGCAGGGTTTGCTATATTATTTTTTTTTATTTTAGCTGTTGTCTTTAGCATACGGCCTAATTACTTTCATCTTTTCTTCTGTTCCCCACCTTTTGATTCAAAAGTTATGCCCTGGCTCCCTTGCCTTTTTTCCTTTTAATGAGGCACAACGGTGCCTACATTCAGAATCTTGTAATGAAATATATATTTACTATCGGCATCAATATTGTTTTCCAAAGGTTGAAGAATAGGGTAATTATTGGTTATAGTTCTATACAATCAATTTAACATGCTTATTTTACCTTGATTTAAATGAAAAAGAGTTCCAATTTGGCATACTTTAACAAAAGTGTAGCTGCAACAAGTTGGTCAATTGCCAGGCAAATATGACCTATATAGTGTTTTCTCCTTTCTAACTTGAAACAATCATCATTCATTGTACAAGTTAACACTTGTCCTCATTTTTATAATTTATTTGGCCTGCTTGTCTGTTCCTAAGTGGAAAAAAAAAGAAGATATTGGAGGATTCTATGATGGATGTGTTCTCAATATGTATGATAGCAGACAACTGTTTTAATCTTAGTTGAGTCTACAAGGCAAAAATTGAATTCAAATCCTAGCATAATTTAAGAGAATCCTAATTAAGTTAAACTTTAGGGAGATAATATATTTCCAACAACAATTTATGCTTTGTTCTGTTTTTTATTTATTAACTTTAGGGTGAGAAGCTTTTGGGAAGTCTTGGGGGAATGTTTGAGAAGACATGGAAGCCTAAGAAGACACGGTCAATAAGAGGACCTGTAATTACCAACGGTACTTTGGTTTAATTTTTTGGTGTAAAATTTTTTAATCTTGTGCACATTTTTTGGTATGCATGAGTAGTCTTTCGTCTTGACCAGGCTCCTGGTTTAACACTTCTGGTTATACTGTAGATGATTCACTACATAGAAAAGGTAACCACTTGGAGCACAGGGAACAGCTGGGGTTGACTTCTGCATCAAAGGAACGATCACATAGACGCACACCACCTCCGGAAAACATGAATGCCTTGCAGAAAGTTGAGGTAAATCATGAACAGTGCTATCAAATTTATTGACTGACCAATGTGGAAACCTAATTATCTTCTGATATTTAAAAAAATCTATTTTCTGATAAGCTTCCTTTAAATGCTTGAGTTTTGTTTTGAGTTCTCTTCATGCTATTAAATGACTGAATCACGTGTAGCAAAGCAGTGTGGTTTAAAATTTTGATCTACATTATTGACACTAATTTGAAACCTTTATATTGTTTTCCAGTGTGAGTAAAACAATATTAATGCATGTTTGTGTTTCAGGGATAACTAATTTTTAAAATTGTGTGTTCATTTCAGGCAGAAAAAGTAAAACAAGATGATGCTTTTGCTGATATAAGTAATGTCTTGGGGGAGCTAAAGAATATGGCTATTGACATGGGTTTGGAAATTGATAGGTTTGCCATTCTGTCCATCCTCAGGATATTCAACATACAATATACTTTTGTAAAATTCTTAGTACTTATCCATGTTGCTAACTATTCGTGCTCTTTTGCGTACTTCAGTCAGATTAGAGCTGCGGGTGATCTTGAGGGTGAAGTGGATGTGCTCAATAGCCGAGTGAAAGATAGCAATCAACGTGCCCGCTATTTGCTAAGAAAGTAGATGACTCGGTTTGTTGCTGGCTTCAAAATTTCATCCTCTACCGCCATGGGATGTAGTATTGCTGCTGCATGGAGTTTTTCTTTTCAATACTTGCAAGGGTTCTAGTCTTTGTTATCCTATGGTTGGTCATCATTTCATTTTTCCATTTGAGGGGAAGTCGAGTCGATTGTGATCGTTATGCAAAGAATGTGGAGTGGATGTTCAATTTAATTTGTTTCTACTTGGTTGTTTGAGTTGGAGCTCATTTTCTACCTTTTCCCCTTCAAGATATGTTCATCTTCTTGTCAATGATGCATATACATTAATCATACATTGGAACAATATTTTTTCCATATAATTTCGAATTCTTTATTTCAACGATTATGCTTGTGATCTACGTTTTTCATTATATCATTTGTCTTGCATGTAGAGTGGTTACCAAACATACACACACAAAAACAGAGGGAGAGAACGACTACAAACATAAAATCTATGGATTTCAACTGTACTATTACATAGTTTCTAATTTACCAATATTTTGTTCATGTAATGTTAAATATATTTTTCATTGCTTTGTGTCATATGATGAGCAATATGGTTTAAAAAGTGATCTGTTCAGTAGGATAGTGGTACAGTGGTAGTATTACAGTTTGTAATAATTAACATGATCCACCAAATGAGAATGTACAGAATGAAATTATATTCTGTATATTCTAACATGTAACCAATTCTATTAGTTTAAAAAAAACAATATTCATTTGGTAGTAAAAACCCTTGTTCCATACCACATAAAAGCATCCCAAAGCAAAAGCCCTTATTGATGACAGCATTTATGAAGACAAGTACATGGTTCATGGGTCACTTGTTTGAGTTTTAAATACCCTTCATTCAACCCCAAACCCATGACAACTTTCTTTCTTGTCTTCATTTTTCAACTTCACTTCACACTACAAACCACACCTTTAATTTGCTCTTACCATATATCTTTTCAATCACAAGTCGCATGAAGAGCTCAGGGTCGACCGCGGTGACCGATAACTGGATTCCAGCCTACACTATAATTGTCCTCATGCTAGCCACAAGCTCAAGCGTATCGGCGCAACATGCTTCCACAACTACTCATCTACGCAACTTCCCCGATCATCACCATCGGCTTCTGTTTTCTCCGAGCCTACATAGCCTTTTCATTCAACGTTCAAGACATCATCAACCACGGCCGCCGCCGAGTGGAGATGATGAGATTGATCCAAGATATGGTGTCGAGAAACGTCTCGTCCCAAGCGGGCCGAATCCGCTGCACAATTGAGTAGCACACGGTGTTTGTTCCTCGGTGGCCATGAATCCTCCAAACACTTCATGCAAATGAGTAAACATTTTGTATGGTGAAGCTTACTTAGAAAACTTTTTTTTCTCACTGCCTAGCTAGTTCATTTTCATCATGTATTATGAGCACTTGAATTAACTTGATATGTAGCAAAAACAAAGTTCAAACAGCATTGCTGGTTCAAGCTGTTGTATCAGTATTTAATTCAATGCAGGCTCTCCTTGGGGGAGGAGCTCAAAGTATGGAGTTGCAGAAAAAGCCTGTAATTTATTTAGTGTACTTTTTGTCTGTAGATCTATGCATAATATGTTAAGCTTGCATACTTTTATTTAGTTATCAATTAATTAGTTTAGTATTGATTCTTCTCTCTTAGAGATTCAACGGCAGAAAGAAATGACGCGATATTATTTAGTAACATGTTTTCTGTGTCCATCACTTTTGTTGCCTGAAAAAATTAATACAGTTAAGCTTATAGTACAAGTGGGATTGGAAAGTATGAGTAATAAATAACTAGTACCTGTCACTGTATATTTAGACAGATGAGAGGTTTTTGTAGTATTTGTAGCAACATTTCACTGACTTCACAATAATGAATCAATCAAAAAAAAGAGTACAAAAGAGAGATGCAAGTGTATTGGGATATGAGAAAATGCCAACAGCACTGGCTTCGTCTTCTGTATAGTAAAAGTCAAGACTTGTGTTGGCAGAGGATACATTAAGGCTCATATATTCGTGTGAAATTGGTTGGCCCACCTTCGAATTCAACACTTGGCAGACTAGCAGCATGTACACTGTCCAAGACCAAAATGTTGGATGGGATTTACGCGTATCCAAGAAGAATTCAATCCCAGGACTAGTATTTTGCATATATAATATAATTTCTTGATTTTTTGAATTTACGAATTGTCCTTTAGTGAGTGGGTGCATGTGTCAAATTGGTTAATCCAGTTGCCATTTTAAACTAATGTGAAACATGGGTATGGATCATCGTCTTTCATATCAAGACTTCCTTGTCGCGACTGGCTTTTACGGGTTCAAGATTTGTTTGGCTTCTATGTGTTCGAGAGAGATGATCTCTGTGCATGTGACATTTTGATAGTAGATTCAAAAGATGAGACTCTATGTACTCTTTACCGACAGTACATTTGATTTCATTTTATAATACCGTGAGCCCAATCAATCTTTAATATAGGTGTACACTAGACCTAGTAACTAATACAACTTCCTCTCCCTATATAAATGGTTAACTTGCTATATAAATGTATTTCAACCCGTAATAAATTGCTTTGATCCATTTTAATCCAATGTTGAATAAAGGTGCGTATAAGTGTGGAAATGGTCGTTACCATTCAAGTGTACTCTTTAAACCATCCGCATATAGAAAAGTTCATTTTCTACATTAATACCAACTCTCCATCTCTAATGTTTTTAGTAATCCGCTATGCATCATCGTGTATTATCATCATCATCATCACCATTATGTCGTCGTCGTCGTCAATTTAGGGATGTCAAAATTGCACCCAACCCACCAACCAACCTAACATGAGTCGACCCGAAAAATATCGGGTTAGAGTTGAGGGTTTTTGGGTTCGAGACGAGGGTTGACCCAAAAACTAACCCAAAAAATTTGTTTTAGATGGGCCTCAGTTATATAAGTAAAATAAGTATCATTCAAATATATTATAAGATGCACAACCAAAATAAAAACTGAGAAATAATCTCAAGTGAAGCTATTATGTTTGGACAAGCAACTCCATAGAGAAGATGTGTTTTTGCAAGCTAATCATTGTTAATATGTATATGAATGAATAGTTGGAGTATTGACAAAAGGCAAGAGCCAACAACCTTGGTTCTCAACAAATCGTGAACTGGAATTCAATGCTAGTCCCTGTGATGCCTACATTCTCAAACCAACAACGGACAAAATTCTGCAAAACCAGCCCAACCTCGATTAAACATAAACATCCATAAAATCGTGATTATGTTAACTTCAAATTTCTTACAAGAACCCATCCTAAACAAACAACATAAATTGAGTATTAAAACATATCATTGTCTGATAAACACAAAATTGTATTAAACCAAAAGGGATCGCGACAGAATTGGACTCTCTGATCTTCACTTGGCTAATACTACTACTTTTCTTCTTGTTCTTAATGGCTTCATCTATACCTTTCTTCCACCAGGACCTGAAATTGAATGTAATATTGAATTAGAAAACACGTAGTTAAAGTTGCAAAAGGTTTTCACAATTGTTGTATTATATTTTTAAATATATTTGCATGCAACCTTTTGATCATCAAAATTTTCTTGTGCAAGCTTGAACTCGGATTTTTTGCCATCAAATTTTATATCATGTTCAGCATCATGCGGGTTTAACTAAAAATTTTGCAAAACTTTATTGCACATGATGCCATTGCCATTACACAGACTCCATGCTTGAGTGCAGATGATGCTTGTATAGTTGTATTTATGTCCGTGTGATAAGCAGATATACATTATAATCAAATCAATTCAACTAAAAAATGTAATAAACTAATTTAAGATTGAGGATGGAATCGAATATCATAAAAGAAATTCTTGGTATTACATCCAATCCTATTACACACTAAGTAAAAAGAGGCCTAACAGAGCAAGCCAATTTTAGTGGGCATTTATCAAGATATGGAAAATCGAGTTCCCCACAAAGCATTTCTCCAAGATATTATTAAAAGTCGTCCCCTGTTTGAATATGGCTTTCATCAGGCTACATACGTGCCAGACTGGGATATTAACTGCCAAAACAACCAAACAGATTGACCCAACCCATTTCATGTTCTCATGGGTAGCAACACGACCACAATATTTTTACAGCCATCCATCCCATCAGCACACTTTATCTATCAACTCATTGATTCGAAAGAGGGCTCTGAGAACTCCAACTACTTTGGGACAAGGTTTATAACGAGTTCGCAAGATTACAACCCTATGATTTCCCATATAATGATAGGACATAGAACACATACACAGCAAAAGGAAATAATGTCAAGGCCATTTCGACAACTAAACTTCCGTCAAGGTTACCTTCAACCATATTACCATAAAAACCACCAGCACTCAAACGCCACACAATATCATTACTTCCAAAAGCGGACAACATTAATAATTTTACCACTGAAAGCTAGGTAATATGATGTCAACGCCTCCTGGTTAATCAAGGAAACAAAACCCTCTCAGCTGAAGAACAGCACTAAAGTTGATCGAGAGGGATCTCACAAGTTCAGACAAAGTTCCAACAGATAATTTGTGGAAAAGATCAATCAGATATTGAATCCACAGTCGAAAGCCTAGCTGACGAAAATATTAATCTCCTAAACTGCATACAATAATCTCTTCTCCAAGAACATTCCACGCCTAATCTACTGCAGCAAAATATTTCTTTTGTGACAAATAAAACGCAAAGCCATGAAAATAACCTAATTAGTTTCAACAAATCAAATTTCCAAAACTAAACAAACTTGCAACACCAGCACCTATTAAAACAAATCAAAACCCCATAACATTCGATCAAGCAGAAGTCTGTCAAAAAAAAACAAAACAAACCGACCTCATTGGACGAAAACCCATTACATAAAGGATTCACGAGTGCTTGATTTCCATTACGCTCTTGACGTTGGGCGCATAGAGAGAATAAACAAGGGCCTGCCTTTCGACGACGGCAAGCTGCGACTTCCCATCGGTGAAAGCGGCGGAGGCGGCGGAGTGATCGTTAAGACGGTGGTTGAGGCGAAAAGCATCGATGGTGCGACGTTTCGCGTACTCCCTTACGTTGTAATCCGTGAACTCACGAGCCGTACGAAGGAGTGAGCGGAACAGTGAGAGAACTTCGGCGCGCGTTGGCGCTGACCCCATCTCTCTCTTTTTTCCTTGAGGCGAATCAATGAATTGCTATCAGAATTTGCGATGTTGGAAATAGGAATATCTTTTTTCTAAAAGAAAATTCTAATTCCTACAAATCTCCAATACGCCCCACCAAATTTATAAATAAATACTGGTTTTTTTTTCTTTAAACAAATTAACTAAATAAGGGATTCGTCTTTCACAAAATTTATTTTGTGAGAACTATTAATATCTAAAAAATTTATTTGTGTGTTTATTTGATAACAATAATAATTTGGAGGTATATATCTGAGCTATATTTGTCACAATTATCATGAATTCATGTAAGTAATCAAATAGGTTAAAAATTAATGTCTTCCATATTCTTAATCCAAACAACCATTGAATTTATGCATTACATGAGCTTTCATTGACGATGAATAAATTTAGAGCTTCCATTATCTGCTGCTATACAATCCAAACTCCAAAGTCCTTTTTCCGGATAATTAAGTGTATAGAATTTGAGTTCCATGTTCTCCAATAATAATGAATGTGAACAAAAAAATTGCCAACGTAGTATTAACTTATAATTCGTTTGTGTGTGAATTGTCTTCTTCAATGAGGGCGAACCAGTATCCGACAGTTCCTCTCAGCAAGGGACAAGCTTATGAAGTTATGAAATTCATATAATTTTTTGTCCAAGCAGAGTTTCAAGATAAGTGCATTCCTGAGACGAACAGGTACTCTTTGCTCTGCTACTCGTAAGCCATCAAGAAAAAATCATCGAGATCTTAATGTAGCATGGCCAGTTTCTCCCAAATGTTTATGCAATTTGTTCCTGTTAATATAAGTCGGCATTTCAAATGGGTACAACCGTGAGAATGGGGTAGTGTGCTGGCTCATCTAGCAGAGGAGAAAATGAAAGGAAGCGTGTACCTTGTTTCAAATTCCTCTCCACACTTCTCACATGCAGTGCCTGAACCTCCAGCTGCATCCTGTGGAAAATAGAGATTAATTGCTGCTAGGCACCTAGTTGAGACTGGAAATAGTATTGCATGAAAGTTTCTATATGGATTCAGCAAAAACATATTTACATTTCATTGTCTTAAAAACCTATACTTGCTTAAACCCTAACAAGCTTTAGCTTTACCATTGAGAAAACCAGTAACTCAATGTATGGGCATGTAGCCATGGCAAAGGTGGTGTTTTGGAAGAGTATTCGTACCTTTTGTTTCCTTCCACGGGACGCAAACTTCGACTTGGATACATTTTCTTTCTTTATTGTAGATTTCTTGCCCGCAGCTTGCTGCTGATGCTTTTGAGCCCTTTCCCCAGTATCAACTGATCCACCATTCATGGTCTCAGATTCTGGTAAAGTGTTTGATACTGACTCCCCAACAAGGGAGGTATCATCAGGTCCATTCTGTTCCTTGGCCCGGAAATCTTTCCCCGATGCATCAGCTGTGCTAGTTTCTACTTCTTCATCTTGACTTCTATCCTTCCGTCTCCTCCTGCCTCCCTTGCTCCTCCGAGAACCTTTCGTGTCATTATACTCCATGAACTCCAATTCATCCCTTTGAACCTCTGCTTCAATTCTACTAACTGGAGACTTCGGCTTATTTCCAACCCTGTTTCTACTCTTACGTCCAGACACCATGGTTTGAAGAAAACTTGCTTCATCATCATCTGACTCCATCTGAGCACTTGCTCCTTTCTGTCCGCTGCCACTGTCCATATCATTGAACGATGTTGCGTCACTAAATTCAGCATCATCATTACATGTCTCCTCTTCTTGAATACCAACATTAACCTTAAATTGCTCTTCTAAATCATTTAGCCCTTCATCTGCTGACAAATAGCCAGTACCATCTCCATCAGCATCCCCATTTTCCTCCTTAGCCTTTCCATTCTCTCCTGCTGCTATATATTCTCTATCTTCCTCACTAAAAGCTTCTTTCAATTCAGCTAACTTCTCCTTGTGCTTCTTAGACTGCTCATGGTTCTTCCATTGCTTATCAGTCTTGAATTTCTTTCCACAAGCTACGCAATACAACTCATTTTTCCTTTCATCCACGTCCTCAGCCTCTTCATCATCCAACTCCTCGATCTTTGCCCACTCAGGCTCCGTATAATTCCTTGCTCTTTCTGCTTTTTGTCTTTCTAATTCTTTCTTCCTCTGTTTCTCCTCCTCTCTCTTCCTCTCCATCTCCTCATTCCTCTTCAACTGCATATCAATCACTCGTTTATCCCTTTTCTTGACAAACTCTGCCAGTCCCCTAACCGTCTCATTAAACTCCCGCCGTGCCTTTCTCCTCAACTTTTTGTTCTCCTCCTCCATTAGCCTCCTCGATTTCCTGTTTGGACCCGCCATCACATCATACTGATCCTCCCAACAGAAATCCATTGACGTAGCAAATCCTAGCCAATAATTATAAAAGGCTGTCACCTGCATATGAAAGGTAAAACATTAACAACGAATCTTACAAAAGATACTAAATAGACACAAAAAAATAGCATTAAAATATGAGACTACAAATATATTTAGCTATGAAATGTAGTATTTGTCATCAACAAAAATTACATATATACTCTCTCAAAACAGAAACAAAAATTGAATACAAGAAGTGCACAGCCAAGTCATTAGACAGCATTGAAAAAAGATACAATTGAATTTCCAGTTTAATTTGTAACTTGCTGATGAAGTCATTGAAACAATAAAATATTTTAACTTCACAATTTCCATCCCATCCAATAACACATATGAACAAAAGGTTACTGAATTGACAGCATAAATAATATCATAAAATTGATGAAAATTTTCTGCAGCCTAAGGATAGCGCGCATTAGCATCTTTAACAATTTTCCAACACACCTGCAGACCTCTATAATCTACCATAAAAGCTCTTAAGTATTTGTCATGTTAAATGAACTTCCTTTACCATAATCAGTTCAAGAAGCCATAATGGGGATGACACACAAGCAGAAACACCACATTGGTCGAGTCTTGAGCTCAATTTCCACATATTCTGTAAGTAGACAACTTTAAATACTTTTATGGGACATGCTTTCATGTGATCATATCCATGCCAACAGTGTCAGTGCCACTAGTCTTCTATTTAAAACAACACGAATTAGTGAGCCTCTAAAGTAAATGAAATGAAAACATACAAGGTCAGAGTTTCTAGGTTCATACAAATAATACATATCGACACATGTTTTATCAGCCAAAAAAATTGTATTGCCACCAATACTTGGAACCATTGGGTAAACCCAAGGATTCAAAAGGACAAGCCTTCCATTTAATTCTTCAAGATAATTTATCCACAAATCGCACGCGCACGGGAATATCTAGGAAAAAAGAACACTTGCGGCAACAGGAATGAATTTAAAAAAGAAGGCGCAGGGCAGAAAAAAAAATTCATACTTGAGCATAAGGACTCTCCAAATTGCCCAGAACAGGAGCTTCCCTGGGCAAATCCAAGCCCAATTTCTTCGCAAAAGTCAATTCACTCCCATATATTCTCTCGAACAAATCTCCATACACCTTATAAAAACCCTTCCCCGAATCCGCGTAGCCTGAATATACCGAATTCGAGAAGAACGAGAACAAATCGGGGACTAAATTGGACGACCCATCGGACGCGGAACTGGTCGAGAAGAGGATTTGTGTACGGTGGGAGTCGTACCAAGCGCGCTCCCGAGCGTCGGAGAGGACCTCGTAGGCATTGACAAGCTCCTGGAAGGCGGCGGTGGCGTCGGCTTCGGAGACGCCACTCTGGACCAGCTTATCGGGATGGCGCTGGAGAGCAAGCCGCTTGTAAGCCGAGCGAATTTCGTCGGCGGTGCAGTCGCGGCTCAAGCCAAGGACTTCGTACAGGCATCGTTTTTCCGACGATGCCATTCGTAGAGTCTAGCCTAGGGCTGCCCTTTCTTCTTTCTGATCAAAAAACACCGACTACGGTTTTGACCAGATTTTTGACAAAATTTTAATTTTAATTTAAATGAATGCTGAGTTTCTTTCTTGTATTTACTCAAAAACAATATTAAAACCTGTTTCCCAAAAAAAAACATAAATAAATAAATAAAATAAAACTTGACGACAGAGTCTCAAATATGAGACCATGTCCAATTCTAACAAGCCAAATTGCACTTGAAATTATAAAATTATATTTTAATTTTATTTAAAAAAATTCTTTCCAAAATACATTAAAGATAATTATATAATTTCAAGTGCAATGTGTAACCCAACGTGTAACCTTTCACCCAACTAACAATCCCTTTATATTAGTTAAAAAAATATTGAAACTTAATATTTTTATTAATTAAAAATAATAATTTACCATGTATACCATTAATTAGTGATTTTATCAAATGGTTGAAAGAGATGTTACACAATATATTTTATAATATAATTAACTACAAAATATTTTTGTAATTGAAAAAAATAATATTTTAAACACAAATTTGAACATTCTAACCGTAACATTAGTTTTTTGGCAAAAAATTTTATGAAACGGTCTCAATGGTCATATTTATGAGATGGATCTTTTATATGGGTTATCCATTAAAAAGTATTACAATTTATGTCAAAAGTATTATTTATTATTATAAATATGTGTAGAATTAACTCGTCTCACGGATGAAACTGTAGTAGCCCGAACCCTAATTGAGTAATTAAAGGATTAATGCTAATTAAATAAATTGGGGATTGGACGGATCGGAAGCTCCGAAGGGACGATCGGAAGCTCCGATCGGGATCGGAAGCTCCGATGAGGATCGGAGGCACCGATGATATTACGTCATCCATGACGTGTGACTGGATCGGAAGCTCCGATCAGGACCGGAGGCTCCGATCACCCCTATCCGGAGTCAACAAATGATATTTTGACACGTGGCAGATCAGGATCTTCGGAAGCTCCGATGGCAGGATCGGACGTTCCGATCCAGGTTCGGACGTTCCGATCGAGGATCGGAGGCTCCGATCGTTGTCTATAAATAGAAGGCCGAGATTTCATTTCTCCTTGCCAATTCCGGATTTCCTCTCTATTTCTAGTCATATTCGAGCTGTTCTAGTCTTCTTAGGCTTGGTCCGGAGGTCGGAGAGGCGTTCGATAGTCGTAGCGGAGTTGTGCCCAAGTTTTGGAGGCATCGACATCAAAGGGCTAACGACGGACGAAGGTATAGCTTTTGCTTCCTATAAATATTTAGGAGTATACAATAGCTTAGTTAAGGCTTTTAGAGCACTGTAATGATAGTAGTATCATTTCGCTGTGTAGGCGGACTTTAGGCTTGGACTTAGAGCTGGTAGTGCCTACCTGGTATTTGAGGTACGAAAGTACTGTTCGAGATATCCTGACTGAGTATGCATGTATTATGTGACCGCATGATTTATATGCCATGATATTATGCTGCATTCATTTGCATCTTGCTGTATCTCCTTCGAGATGTCTGTTAGTAGGGTTGTACCCTATCCTGTTAGTGGATGGACTTCCATCGATTTGGGTCCGGCGTATCCACAGTTATCTCGGTATGGGAGCCACCTCCTGAAGCGACGGCACAGCGTGCTACATACCAGGGCCCGGTCTGTCTCTGTTATCTGATCCTTGACCTCGAGTTTATAGGGAGTTCACTTTGCATGCATGTATACTCATACTCTCGCACTGAGCGTTTTATGCTCACGTCTCGTACTCTGTATTTTCTGGACACCCTATTCCATGGGGCAGGTTTGCGATTGGACGAGGAGGGTGGATCCAGGAGAGGCTAGTCAGTGGTTGGCCGGCTGGAGCTTCGCTTAGGTTTTATTACTGTTGTTTGGGTTTATACAGCTATTCGATTTGGTTGTATATTATTGGATAATTACAGATTCCTTTACTTGGGATTGTATAATGTTATTGGTTTCCGCAGTTTTATTCTGATATCTGTTTTATTAAGTTAATTGCATGCCTAAGTTCTGTTTAGTAGGTGATCCGGGTAAGGGTCACTACAGAAACCATCTCACAAGAGTGTTACTCTATTGTTGTTGTTATTGTTATACCTAAATCATAAACAGTAATAACATAAAGAAACTATTTTACAACCTTCACGATTAATGTATTGAGTATTTTTGTTTTAAATAAATAAATCTAATATTTTCTCGTTGTTACAAATAAAAAAACGTAGTTTCCCCACATAACACTTCGCCACACATTACAAATGATAAGTATATAAATTGGTTAATAAAACATTATTTTTAAAGGTCACGAACACTTTTTTTTTTTATACGAATGATCCTTTAAAGAAAATACCCATGCACATCCTTATGCAACAATGCACATATATTTTGTTTTTTTTTTTTCAAAAAATAAAGATATACAGTTGTAAATAAAATATCTTATATTTGACTTTCGTTTGAAATTACCTTACATAGTCCGTGATAATCGTGGACGATGTATAGTCCTAAATCCCGCTACGATGAGTCCATCCACTATGTCCAAATCCAATCAACATTACCCATAAATTATAGTTAGGGCATCCGTAATCATAAATCTGTCGTAAAGGTTTATGCCCTGCCATACTGCCACATCAAAAGTTAAAAACCTCACACATTTTTAAAACCTTTTTCCGTTATCATAAATCTCTTCAACAACTTTTTATGGGCCCCACTTTCAATTCTCTTATTTTAATTCTAAATTTCATTTTTTTTATTTGTAATTTAATTTACCATATTTTCTTAATTCATATATCTTCAATTAAAAAAAATAATATTTAAATTTATTACTTTAATTTTTATGATATTAATAATTTAACCAAAATAAACTAAAAAACTATAAAAAATAAGTATTTATCGACTAGTTTGGATAATTTAAAATGTAGTTTAATGAAAATTAAATTATATAAACTAAGAAAATAATATTACATAAAATGGTGAAATAAAAAACAAAATACGAAATAAAAAGTACCCAAATTTATACCAAAACAAAAAAAAAAAGCAAAAAAAAAAACAAAAATCAGAAAAAAGAAAAATATAAAATAAAAATAAAAAAAGGCAGCAGGTCCCGCCACCTGCTTCCTGACGCGCGCGTGTAAATACACGCGCGTCCCAACATGGGGAGTGCAGTGCACTCCCCCTCCTGCGCCTACAACTAAAGTTAAAAAAAAAAAAGATAAACCGGTCCCAAGATTTTGGACCGGTTTATAGAAAAAATTATAAACCCCACCCTTACAATGGGGTGAGGTTTATAATGAGAGGTTTATATTTTTATAAACCTCTCATTACGGATGCCCTTATAACTTATAAGTTATAATAAAAAAGAAAAAGAACCAGCAGCCAGCATCTGACTTCTGAGCATCGGTTTCCACAGGCATTTGGTGAATTCGACGCTAAGATAGAGATAATGGGCAATAATTTTTTATTTTTTAAAGCTTAATTGCGACACCTTTTTTCTTATTACATGTGCCAAAGTCGAGAAAAAGACATGCATTGCTCATGATAAAGTTAATAGCACGAGGGATTTCAGACAAGATATCATGGGCATTAATTTTTTAGCTTCTTTTATCTTATTGGATCCACATGCTCTTAGTATCATTTTTCCAAAGTGCCAAATGAAGAAAAGTAGCAAAGATTGAGACTCAACTCTAAAAGAAAGAATCATTTATCTCCATATTCAATGGTTTCTCCTTGTTTTACACAACTTACGAGTACTTCTACTCCCATGACATTAGTTTCTTCTTCAAATCACTGATAAATTTATCGAGATTCCGGTTCGAAGATCCATCGATTTCGACGGCGTTATGCAGCTTTTCCATCAAGCTAGTAATCTCATTCCTCAAGTCCCCTGCAACGCCTCCGTTGATGAAGCCACCGATCTTTTCCGCAACAGCTTCCCTTTGAACCGAGACTAATCCATCACAAAGATTAGTCCCGATCCTCCAGTCATCAACCACTAGTTTCCTGTTGGTTGGTTGATCGAATGCTATGGGATAACAAATCATGGGAACCCCACACCAGATGCTCTCCAGTATCGAATTCCAACCACAATGCGTCAAAAACCCGCCAACAGCCGGATTCGAAAGCACCGTGATTTGGTCACACCATGGAACAATCAACCCTCTATCGACGTTGCTCAATGCGTCCTCGAATCCGCGGGGTAAAATTTCGTGATCTTCTCGAAAAACCCATATGAAGTTCACTTCACTGAGGAGGATCCCATATGCTATTTCTTCAACAACCCGCTTGCTGATTTTTACGAGACTGCCGAAGGAGACGTAAACAACTGAGCCTGGACGCTTCGTTTCCAGCCACTGGTTGCAGTCTGATTCGGCCCACAAACTCTTGGGCACGGCCGTGATCATTGAAGTGCCATTTTTCATGAAATTAATCGGCCCGATCGCATAATTTGTCTGGTTCTCTTGATTCAGAGAAGATAACGTGTCAGATTCTAGTTCTTGCACTGTGTTGTATAAGATAAAATCTGCCCTCTTCACTTCCTTAAATGCCGACACCATTCCCCTGTGTACCAAAGTTCTCGATTCAGATTCCTTCAAGTACGGCATCAAGTCCTTTGTGCTTATTGAATCAACTCCGGGCACGTAACTTATCAGCTCCTCCGTATCATCTGCCAGACAGAAATTAATTAAACACCAGCTAATATTAATTAATAGTTCATAAAATCAGCTAGCTAGCTAGCAAGCAAAATGTAAGTTTCGAAAGGAAGAATGCGTACCTTTTGCGGGATAGTGACCATTTTCTTGAAGAAGATCTATGTGATACCCCAAAGAGAAAACGAGGGCCGGCTCGGTCCAGAACGAAACATTCACAAGATTGTACTTAGTGGCGACATTCGCAGTCCAAGAAAACGTAGTATCGGTCACCAAGAAATGGACCGAGTGCGGATCAGACCGTATCATCTCCCCCACGAACTGGTCGGCAATAGACGGGAAACTGACAAACATGGACTCCCAGTACTCCTCTAAGTGGAGAGTACGATCGAATTCGAGCGGAAATCCGTCGCTGATCGTCTTGTAACATATGTCGAGCCCGGCTTCTCGTGCTTTTGAGAATAAATCGAGTTGATCTTTGTGGACTCTTGACAATGTGTGGTGAATATGCTCGGTGTGGACGAAAGTTATAGCAAAGCCAGCAGAAGCAATCTGGAGGGCGAGATTCAGAAATGGTGTAATGTGGCCTTGGTATGGGACTGAAATCATGATGGCATGATGCTTGGAGTGCATATTTGAAGCCATTTTCTGCGTCAAATAATTAACAGGGGATGTATATATATAGAGAGATGGATATCTATTGTAAAGCAGTTTCTCTATCTTTATGGACCTGATAAGAAGATAAAAAATAATAATTCGTTGCTAGCTTTAATGTTAATTACAAATTAATGAATAACACTGCCACATGGTTAATAAAGGTCTTTTTAAGCATATAAACCGTGGCGGTGCTTCAAAAGGTTCAAATAAACTGGTAAAGATGATATTTGATTAGGTTTTTTTATTTGCGATTTATAAATATTGTAAATTTTCTAACGTCAAGATCTCTTCTTTACATAAAGTTATCTTTTTTGCGAAGTGGAAATATTTATATATTGCTGGATCAATCTTCATGACGATGTACATTAATAATTCTACAAGTTGATCGTCGGCGTGCGTGCTCCCATCACGTAGGCACATCCCACTGGTCTACATTAATTTTTTTTTTTAAAAAAAATAACATTGTTAAATAAAATTTTAAGGAATTTACAAATTTTACTACTCAAATATATATATATATATTTTATATGTAGAGAGAGTTGAGAAAAAAAATGTTTTAATTGTATCTCAAATTTGAAACTTCGTTTAAAGTTTAATATCAAATAAACTACAAGTCATTCACGGTTAAGTCGATGGCATCCACACGGCACGAATTTTGATTAGTTGAAATCAGTGTACCCCACATGAGACCCACTGATTTTAACCAATCATAGGGTTATCAAATGTATTTTCTTATAATAACTCTATTTCTTTTTCAGATATTAAATTTTGGTTTTTTTACCTAAATAAATATATAGAAAATCTTTTTTTAAAAAAAATGAAATGTTATGTTATTTTCCTAAAATATTATGTAGAATGCATAAAAAAGTTTACAATAATTACATTAATATTTTAAAATTTTAAAATTCAAACACTTTAATTATTGTTTTTGAATTTCATATTTGGAGACCGAAAATAGTTATAGTTTACTTCTAACATTTTCCCAAATTTTTTTTACCGTCTATAAAAGTTTAAGGGAAAATTGTAAATTTAGTCCTATATATTTGTCACTTTGCGATTTTGGTCCTCTATTTTTTTACATTTCAGTTTTAGTCCGCTATCTTTATTTTTTTGGCAATTTTAGTCTTTTTTTCGACGTGGCGCTGACGTGGCACCAATTCAGTGCTGATGTGGAGCTGACGTGTACAGTGCCACGTAAACATTTTCGAATAAAAAGGACCAAAATTGCCAAAAATCAGAACATGCATGACTAAAACTGAAATGTGAAAACATAGAGGACCGAAATCGCAAAGTGACAAACATACATGACTAAATTTGCAATTTTCCCAAAGTTTAAATATATCAATTCTTAAAAATGATGTTATTGGTCATAACATATTTTTTAATTATATTTTTAAGATATTAAAAGCAAGGTTTTAAAAAATGTGAAGTACCATAATTAATATACCAACGAGATATATATTCTTTCTGTTCCAACTATATAGACTACGTTTCTTTTTTTGTTTGTCCCAAATATATAAACAGATATTATAATTTACATTCCTTTACTGATAATATATATCCATATTAATTATATATTGAAAAATTGTATAATTATTTTTTAAATACATTAATAAAAATAAAATAAGAAGTTTATACAAAAATTTGTTCACTTATTGATTTTTCATAATATGTGTGAAAAAATAGTTAGTTTGTTTAATTGGGACAGAAAAAATATAATTTTCTTGATGATTTAGAAAGAGAGGGAAAAAAAAAAGAAGAAAATTACAAAATAGCTCACCAAAATTTCTCCTGGTCCGTCGTCGTTTTGTGAGCTTGGGTCCTTTGATTTGCCCTCGTCCTCGTATCGTAACGTATCACGTGGCATGCCTCGCTAGAACCTACAAAGGGGTTTTTTTTTTTTTTTTTTTTTAAAGATATTGATCCTTCACATAATTAATAAAATTTATGCATTCTTTGGGCCAATCCTTTTCATTTTGCCCTTTACACATCAATCGGAGGCTCGCAGCTCCACACTTGCCTATTACACTGTCGCATTTTCGGTTTGGTGAGTTTGGTGAGAAAATGGGCCCTTCCCTTGTTGGGTTTTGCAGTTCGCATGTGCCTTTAGTTAGATTTTATTAAAGATCGTGAAAAACAAAGAAAAGCTCGAGTCTTTCTGGGAAATCGATTCTTTTTTTTTTTTTTTGCCCTTTTTGATGAGTCTTGCAGCTAAGGAAGTCTGCTATATTGCTGGCAATTGCATTTTCTTCATGCACTCAAAGTATTTAGGGATTCTGAGAATCGGTTCTAATTGATTGATGAAAGGTTAAAGGCGGATATGTTTGTGTGGTAATATTATTCTTTCCTGATTTTGATGTTGGAATTTGGATACCCTTTTGTACGAATCTGAATTTGTGTTCATATTTTTAAACTTGAATCCCGAGCTGTTCTATCGATTTGGATTTGGAAGCGGGGAGCGGCTATGTTGACTGTTTCTCTGAGATTTTACGTGAAGACTTTAAGATAAATTTTTAAACATACATTTCTTTCGATCCTCGACGAAGGCATTTATTGGGCATTGGTTAATTGGTTTGGTAACTCTATTTGTTGGCATTTCTATTGAGGGTGATACTTAAATCTGAAAGAACGAACTTGTTTTCGAGAACTGGATTAAAACTGAAGAGGAAAAACTAGTAAACATGGATGTTTGGTTTTTTGCTGCTGCTGCTGGTGCCGGCTATTTAGCTCAGCGTCTGAAGAATATTAATCATGATAAACACAAATTGTTGACTTCTAAAAAAAACCTTAATGTTCTCAAACAAGAGGTACCGGCAGTTCTGCCAAAGATTCAGGATAATATGCATAAATTGTACAGAGTGCTATCAAGTGAAAATTTAGGTGAATATGATTGTACAGAAAAAGAATCGGCTTGTCAGGATGCTCTCGGTCCAGAAATGGTTTCAACTGATGAATTTCAAAGTGAAACTTTGGCAGAGGATGCAAGTTCTTCAACCATAGTTTTAAGCGACATGGAAGGGGATTGTGGAGGCAGAGTATTCATTGACGACACCGATGATTCTTCGCCTCAACCTTCTAGTATAGAAGTGGGGTTTTCTTATGATTTTAGAAGAAATAAACGTAGCATTAGGAGTAGACAAATCAACAGTCAATTCATAAAACCTCGTACATCTCTTGAAAGTTGTCTTATTGCTCAGTTACTCGAGGAACGTGCTGAGATTGAAGAAAGTGTGAGCTCTGTCAATCTATCAAACCAACCGACAACGCGGCCTTTTCATGTGACTGATGAAAGCTCATTAATCAGCAGAGAACCCCGTGCATCTTGCTATGCAGCTTGGAGATGTAAGTTGCTCAAGAAAACACAATCAGAAGAGAATAATGATGTGCTAGGAGTTCCAAGATTGCCGAAAGCTGTACCCATGGAGTTACAGGGGAGCACCAAAGGCAGAACTGAAAAAAAACATACTCCAAGGAGGAACAACTCTAGCACAATGATGAATGGAAATCAGAAGATTGCACAAGGTGGTAATATGTCATTCACGTGATTCATTTTTCCTCTAGGCATATGAGCAACCTCGACCATTCGATATTTTAATATTTAAAGAATTAAATGCTTTCTATTTTACTTTGTGCTTTTAATGTCTCATATGGAGAGGAAGTAATGACCCATCAGTTTCATGGCTACATTCTTAATTTTCTTTTTGCTGTCCCAATTTCAAATCCATTTAAATCTATGTTTTTATGTGGAGAATAGAAATACAATACTGCTGCATCTTGTGAACTGTAAACTATGTAATGCGCTATTCAGTGTTAGATGAATGTCATGGTTTTTCCATCTGTGTAAACAAAAGCTTTAATCTATGCTTTCGTGTTCTTCGTAAAATTGAAACATTTTATTTCGAAAGAAAAGTCATAAGTTATCAATCAAATGTGAACTTGTTCAGAAACTATCTTTACAAGTTTGTATTAAAAATGGTTACATCATAATTATTTCTTTCTTCTCATACTTGATTATTAGGAAATTTTTCATTGCGGAATGCAGTATAAATTGGATATTGTCGCAGGATAAGAGTTCAGCTATGATGTTGATGATTTATCTTCGATTTTTATCAGGATCATCTGATGGGACTCTTCTTTTTTATCTTGGACTAACAATGGGAATGGTCTCGTCTTTTTTGAAAAATAAAAGAGAAATGGAAAAATTGGATAAGTTGTTGAGGCAGAAGGAGAACCTGGTTCAAGATTTGCAAGAGGAACTTGAAATGAAGGATTCGTTGACTGTGAAAGAGCTTGCTGTGGAGGATTATGAATCTCAAGACAATTCCTGTGATCAAATGGCTGAGGAATCATTGAGTAAAATCGAAGCAGAGCTCGAAGCTGAACTGGAGAGGCTGGAATCAAATATGAACTTGACTAGATTTGAAGCAAAACTGCCCAATGTAACTGAGGTAAGCATAGTAAGTCCATGATCGCATCTTTCTTTCTTGGATGTCAATAATCGTTAAATTAATGTGGGATTCTTGGATAATCACGTCCTATTATCATTACAGTATGGAAACATTAAGCTAAAAATTATCCTAAATTGGTCCCATTCAAGTACCTATTGGGCAGCACCTTTTCATGTTATATGTTAATACAATATGCTGCTGTAAATTTTCAATAGACAGTTTATAGAGATGTCTATATTTTCGGAAGGTCCATTTTTCGATGGGAAGATGCATATTTACAGTTGGATTGCTTGGCATCGTTGATTGGGTATGTAGTATTAAGTATATGCATAGTGATCCGTTGTTGACGAGTTTGTTGTTTATGTGTAGAAATGAAAAATTAAAATAAGCTTCTTTTGAGACTGCTGACTTCATTTTTTTTGGAGTTGCAACGAACTTAAATCGCTATGATCTTTATTCCTTCCAAATGTTGAATTTTGTGGTGTTAAAAAATGAAATATCGACCCAATTATTACGATAGATTCTTATATCCATTAGATATTTTTTTACTTCCGAATTCAAAATAATTATTTATCGATGGATTGAGGAGCCCACCTATATGTTAGCACCACCGCTGATTATGCTTGTGCTGGGGGAGAAAACCCTGCGCTATGTGACTATTCATTCATGTGACACTGACATTTTTTGCCTCCACCATAACAATTGACAGCAGAAATGGCATATAAAATCAGCACGTCAAGTAAATTTGTTTGGTATTAGGACGTATGTATTTGACATGCTCTAGATGGCTACATTGCAGCTTGATCCAGATTTTGTCTCAGATGTTACCGAGTGGGAGTTGAGAGCTGATTTGTTTGATGCGAAGAAGGACGCTCGACTATATACAAATAGACAGGGGAGATCCCCTCCCTCGGCCCAGTATCCAATCTCCCCCAGAGAACTAAGCTTGCGGCTACATGAAGTCATTCAATCAAGACTCGAAGAACGTGTGGTTGAACTCGAGGCAGCACTTGCAAACAGCCAGAGGAATGATATAATTGGAACGTCTTCCAGTCATGATAGCCCGGTTCCTGAGGACGAGCAAAAGTCTGTTATTTTAAATTTGTCGGGGGAAACTTTGGTTCCATATACCGAAGCATACGAGGAGTTAATGAAGGTATCTGAGTCTGATGATGAAGATATTCCTTTTCCGTTTGAGGAGAGAAACGGCAATCAAGATAACATGACGAAAGACGTGGATATGGTTCGAGATAACGCCTCAAACGTCTACTTGGAATGTTCTAACGGATGCATAGAAACGGAACTAAATCTTGGAAGTGTGAAAAATCTTGATGTTATGGATGATGTTGTGTGTGACAGTAGAGATGCGGTTGAAGGCGGTGGTGAGGAGGAGATGGAGAGGTTGTTGATAAGACAACTTGTAGAGAAAGCGAGGCAGGGCTCTCCTGTAGTTTTGAATGCTCAAAAGGCATTATTGTCAATTGAGCAAATTAAATTTTGATTATCAAACTATCAATCAAAGGGAAAAATTAATAGAAAAAATGTTTTTGCAGGATACAAGAATTGAAATGAACCAGTGGATCTTTCAATTTAACACCATTATATTCAAACAAACAACCTTAATATTTTATTCAATTGTGACAATTAATCATTTGTATGATTTATTTCATACTCTTTTTTTACATATAATCTTCAGTAACGAAATTTATATTTAGGTGAGAAATAAATTATTTGTTATAAAATAAAATATAACGACAATATAAATTATTGTACTCCATAAAAATATGCAAGTATCACGAATTGGTACAGTGTGGCTTGGACGGGATCATGGTCGGTTTACTGTATCTATACTATATTATAATATAAGAAACTTTGGTGCCGTCGTTTTTATATCATGAATTTATCAGTATAATTTAATCGAAATTCAATAATCATATCGTCTTAAATTTAAATTTTTTTATAAAAAGTGTGATCATATAAAATTAATGTATATATATATTTATATTTTTCTTACTACTACTATTATTATTATTATTATTATTATTATTTTATTTTTATTTTTTTACGTATGCACCCGCAATCCCGCATAGTGGTCACGGTACTAGTTTATATAATGTTTTCATATGTATGATGAGCCCAACTAGACAAGACTTTTGGGTCTGTTATTTTAATAAGCCCGAGAATTGAAAAGGCCCAGTTTTGTTTAACGGGCTTTCGAATTTGAACAATAACACAATGCCTATGCGATGCTATAAATCGGGCTATCTTCTTCGTGAGCTAGGGTTTTCAGAAGTCCTTCGGCCGATATTCAAGTCCATTCTTTGCCTTCAGCCATGGTAAATTCTCTTCCTTTAGCTTTAATTCGGATTTAAATGGATTTCCGATATGGTGGTTTATTATTGAAATTCATGTTTTTCCCCACGGGAGCGGTTCAGTTTAATGTTTTGGTGGATTTTTATTAGTTCGTGAATAATAGATTACGCTGTAAAATATGACTTTTTCTGAGTTTGAGCTGGTTCTTTTCTCTGGCATTCATACTCCCAACATTTATTGAGCTATAAGATCTGTTTATTATCATGTGGCATGTTGTTATAGAGGTTATTGGATTCTGTTTTTGAGTTTTTTTCCTCGTGAAAAGAGCTGATATTGACTTAGTTTTCCTTGCTTTGTCCAAATTTGATTAGAAAATTAACTGGCTTGGTTGAAGAAATTCGTTACTTTCACGATTTAACGAGAATGCGGGATTATGATTTTGCACAATGTGTTAGAATTATGAATTGGAATGATTTTGTCGAACTTTTGATTGTTGCTGGCAATGAATTACTAATCCATGGCATGCTTATGTTTTTCTTTTTTACTTGATTGAAGTCTATATTTCTTAGCACGCTTGATATCATTCATTGACTCGGATTGGACTCATTTACTAATTGTTCTTTACCCAAATTGCACTTGTTATGTATTGGATTGTTTGTCATTGTTTATCGCACCGGCTTTACCTTATTTTCTCTTGATGTACAGTTTTGCTTCTTCGTGATTTGGGAATTTCGAAGTCATGATTTGTGGCTTATGTAGTTCATTTTTTACATGTTTCCTAGTTCAGTAAATCAACCTATAATATGTCAATGCTTAGTTTATTAAGTTTTATTATCATGGAGTTGTGTCTGATTTTGAATTTCAGGTGAACGTACCCAAGACCAAGAAGACTTTCTGCAAATCGAAGGAGTGCAAAAAGCACACCTTGCATAAGGTTACCCAGTACAAGAAGGGAAAAGATAGCTTAGCTGCTCAGGGGAAGCGGCGTTATGATCGAAAGCAGTCAGGTTATGGTGGGCAGACCAAGCCTGTCTTCCACAAGAAGGTGTTAATGTTTGACCTACTTAAACTAGTGGAAATGATGAATGTGCTGTTAGACGATCTACTCAATATTTTGCATTTTTGAGATCAAATACTCTTTACTTTTTTGGATGAATGTAGCTCAAGTATTCTTTGTTGATCAGGCAAAAACAACCAAGAAAATTGTGTTGAGGCTTCAATGTCAAGGTTGCAAACACGTTTCCCAGCATCCTATCAAGGTTAACTTTCATAGCTACATTTTCGTTCTGTTCGAATTGAGCCTTTTTTTATTTTTATTTTTCAGTACGATTTGCCAATTTGGGGGAGAGGGAGGGTGTTTTGACCAGCCATACCCCCCCCCCCCCCCCAACCCCCCTCCCTTGAATGGGAAGTATTAATGCCTACACAAGTAACACAACCACATGAAATGTTGACATCTTTTTTTATTCTGTTGGAGACCTTATATAATGTACGACATTTGCAGAGGTGCAAGCACTTTGAGATTGGTGGAGACAAGAAAGGGAAAGGAACTTCACTTTTCTAAGTACACCCTTACCCAGCAAATTGTGATGCTTTGGATTTTGGCTCTGTTTTGTGGACTTTTGTTGTCTTTAATGTTAGATGGAGAGAGACCCCATTATGAATCGCCGAGACATTTATATGTTTTGTCATTTATTATATTATGTTTTTGAGGCCGTCTGAAGTATCTCTGTTCATTTTGCTGCTTCCTTTTGTCATAATGATGATGATTATTATAAAATAATTCAATCAAACTATAATTATATAATTAGCGTGTTCATATAATTTAATTAAACGCGGTCTCTTGAAGTATAATTAGCATGTTCATATAATTTAATCAATGTTCAAGTTCTTATCTTCTTCAGCAGCACACCTCTAAACAAAATAGTTCTTTTCATTATCATATTATTATTTAATTTATATTTTAAAGTATCTGTCATACGGCCCATGTAAATCATTATTTTCATGATAAAACATTGTTTTTATCGTAAATGTGAACAAAGACCGAAGGTAATCCGCCTCAATGTGAGACCGCAAGACGGCAAGAAACGTGCTCTTATGAAAAACCATAACGAAACATGCACCGTTTTGTTCCAATAATAATTTTTTTTTTAAAAAAAAAATCTTGTACAAAAATACCAGAACTGAACCAGCCGTACAAAACACCGACAAAAATTTTATTTTAATTTGAAAAGCCTCAACGGTAATTTTAAATTGAAAAAGCCTTTTCATTAAATAACGGTAACAAGCAATACCACGGATTTAAACAAAGAGTAATCAGCATTCACAAGTCTCTCGGGGTAGTGTGTGTATATATATGTTTCACTCATTCACGAATCACACATAAACAGCGAGAAATTTCAGTGATTTGACAACTCAGGTCCAGCTACTTTTCATTCTCTCTGCATTTTCATTCGGGGAACAAATTGTATTGCTTTCACTGTTTCCAGATCCACTGTTTTGTGCTAACGAATTCGCTAGCGGCATTACTCAAATCTTTATGATTTTCATCCCGATCACTTAGATCTGGTCTTCTTTTTATCACATCATGTTATTTGGATTTTGTTTTTGTTTGATCTGATGATGTTTTTTTTGTTCTCGGTAATATCTAATGGTTAGGTTTATATTTTGTTGATCAACTTGTCATGTGTTGGAAAAATCTTTTTGTGGCTAGTAAATTTGATGTAAGAAATATTAGCAGATCTCTAACACTAACTCCAGATTTTGAAATAAACCAGAAGAAATTGAAGCAAATCTATTTGATACCATGTATTATTATTCCTACTCAATATTTTCTGTTACATCGTGTAATTTTCTTTTGATGAATCGAATTTTTTTTACAACATGAGATTTTATTTTCCCTCGAAAGGTTCAGTATGATATTGTAATCACAAATTTAGTACCCCAGAATTTGGAAGCCACAAAATATTTACCACCAGCATATAATTTGACACATTGTTTATTCTTCTCAAATAAAATACAAGTGCGAAACTTTTGTTCATGTAAACACATGGTGGCTGTTAGAAATCCTAACAATAGAAATGAAATTGACTGATTTTTCCGGGAGCTGGACATGTCTTCTAGGATAAGCAAATGTAAAATACTGTATACTTTTTTCTACATCGATTATGATCAAGACCAATGTTTATTTTAAATCTGTTCTATTTATTGCAATTGCAGTATACTTATATCGAGATAGATGATTTGAACTGATTTTGTTTTTACACGCAGAAGTTGTATTGAAGAAATAATGGGTCGAGGAGTTAGTAGCGGTGGGGGGCAGAGTTCATTGGGGTATCTTTTTGGAGATGGTGGAGCCCCTGCTCCAAAATCTTCTACAAACAGCACAGTGGAAGCTTCTCCTCAGAACGCGTCTACCGTGGTTAGTCATGTACAAGAGAAGGTTCTAGCTGCTGCACCACCACCAGCTGCTGCTGCAAAGCAGATTCCGGCTGTTGTCCCTGGAAGCCGAATGAACAACTACCACCGAGCTGATGGCCAGAACTGTGGCAACTTCCTCACGGTAATTATTGTTGTTATCTTTGAAGTGTTGTTGTACCATGGAGTCTTTATGTTTTGGTTAGTTTTCATGCACATATGCAATTGGTGGATGTTCTACTACATGATGTCCATGACATTTTGGTGGTGATTAGTGTAAAATTGATTCTTGAATTTGATATTGATGGGCCAACTGTGAGCCCTTTTCAGTATGGGCATCAATGTAGTAGAACATCCCACCACTATGCATGATTATATGCTGCTAGATTTTGATTCACATGATATGAATGAGGGACGTTTTTCTTGTGACAGGATCGACCGTCGACTAAAGTCCATGCTGCCCCTGGTGGTGGTTCTTCCCTGGGATACCTTTTCGGAGGTGGCTCCAACTAATGCCTTCAAAATTCAAATAATGGGGTTGTGCACTGTAGGGCACTTTTGTGATTCAGTCACTGTAATTCAAATTACACTAATTTTCTATGAATTAGCGTTCACTTTCAAGTGAAGCGTAATTCTGTGTGAATTTATTATGTCGAACTTTTTAATTGTAAAAAGACCATATTCAGCCAACCAAGATAAACCCGATGTTCGGTTGTATCAAAACTACGACAAGCAGCTCGATTCCTTGCTCGGACATTATATCCCATTCTTATAATTAATATTTTTTTAATATCATGCAGCTGTATTCAACACTACGTTCATTTTGAATTCGTATAAATAGTAAAATTATATTTTAACAGTATCTGTATATCATTGGATACTATCATACTAATGCGTTATATATCATTAAGGCTGAAGCAAAAGAGCTAAAAACAAAGGGTTTCAGATGATATGTCTTTCAAATAGACTAAAAGCTGTCATAAACCCCCTTGGTCCAAATAGATGTGGAAAGGTCGATGGAACGAAAGCTCAAAGGCGACAAATTTAATGAATGCAATTTGAGGTGCCAACTTAGAAGAAGCGTCCGAAACGCCCCCTCCTACTACGAGCCCATGCTATGGCTGCGACCGTAGCCCCACCTAAATGAGCAGATCCAGAGATTTGGCGATCTCCCTGAAAAAAGTTAAAGCTGGCGTGAACTTCTCATTTCTAAAAAGTAACGCTAAAATAACTCAAATGGCAACTGAGATTTGCAACGAAATAGGAAGAACATATAGGTTAAATAGCTGAACGAGAGTTAGAATAGCAATGCTCATCTAACATACAATTTTCAAACTGCGGTTATCAGTAGTTATGAGCTTTATTGAAAGAACATAGAATGCATAGTGGAAACACCATCAAGCATTTCCATAAAAGATTCAATAGAACATACCTCTAGTATTCTCAACATATCTTGGCCAATGAGAAAGATTCCCTATAAAGAGTGAAGTGAATCAAACAATTTACTTTATACAGCTACTAATATTACTTGTGCAGAAAGACAAGTGTAAGATTACCAGTAAAACAGCTGGAACAGGTATAATGAAATCAATATATAGTGTCTTTCTCGGATAGAGAAATATATCAAGCAGCATTATCGCATTTACTGCACCACTAGCGCCCTAAAAGCATAGGCAGAATAATCAGAACACACACACACACAGAAGAAAAAGAAAAAAGAAATATGGCACTGTTAAATCATGAAAAACTTGCAGAAAATAGGAAACGAGTTGAAGTTCAAGCATTTCTAAGGGAAATAATAAAAAAGCAACTCTTTTCTTGGTGGATTTCATCCTTGAACTATAATAGGAATAGTGAGCAAACGTCTCTCCTTCGGCTATAAATAGCCAAGGGTTCATAGATCTCCCCTTAAACTTCTTTCTGGAGCTCTTCCAAGCTTTAAAAATGGGAAGGTTCATAAATCTCCCACCTCATGTCATCGTACGGTGCTGCATTTGATGAACTTCTAGGAGGCAACACATGCCCTCCTTGAATGGTAAAGTGCAATATAGACAAGTCTTTGAGGGGGATAACTTCATTAAGCAATGTGTTTTGGAAAAAGGATCTTTGCCCATGAGGGAAATATCACAAACTTGAATGGGGCAAGATGCGTTTGTTGGTGGCCGTAAAATTTCGGATGCGAGTCGTGAGTGAAATTTGCTATTTTCCTTTTGTAAATAATCATAAGAACCAAATCTAATTAAAAGCAATAGTTAAAAGGCAAGACCAAGATAAAGCTAGGAACTTAGGAAGCTATAATTTCATTGATAAGTGCTTTGTGTTAACTGGAGATCCTCCTTCACTGACAACATATATAGAACATTACTACATAATTAGGTACATTTTAAAGAAAAACCCATCAAAATAGACTAGGTGATGCTTACCAATCCTGGAACTTTTGAAGGGTCGATACCTGACATTTGGCTTCTCTGCACATAGCAAAGTAAGAAATGACAATCAATACCCATAAAACATGGTATATTGAAGTTTCATTCGCTATGTATGAATACCATTTTCTTGGCATGATTCGACTCTTGATGATACAGTATTTCATAATAACCAAAGAAATGCCAAAAGCTAGTAGAGAATGGACATACAGCGGTTTTATGATCACTTTGCGCAAATGTTTAGAAAGTAAGATAAGAAGAAAATCTACTACTAGACAAACAAAATGTGTAACACAACCATATAATTGCAGTTTAAATTAGAAAAAACACGAGGACCAAATACAAACAAGCATTAGACTGTCACTATCCATTGCGACAATGTGATTCGAAAAAGAAACCGAGAAGAAACAACCTTGTACATTAATCTGCAGTTACGAAAGAATTAAAATTTAAAAATGCAACTTTTAAGGCATTCTTCTTTTGACAGGGGAATCAGAATATTTACCTGGTATAACGGAGCTATGAAGGCATTATATACCAAATAAAAGATCGAGCCAGCAAGTGCTCCAGAGAGATACAACTTCATCAAATATTCAGGTCCAAAATTTCTTCCAATCTGGGCAATAAAGAAAAATCATGACAGGTCTTCACACAAAATCACATATAAACGGACGCCAATATAATAAACCCGACGTTGTAATCATGCATATATAAATAAATGGATCCCAACTCCTTTTTTACCAAAATATTCCACCAAATGTACAGACACAGGGATATATAAGTAAAAAATTGAAAGAAAAGTATAGAAACCATTTATCTTACACTCGATCCAAAGAAGTAGAGGCCAACCATATTAGAAATGAGATGCCACGTGTCTCTATGACTGAATGCAGACGTTACCAATGTGTGCAACCGGCCACTTGTAAAATTGTCAACTGATATCTGAGCAAAAAAAAACGAGGCAGGTTCTAATATATTTGTCTTAAGTGCTATACGACTTTCTGTCAAATTCGCGTTGCAAAGGCTCACCATGAAATTCTTCAACATGAACTGAGGGCTTGCAATTCTCCATAACATAAAAACAGCGACATTTGTTATGATCAAGCCTATCACAACTCCATCAGTTGTGAGCCTTCTAAAAGCTGATTTCCTAAAAAAATGAAAAGCAGCACGGTTTTCTTACATTTGTATTTCTCTCACTTCTCAAAGTCTGAATTCTCAAGGAATGGAGTGAGTTCAGGTGTTTTGCATAGTGAGACTTCATGGATCGCCATGAATAATTCACTTAAAAGCTTCAAAATTAAGTAATAAAAAAATTTAGGAACAGATGTTCCAGGAATTTGTTTCAAAAAGAACGGGCTGAGAGAGATCAGAAAGCACTCAACTATACTACCTATGGTTGAACACTAAAAAAAAGGCATGAAACTGCTTAGTTTTTTTTGTCAGAACGCGAGAATGGTGTTTTGGTAACTCTGCGATCTACTTTCAATTGGATAGCTTTGTCCTTCAGGACATCATTAGATATACGTGCAGTGCATGCTCTCAGACCCAATATTAACACATGACCTCGTGTGAGGTGAATCAAATCAACTATAAATCAACAATTTATACATAATTGAAGTTAAAAAGTCACATATTCAAGAACAAGCAGCAGTTCAGGATGCATGAAGTCCCGGAATTATGTCTTGTATTTTGTTATCTCAAATTTATAGTAGAACAGTAGAACCTAAGGTTCGAGAACCATTAACCAGATATACCACATCCATATACTCAAACAAAACAAATAATTATTTTCGGAATCCAAGAAATTCATTTATCTAAATAAGTCAGAATATTTATTACGCGATATTGGGATGAACATGGGACAGCGAACAGAGCATACTATTCCATCACAAGTTTAGGGTGAAACCATGCCAACAACCATTGAATAGAATTTCTTCATCTTCCGACATGGGGATACATTATTTTTATAAATGTGGCCTCATCGCGTGCAACTGTATATGATCTCGTCCATGGAATTAAAGATCAGGTTGGTTGGCAATTAACCAATTTCGACAATTTTCAGTGGAAGAAGGGGACTTTATGTTTGCCCATTCACTGATAAGAAGAAATAATAGACCACATTCTGTGAAATATTTTCAAGTCAAATGTACGCCTAAAGAAATTTACCATGTTGACAGACAGCAAGCTTATTGATTCCTTGAAACTAATCTCTGCAACTCAATTAGCAATAAAACAAAGATCTAACTTTGTTATGAGGAAGGTGGAAAGAAGATGCAGGGCTTAATGATTGATTTAACTAAGTTAATCACTCTTTCAGTGGCTACCTTCGGGGTAGTTAGGCTTGTCATCCACTACAAATCAATGAACCACCACCAAAAATCACGAATTCATTTTTTTCTTCAACAATGAATCATGAATAAAATGTATATACCACACATTCATTTTTCATTTATGCTCACATGGTCGGGAACTCTGAAAACATTTAAAACATCGAGATAGGAAACAGCATGTCTTACATTACTATTTCCAGCATACTCGCCTCCGTGGCAAATGGTAACCGATAAAGAAGATGAAGAAATGAAAGAACAAAGAACCAACGAACGCACGTATATGCCAAGTGAAGTAAAGAAAGTGCAAGGAATATTACCAGCCACCGTACTGGGAATCAAACGAATGAAAACATCTTCTCGGAGGAATCCAAACCGTACCATTGACAAGACCTTTGCTTTGCCCCTTCAAAAGGGTACTTGAGAAAATCCTCCTACAAAGAACTGGGCTTGATAAAAACCCATTTCGAATCCCCCCTGTTACTCCATTGAGATCGGGTGTTTTCCATAATTGAGACCGAGAAAACGATTGCTGGTGCAATGTTGGGTTACCGTTGCTTTTCAATATGGATGATATGAAGGGATTTTGGGAAATTGAGTCGCTGCTGGCATTTCTAGAGATTTTAGAAAGAAGCTTGTGACAGAGTTGCTTCTGCATTTTTCGATTTGTTGCTCAAAGATTATGATTTTCAAATTTCTTGATCATATATATCGTACACCGGAATGCGTTTCTTGTAAGCTGCTTCTTTTTCCCTTTTTCCTTTTTAGTATTTCTGGTTTGCTTGCAGGTTTCAGCTGCAGCCTGCAGGAGATGCAAAAATCGATTTTATTGTTGTTTTTGTTTGGAAATAAATTCGAACACTGTGGTTGGATTATATCACGTGAGCCTAGTATATTGTTATGGAAATTAACATATGTATTGATGATTTATTGGTTGATATTTGATCGCATTATGAGAGGAAAAGTATTTCAAGTGTAGCATAGAATAATTCGTTTGAAAGAGTTAAAAATGAGATTTGAAATTCTTGGATTTAGAATTCAATTTTAGTGTTTAGGTAAAGTTATTTAGAAATTGGATTTGATAGTTAAAATTAAGGGCAAATTATTTTAAACTCCTCACTACCAAACTTCTCTTTAACTTAACTCTCTACGACTCTACCCACCCCTTTCTTTATTTTCATTCCCTAGTGGTCCCCATATTTGAATTAAAATATAATTAAAACTAATCCTTTGTACGTGGCTTTGTTATACCTATCGAACCAGTCCCGGCCATACAAGACTATTAGTTACGCAAGGTTTCTAGCCGATATACTCCAGATTAGGGTCCAACATGCTTCCGTAAGATGAATTAAATTTAAATACATTTTTGGCCATAATGTCTTCGGGTCATACCTGCCGAGTTTTACGAAGTGCTCCTCACTTTCCAACCACGCAGTCGCAACAGATGGTTTCTGCACAACCTCCTTCAACGACACTCAGCACAGCTTTAATTCGTTTTCTACCTTAAGGCGTATGATATATAAATTTAATTATAAAATATGAACATGAAAGAACGAAAGATTTAGGAAATTTATTCAGACATAATATTATTACATAAATCAACTCCTTTGAAGAGGAGAAGACAACTTGTTTAGCTACTCATAGTAGCCTTGTTCTTGAAATACATAAAAAAAAACTTAATACAAAGAGAGAGAAATATTACAACAATTTATTTGTAAGAAAACTGAAGGGAATGATCGATATTTTTAGCTTCCTCAAATGCCTGTATTTATAGTTGTAGTTCCACTCGTTTCACCGAGAAACTTCAGGGAATCTTACAGCTGTCTTGTATTTCTTTATGCCATTATTGATGACATCTTTTACTAGTGGAGGAGGCAGCTGTCTTGAATTTTTTATGCCATTATTGATGACATCTTTTACTAGTGGAGGAATCACATGTCTGCCACTTTCTTTTGGCTTTATTCTCCTCATATGTCTGATTTATTGTTGTCGGGGCATCTTTTGCTTTTGAAGTAGGCACCTGTAAAAACGCATCTTCGGTGGTCCTTGTCCACCTTTGATTGTCTCGAAAAAATCCTTTCGATCCGTTCGGGGTCTAAAGGTTTTTCCAAATTCTGGCTCCTTCTGATTTGGGCATTATGGGCAGATATTCTCTGACCATCGTCCAATATGAGCCATGTGACAGAATTTTCGGCGAGTTTCTTTACTCCCCGGCAGCTTGTTGTTCCACAAAAGATTTCTCTTCTTTTCGAAGAGTTCTTCCGCAAATGCTGTAGTTTTTCCTGTCATTGTGTTTAACAGGAACAAT